>NC_088303.1:15307701-15632317 GCF_032854445.1 Liolophura sinensis | reverse complement strand
ATAAAATGCTGGCTACTGTTCTATGAAAAAATAATATGTAGCTTTCGTTCAAGGTTAAAAAGTGTTGACCGTAAGGTCGAGAGATTATAATTAAGAGGACACGCCGAAGGTTTAATCTCATTTGGACGTACATACGCAGTGATCCTGTGACGAAGTATGATCGAGCAGGATGTGTTAAGACAAGGTCGATGATACAGATAAGATGTATGTAGGCCTACTGCAAAGTGAGTTTTACCGAAGTAGAGACGACGGTGATATAACTAGTATCTGGTGACACATTTCTCGTGAAGACATAAAAGACACAAAAGTCTAAAGCAAATGAATGCATTTCTTTATCGAGTTTTTCTCTGGTGTCTGTGGTCCAGCAAAATTTACATGATATTCCGCTTTCACCTCGGCCATGGTTTTCTTCTGATTCTTACTGCAGGAGACAACACAACCGTCATCAACCATGTATACCAACATACAACAATGGCGGGGGGGGGGGGGGGGGGGCGCTATCTAGTATGCATGTGCACCAAGTAGCCAGTGCGTCGTATAAGCTTGTTTCATTTATACGATTCACGCTAGTTCAAGTCCCGCTATCGCAATAAATGAATCCGTATTAGCAAAATATCAAAAAAGCAAATACATCCAATATGTTTAGTTAGTTCCATTTCGTTTTAAAAATCAAACTCCATGCTCTCATTTAAGTCCATGTCAGCTGTTTGTAATTTTACCTCCTTCGCAACATTTAAGGCGTTACTGAGCAAATTGCTAGACACCTAAAGCATTTGTGATGCTACGAATACGCGATGTATTACGATTGTACAATAATACAATGATAATTACAACAGTGCTCTCCAAATTTTGAAGGCATTTGAATACATTTAGATAGTTCCCTGAAGGCTTGAAAATGAAAAAAAATATCTATCGTATCTCCGAAAGTCTTAGTAAATATATACCATATACAACAGGCCCTGTCTAGTACGCATGCGCACTATATAGCCAGTACGTCGCTGAAATTCAGTAAATTCAGTTAATACAAGAATAGGATGCAAGTCACTTGATTTGCAGACCTACCAAAGTGTAATGGCCGGTTTCACTGTCCACATGCGAACGACGACAGTATACACATACACTATATTTACATTGTCACTGTTACATACACAAAAAAAATGCTTTTGTTATTATCCCTCTTGTTTACAGGAGCCGTCGTTGGAATATTATGTTCCACAAATTGTTATTAAACTTAACACTAGATATTTTGAACTAATCTATGCTTTCATTTTACAGAAACAAAATATGGTTCAAGTGTATCGCAGACAACCAAGTATGAACAGTTTTTGATGGCCTTTGTGAAGCTGCCTACCCAAACCTGGATAGGAGAAAATAGTCCAGCAAGACACAAAAGTCTAAAGCAATGAATGCATTTCTTTATCGTGGTTTTATAAATTTATAAGAACAACTGAATGTGGTCTGAATTAGCGGTTTGCCGTTTTGATCATTTTACACATATCAACCAACCAATCTGACGACCAGTGCACGTGACTGATTTTTTAATTGATAGACCGATAAGTGTACACATAACGGCTTTTATCCAACTTAACTGCAACAGCAGGATAAGTCACATATATTATATACCAAACCAAATTTAGTCTTTGTTTTTCAGTCGAAAATCTATGCTTCACATTGTAACATTCTTTTAATCGCCGCTTCATTGCTTGAAGCGAGTCTTATTTTATTATGGCAGAAGTAAGATTCAGTACATAGTGAGGTTCCACTCCGGTAAAATTGCAGTCAAGGCGATGGCTGGCCCATACAGCTCTGCTACCACTGTCCTTGACCGAAATGCAGTTTTTTTATGTACGGTATTTTATACTTCTAAATCATCTGGGCCGGAACGACTTCCATGCGAGAGTATATATATTTAATCCTGCCGATCAGGACCCGAGTCGTATACACAACTGACCACAGTGAATTCAAGATTATGTCGATAAAGACAGCAAAAACTAACTGATAACTGAAAAACACACATAAATGTGATCTTCACCTGAGAGAATTCAAAATTAAATAAATGTGTGAAGAGCTTTATACGGCACCTGAACACCGTTCTGGACATCGTTGTAAATATACATTCATACATCTACATATAATGTATACGTGCTTGAAATGTCAAGGATACGAGTCAAGTAATGGTGTATCACGTACCTTGCGCCTTTGTGTTTGGACGGTGGAATTCAGGTGTCTTTAATTCGACCTTTTTCTCCATTGTTGGTTTTTCACCCAAGTGGCTTTTGCTCAAGATCCAATCATAAGTAAAGGTGTCCAAAGTAACGGGTTTTCTATTTATACAACCAAACGATGTACATCTGAGAAGAGTGACAGTTTGTGATAACAACGTTGTAGTGATCGAGATAACGCCCATCCTGTCTCCACAGTCCGATTTGATCCATATGGGTACCTGTAAGCTACGTGTACCCATCCCAGGCCTAAGGTTTCATTTATACTATAGGATGGAGACAACACATCCTCCATGCAGTCCCTGGACCATGAACTTTTGGTTATTTTTCATTATTTAATTTTTTTAAATCTGAATTATATTCAAGAGTATCATATGACCAACACCTGGTAGAGTCTCTCAGTCGTACGGGCAGCGCTGTCTAAAAACTTGACACAACCTCAATAAATTCACTCATGGAATGTTGGACAATATATATCGTAATATAGATTTCAAACTAAAATGAAATGAAAGAATCCCTAGCTCTATACAAGCATGTAGAGCTATAACCATAAGCCCTCTCTCAGTATGGCTCAACCATGTGACCACCGTATAGTCACAACAGTCAGGAATGTACACATATCAAACTATGCTCACTCACTACCTCTGTAAACCTGTGTAAATATAAAAGCAGGATGCCTATTGTTCTTACTCGGATTATAATCCTTTTTGGGTCTTGCGTGCTGTCATTTTTCTAGACCACTGCATGCAAATCACGGCTGTTATTCACTTAGACTGCCCATTGCCAAAACCCTTGGGCTGCATGCTAGTTTAATATACTTTACTCACTGCTGACCTACTTACCGCCATATTGGAGCTAGATATATGGAAATCAGAACGACGTATTCGACTCCCTTCAAATTTCAGTAATGTATGCCTGTCAACATCTAATGTGACTGTAAAATTTGGAAAAAAATTATTCAAATCGACTGAAAACTGTGAAAGTTAGACGTAGGCCGAATAACTCACCTGTCGGCCTACTTTCGTGTAACCAGGGTGCACTTGATGACCAATGTACTGCTCGCCGGTGTGTGGAGATACATATGGTAACAGATGAGAGACCCATTGCCTGATTAACTTTGTGCCCACATCGCGTCTTGTGGCTCTTTAGGAACAGATTTAAGCACATCCCCGTGTCCTGTAGGGTTGTCGGTGGTCCCGTGTCCTGTAGGGTTGTTACCAGTCTCGCAAACTAGAACCTAGGTTACAAAATGGCGAGCTTGCCAGGATACTGATTTGCCGTTTCAATTTGATAGAGCTACTACTGAGAACCTGGGTATACTAAAAACAGTGTAAACAGTTCATTTGGGAAAAACCTTTGATTGAACAGTGTTGACTGGGCTGTCATCTGTGGTATGATCTGTTTCCTCCCATGTCTGCCTTGTGTGGAAGACAATCTTTAAGAGGTGAAATTAGTGTGGAAGGAAAGAAAAGAAAACCATGCTTAATTTCTACTTTTTTGGCTGAATGATGTTTTGACAAATTTGCTCATTTCATGACTTCTGAACCATATATATGTATGGGTTAAATGTTCATGTGCATTTTGTTTAATGTCGTCGACATATGCAGACCGTGGCAGTTGTTTTGAATTATATGCACTATTCTTTTGTTATTACCATCTTCATATTTTTGGAATATACATTTTTTTGCACAGTAACAAAGCCACTCCAAAAATTTCACAGTTTCTACTATGTAGGGTTCATTCACAGTAAAGACACACAAATCTCAACAAGTTTCAACAGATTAGTTTATTGATATCCACATTTCGGACATTGAACCATTCACTCACAAGTACAAACTTACGTTTCTGTGTAAAACCACATTTCTCAACTTTTAAAGCCACTAGATCGAACTCGTCATGTCTTTAAGTGACCTCCAGCGATACACGGTTGATTGGTGCAAGAAGGAGGATTTTATATCAGAAAGAACTGTGGTCATATTTCTGAACTTACCATGGTATCAAGATATGTAAGAAATTATACAAATAGGAAATAAAGCCGATAACACACAAGAGAGAAGCGGTCGTCAGTTTTCAATGATGCCGGGCAGACAGTAGATATTCCAGGCATGAATTCCATATCAAAGTTCAAATTTGTAGTCCATGAATGAGTTCCAGGTCAAATAACAATTAAACAAGGTATCTCAGTCGCGCTTTGATTGCAACTGTTCATAAAGGCATGATGCAGATGTAATGAGCATGGCTACCTGTACAGCCCCTAGCCCCAGGTTAAGTGGTATTAGATACAGTTCGAAAATGACGAGCGTTACAGACCTAAACCGAACAGATTGTGATTCAAAAGTAAAGAACGATTACGTTTTTCCCGTTAATATATAAGGATATCATACTATAAGAGGCGCCATCTATGATGTTACACATGACATGCTGGTCTGTATAAGAGCCGTCTACAAGACAGACGGTTACACTCGGCAACCAGCGCCATCTATGTTGTTAAATACCATGTACGCGATAGATAGATGTACATAAGGATAACAGCGCCATCTATGTGGTTGATCACAATGCAGATCGCCAGTGATTCTGAACTCTCTGTCCGTACCTGCCAACGTGAGGCTTACCGTTTTGGCAGACTGGATCTTCACTTCAAGTACTGGTATCAGTAAGCCCTTGTCAGTTGTACCTCACTGTGAAATTTGCAGTGTTATGCACCAGCCCTTTGTAGAAGTACATGTAACAATGTGAACTTCGCAGAGTACTAGTGTGGACATTTCAGAACAAAAAACAATACATTATATTTGACGATATGTATAGATATTCTGAGCATCTTTCTACAAACAGCTGTAGAGTTTAGGTAAGCTACTTTCATTGGCATCATATAAAGAAGCTTATTAAATATGTGTATATATGAAACTTGACACACCTTTTAGATGTAACCTCTGACCATGGACATTTTACTTATATGTGTCACTTTCAGTTTTGCCCAAGTGTTCTCCTTTTGTGGACAGGTCTTTGTTTGCCACATGGTCATGCAGAGTGTGAGAGAAGCCTATTGGGGCAGAAAAAGGATTGCTCTTGTTGATAAAGCTGTGTGATTCACCCTATAACCCACAAACAGGCAGACACATTCCCTTATGAAACTCTCCATCTGGAAATAAACGGTGAGAACATCATGTTCAGTGTGGTAAAGCCCGCGGATACGAAGTTTGGTGTAAGCGAAAAGTTTTCGGCCAGCGATCTAGACACTGAGGACCGTTCAAGTTTCCCCCATTTACGGCCTTCAGGCTCCCATCAAGGACAACAGAACGACAGTTATGAGTTACCCACTCTGTTAACAAAGTGTACCCTCACTGCCAGTTACAGGAAGTTGCGGTTCTTTCCGGGCAGAACCCTCTGTACAAGAACAAAGAAGTGTATGAGAATTGGGATGTGCAACTCAAAGGTCAGTGGGACGAATGGACAAGGTTGGAAGATGGCCACAGACCCCCATTAGTTTTCCATAAGCGACAATGTTAACGTTTAGCGCTGTAGCTCAGTCCCAAACATTCCGAGGCCAATAAGTTTTGGTGCATACCTGGCCCAGCATGTGAGAAAGAAGCTGTAAAAATCTTGACATAGGTTGACCGTCAAAATCTGGACCTTTCCATGCCGGCAGCTGGGAGGGGTGCCTAGCAACGCCAAGGGGACGTCACTCGCAGCCTCATCACCACCTGTCTCCTTGTGTCCTCTCGCCCAGAATTTCAAACTTTCACCATTAAAACTCATACCTGCCCAAAGCTTAGACAATTTCCATCATTTTGATACTAAGCATGCACCTGTGCACCAAAAACGGCAGGCTGGCAGCAAAAAAAGACTTTACACCCTAAAATACACAGAACTACAATCGTCCCTACTGAAAAACGGAAGTTGTAATGGGGGTCTGTGTCCTATCACACCAGCCAACTTTTTTCAAAATCAATAATTTTTGCACCACATAATGCTTACTACCTCTAAACCTCACACATAAAGTTACAGCTTGATACATGCAAAAACTTTTGAGTAGGAGGAATTTAACTTGGGGTACCCCTATCTTGGAAATGTGTCTGTTTGTCCGTCCTCAAGCACGAAGTTCAAAGCTCTGTAGTGCACATACCGTTCAAAATATCTTAACCAGGTCAAATGTTTTGGAAAGCTGGTATGTATATCTGCAAGAAAAATGAAAAAATTCCAATGACAAAGTATTTTACATTTTCCATTGACAAACATTTAGAAAATTATGGATTTTCAAGTAGATTTTCTTGTTTACAGCAGTGTTAAGAAAATACTTAAAAGCCAAAAGTGTCAAAATATATATCAAAAGACAGGTAATTTATCTGACAATTCACTTACAAAATATAGGACATACCTTTTAGCAACTTTGTGCAAAATTTGACTTAAAGTGATACAGGTGGGCAGCAAAGCGGAGTTTCAAAATTCCAGAAAAGTACATTTTGATCACCATCAAAGTAAACATATGCATCCAAATTGATATAGAAATGCTCATAGGCACAGTTTCCATGGATAGGGCTAAAGAAAAGACTAGTATCCCTTTTACATAGTGATTCACATGATAAAACCCTTTAAAAGATCACCCACTCCCCCCCCCCCCACTACCCCCCTTTCCCGTCTCCCCCCATGGCTGCCATTGGTTGGCTGGCTTACCTCAACTCACAGTGCAAAAGAATCCCACCACCTGTGTTGTTGCCTCAGACTAAATTAGTACTTTCCACATAACAAACACCAAAGTGTGACACTGGCATCTACAAGAGATAAGTAGAGGGGAGAAATATGAATTTGCCACTTACAAAAATAAAGCCACACAGTACATGCACATTGGTCATTCAGACAGTCAGCAAGGCAACCCTCCCAAGACATGTTGAAGGGACCCAAGAAGAGGGGAAAAAGCTATACTTTTTAACCTGTAACAACACAGAAATCCTCAAATAATCAGTGAGAAATTACATCCGTAATCAGGTTCCACACTGGGTGTTCCTGGGTGGGCATGAGGAATGGACATTCAAACTGTCCGTACATATATGAGAAACCTGTGACGTTTCCCCGGTTGGGGGGGGGGGGGCTGGAGGGGTATGTGTCATGGTGTAGTACCGGACCAATGACGGGGATTCTAGGTCGGCCAAGGGAGTTGAAGACTGCATCCGAATGGTCAGGCCTTTGAGGAAGCTGAACGGCTAGCAGACCCCACTCACCTAGGTAGATCCCAGTTCAATATATGCATAAACCAGGCAAAGTTCACTGACGCTATGTTTGGGAGACAAGATCTAAAGAGGGAAACCAAGACGAAAGCTCAATAGGTATTAAACTAGGATGTGAAAGCCATATGTAGCTGTCTAATTTCTAACTTGTGTGTGAGGACATTGGAAACATAAAAAAAATCCCAGTTGCCCAGGGAGGTGGATGCCACACTGGGCCAGATACTAAAACAAAAACTCCTTGAGATGTCGCAGGAACAGCGTACTATGTTCTGGTGGAGAAACACACACCTGGTGGGGCAGAGACTCATTTTCACAAGGGCAATATTCCAACAGATCACACTTACATGTATGCTAGAAACTTGAAATTGATCATTTTTGTTCCAACGCCACACATACTGTGTGAGTGCACATGTAACTTGTCAGAGGAATGAATATACACATGCAATGAAAACTACATGCCTACAGTAGTTTATTTTTAAGTTTAAAGAGGAAAATTTACCTTGTCCACTTCAAGTCTATGCCCAAAACAGCAGACAGTGTTGCAGCAGAGATGCCTGTTTTTAATGTTTTGTGACCTGCAGGATGATTTGAAGCACATTTACCTAGTGTGTGGTGGCACACATGGGAGGAACCTGACTTGGTTTGTAAATTAAATGCACACTGGCCCTCTCTACTACTCTAGCCAAGTAAATTAATCTGCTGATGTGTTTTTATCCACCTGTGTGAGGCTGGGCCCTTATATGTGATGCAAGGCCTTACTGACCATCCTTAATCACACCACTCTATCTATCAGCCACATACTCCAATTTCACTCGCAGCACTCAAATTCTGCATTATTTATCAAATGTCAGCCCCAAAAGAGACATTTTAAAAACCAGGAACAATGAAACGTTGTCTGTGTTTGTTCCAGTCTGTTTATACTCCTGTACTACCCTTGACCACAGAGCGTTTTAGCCGATTTTTAGACAAAATGGATATGTGGAGAAAATACAGAATTAAAAAGCTTTAAAACTGCTCAATCAAGTTCCATGTCAATGCAAACCACATCGCAGATGTACCCACCAAATATTATCAGGCTGCTGCGAAATCTGAGCACACAGTGACATATTACATGTTTTGGCACAAGTGGACAGATCAGGCCACAGACCCCCATTAGTTTTCCATAAGCGACAATGTTAACGTTTAGCGCTGTAGCTCAGTCCCAAACATTCCGAGGCCAATAAGTTTTGGTGCATACCTGGCCCAGCATGTGAGAAAGAAGCTGTAAAAATCTTGACATAGGTTGACCGTCAAAATCTGGACCTTTCCATGCCGGCAGCTGGGAGGGGTGCCTAGCAACGCCAAGGGGACGTCACTCGCAGCCTCATCACCACCTGTCTCCTTGTGTCCTCTCGCCCAGAATTTCAAACTTTCACCATTAAAACTCATACCTGCCCAAAGCTTAGACAATTTCCATCATTTTGATACTAAGCATGCACCTGTGCACCAAAAACGGCAGGCTGGCAGCAAAAAAAGACTTTACACCCTAAAATACACAGAACTACAATCGTCCCTACTGAAAAACGGAAGTTGTAATGGGGGTCTGTGTCCAGATGATGAAAAACGGAAGAGGATCAGAGAGGCCCTAAGATCTCCAGCCCTAGATATCATCAATCACTTAAAACGAGAGAAGCCTGATGCGACTCCAAAGGATTACTTAATGGCCTTAGAGATGGCTTTTGGCAGCACAGAGACTACAGAGGAACTGTTTATACGCTAGCATGTAATGTGTCAGAGAGATGGGGAATCGCCATCCCATTTGGATGCAAACTTGGAAATGGTAAACTGAACGTTGCTGAGTCACATCCTCTCGGGAGACGAGAAGGAGCACCAGGAAAGGGGTCAGCCGGTGCCCACCAGGGAAGAGCTCCATACAAAACCACGGTGGCTCAGTGCACTAGCGCAGCCTAATGACCGAGGAGCCTCTCACCGATGCAGTCGGTGTGAGTTCACGTCCAGCTCATGCTAGCTTCCTCTCCGACCGTACGTGGGATGGTCTTCTAGCAACCTGCGGATGGTCGGGGGTTTCTCCCATGCTCTGCCCGGTTTCCTCCCACCATAATGCTGACCGCCGTCGTATAAGTGAAATATTCTTGAGTACGGCGTAAAACATTAATCAAATAAATAAATAAATAACAAAAGCCCGGTCCAACTAATTCCTGGAACAGACATTCCTGATGGCCTTGCTGGTGATCCGTTTCTAACCACGTGCTTTACTGACAATAAACGGACAGACTGTTTGTTGGACAGTGGCTCCCAGGTGACCATTGTTGAAAGTTTCTTCAAAACTTTGAACCGTGAATTGAACTCTCGTCAAGATTTGACTGCTTGGCATGGAGGGGATGGAAAAATACCCTACTTGGGATAAGCTTTTGTCAGTCTTGGATTTGACAAAGACTTTAGTGGTGTCGGCAATTCATTTGAGACCCTTGCCCTGATTATTGCTGATGGAAAAAGGCCAAACTCCTGCCCAGTCATAACTGATACAAACTCAGGGATTTTCTCCAAAAGCTACAGATCAATGCCAGATCGTAGTTGGAAATCTGAAAGAACACATTACCTTCGCCCCAATTTTGGTTTTCGTTGACATGAAGAAATCTTTTGCCGTCCATGTTGATGCAAGCAGGGATGGTCTAGGGGGTGTCTTGTGTCAAGATCATGACGGAAACCTGCGACAGGTGGCATATGCAAGTAGAGGCCTTTCAAAGTCCGTGAAAAACTATCCTGCACGTAAACGTGAATTTTGGGCCCTGAAGTGGAGTGTAACAGATCAGTTCGGAGGGTATTTGTACATGGCCAAAGACGTCAAGGTTTACACTGACAACAACCCCTTGACTTACGCGTTGATGACTGCTAAGCTTGACGCCACTGGTCACAGGTGGCTTGGTGCATTGCCTGATTTTAATCTCAGTGTCTACTATAAACCCGGATAAACACCGATGCTGATCCTCTTTCAAGAAGACCGTGCCGAAATGCACCTGATTGCATCTCACACGAGAAGAATCTCAGGTGTGTCCTAAAGAAGTTATGAAAGCCATCTCAATGAATTTTAGACAGAGAAGCCAGCGTTTGTACAATGTATGTCAACAAATACAGATGCTATACCTGAAGACTTCGCAGCTCCTGGGAGAGGCCAAGTGTTGATTGGAGACAACATCAAACAAATGATCAGTCCATCCGAGAACTCGTACGGATGGTTGAAACTGGTACAAGATCAACTTCTACTCTACCTTGTCCACCAGAGCTCAAATCTTGATACGTCAACTTGACAGACTCTGCTTGAGGGATGGCATCCTGTATAGAAGGGCAAATTGTAATGACCCCACTGACCGGTTCAGTTGGTGTTGCCTGAGGGTTCAAGAGTAGCTGCCTTGCGTGGGTTGCACGGCAATGCAGGACACATGGGAGTCGAAAAAACTTTCCAACTCGTCCGAGCCAGCTTTTACTGGCCGAAAATGTCCACAGATATTGTAAACTGGGTGAAGCTATGCCCTGGGTACATCGGCAGAAAAACTTTGCCAAAGGTACCAGCTCCACTTGTGAACATCAAAACCTCATCGTTGGAATTGGTATATAGGGATTTTCTTTCCCTTGAGCCGGATAGTGGAAACTTCAAGACATCTTAGTGATGACGCATCGTTACACCTCATACGCTCAAGCCATCCCGACTAAAGACCAAACAGCCTGCACAGTAGCCAAGACTCTTTGGGAGCGGTTCTGTGTCCATTATGGTTTGCCAGAACGATTACATTTGGATCAAGGCGAGGTTTTGAAAGTAAAGTCATAAAAGAATTAACAGAAATGTTGGCGAGTTCTCAAATCACGCACCACCCCATACCACCCGCTGGGTGATCCGCAGCGTGAAAGATTCAACCGAACATTACTGAACATGCTTGGAACTCTTGAGGGAGAGAAGAAACAGCGTTGGAGCAACCATGTTGCATCTTTAGTTCATGCCTACAACTGCTGGGAGAATGACAGCACAAGCTTTTCGCCGTATTACTTTATGCTTGGAAGAGAAACCAGACTACCGTTAGACTTGGCCTTTGAAGTTTCGTCCAACAAAACCATCTCTAACGTGAAACACTCTGAGTATGTTTGGTCAACCGCGTGAACAACTAACTGAACTTACAAGTTGGCTACTGAAAGATCTGGGAAATCTGGAGACACCAAGACGAAATATAATAGAAAGGTAAGAGGTGCTGTTGTAGAGAAGAATGATCGAGTATTCATGAGAATTTTGGCTTGCAGGGAAAGCACAAGTTGGCAGATATCTGGATTTCAACACCTTAAGTCCAGCCTGAAAACAAGGATGGTCCCGCTCGTACCCTTCACAGGAACATTTGGCTTCAATTGGCTACTTTTGCAAGGAAATTCCCGTCCGAGACCCGCCCCCAAATGTTCAAATGTCGGACACGTCAGAGTGTCAGACGGGAAAAATCTGGATCTTCGGCAGACGACGAATCTGAACGTGGCTTTGGATTGCATTTGTCATTCCCAGAGGATATCCTAGTTGGCCCCATGCCAAGTGCCCCTCTCGCCAGCCCCTGCGACTGATAGGGAATCCTGTAGTTCATCAACATTAGATCCTTCTGTGCCAGAATTCGTACCATCACAAAAGTCTTTTGAGACTCAAGATGACTTGCAACAGCCTACTCCAGATGACAAGACAGGTCACACTGGCTGTTTGAGCTTGGATAGTGAGACTTCACAGCAAAAAGAAGGCTCTAAACCGCCAGATACCCCATCTGCCATCGGAGAAACCAAAAGTGACCCGGAAACAACTACAGAATCTGTACTCCCTCGTTCCTCCACGGACGTTGACCTACGATCGCCTGGGAGAAGCCGCTATCACGGAATGATTTGGTCTATTCCTCATCCTCGCCAAGGAATGTTCACCAAACTGAAACAGGACTTTGTAACTTGGAATGTCCCCTGATCAGTTACGTAGCAGATTTGGACAGGGGGAGTGTAACCCGGGTGCACTTGATGACCAGTGTCCTGCTCCCCGGTATGTGGAGATACATGTGGTAACAGACGAGAGACCCACTGTCTGATTGACTTTATGCCCTGATCGCGTCTGCTTGCTCTTTAGGAACAGATTTTAACCACATCCCCGTGTCCTGTAGGGTTGTCGGTGACCGTGTATTCCAAACTACCAGTTTTGCAAACCAGAACCTAGGTTACATAAAAATTTTGAAATATTTATTATTATTAAATATTATTTATTATTTATTTTATTTCATTTTATTTCATTGATTTATTTATTCATTGGTGATATTTCAATCACACGACGGCGACCGGCCTTATGGGTGGTGGGAACCGGGCTGTGCCCAGAAAAACGACCATCAGCAGGTTAGTGAGAGTCCTCCCTCGTAAGGCAAATTTTGAAATAAAAAGTTGTAATGATAAGACCGGGCGGAGGCAGATGGCGCCACCAAGCTAAAAAAAAAATGGGGCAAGACTGCTTGGAAGCCGTGAAAATTCAGGCAGTTCGAGTTTTTCTTTCAAATTCAAACTGTCAGCTCTCAATCATATTTTGATGTAATTAAGCTGTATTTATTCTGTTTCCAAAAAAAAAAATACTAATCTAAAGTGCTTTTAATAGAATGCAAAACCTAATGGTGGAAGGAGATTCTTCGGAATATAATTAAAGACGTACACTCAATCAAATCATCTGTTAATTTTAACAGAAAATCTGTTGCCTGGGTACGACTGAGCAGGTGACGTCAAAGATGGCCACCGGCCCGGATAGCACAGTTGGTAGAGCGTCCGCTTCGGGACCGGTAGATCCAGGATCAATCCTTGATCGGGTCACACCTAAGACTTTAAAAGAGGAAGTTGTAACTTCCTCGCTTGGCGTTCAGTATGAAGGGGATAGTGCAACGACTGGTTGACCTGTATCAGTATAATGGCTCGGCTTACTTGCCTTCAGTAAGTCGTCTCAGTGAAGCAGCACTAAATAAAAGAGCGGTGGAAATCCGTCCTGCACCAAGGAGGAACATTACACGTACATGCACCCTAATGATTCCTTCGTCGTCATATGACTGAAAAATTGTTGAGTACGACGTTAAACCCCAAGCACTCACTCACTCACTCAAAGATGGCCAATTGGATTCTAGTCTAAATAATCTGGGAATTCGCTTCAAAACGGTGTCATTTTGGACACGGATTCTAACTACACAGAAGCAAATATACTGCTGTGTCAATGTGAACCAATAATGGCTAACAACATGCCAACACAGGGCACCTGACAGGGTTGGCACACCACTCCACGCACAAATATGCACAATATCGCCATCACGATAAGAGCCCACAGAAAGTGACAACATGCCAACAGAAGGCATCTGACAGGGTTGGCACACCACTCCTCGCACAAATATGCACAATATCGCCATCACGACAAGGGCCCTCAGGAAGTGACAACATGTCAACACAGGGCACCCGACAGGGTTGGGACACCACTCCAAGCACAATATCGCCATCACCACAAGAGCCCTCAGGAAATGACAACATGTCAACACAGGGCATCCGACAGGGTTTGGACACCACTCCAAGCACAATATCACCATCACGACAAGAGCCCTCAGGAAGTGGCAACATGCCAACACCGGCACTTTACAGGGTTGGGACACCACTCCACGCACATAGCCCATACGCACCACATCACCATCACGAAAAGAACGAAGGGGCCTCCGTGGCTCAGTCGGTTAGCGCGCTAGCACAGTGTAATGACCCAGAAGCCTCTCACCAATGCGGTGAGTTCAAGTTCAGCTCATGCCGGCTTCCTCTCCGGCCGAAAGTGGGAAGGTCTGTCAACAACCTGCGGATAGTCGTGGGTTTTTCCCGTGCTCTGCCCGGTTTCCTCCCACCATAATGCTGGCCGCCGTCGTATAATTGAAATATTCTTGAGTACGGCGTAAAACACTAAAACACCAAACCCACACACGAAAAGAGCGCTCAGGAAGTGGCATCACGAGAAGAACGCTCGGAAAGTGGCAACAATGAAGTAGGCTAACACAAGGCATCTGTCAATACTCCGCTGAGCTATCAGGCTAACATACGTCCACGCCACCACCAGGAGGCCATCACCACAAGAACACTTACACAGTGGCAACAGTGAAGCACGCCGTACTCCAGAATATTTCACTTACACGACGGAGGACAGCATAATGTTGGGAGGAAACCGGAGGAAACTCATAACCATCCACAGGAAACCCCAGTCTTGAACTCACCGCGACCGCATTGGGGGGGGTTGTGGCTGGGTCGTTGCGAAGCGCTGGCGCGCTAACAGTTAAATGCAAATTGCGGTGAAATTATAAGCGTCTGGATAAAGGAGACAGGTTTCCAGAAGTTCAAATAATCAATCAAGCAGTTAATAATAATAATAATTAATTTGATTGATGTTTTACGCTGTACTAACGCATATTTCACCTATACGACGGCGGCCAGCATTATGGTGGGAGAAAATGGGGTAGGGGCCACGGGAAACCCACGACCATTCGAAGGTTTCCGGAAGACCGTTCCACGTACGGCCGGAGAGGAAGCTCACAGCGACCGCATTGGTGGGAGGTCCTTGGGTCTTTGCGCCGCGCTAAGCCCTCGGCTTGGCAATTACTGAAGGCCGTACATGTTCCCAGTTCTACCGGGAATATTTTAAAGTGAATAAGACAATCTCAAAAGTACTGGCATAACATTTTGAGTTGGTATACTTTATTGAGCAACATTATGACATAATAAATTTGGAAAATACTAATACAAGTTTACTTATTAGCTTAATCTAAGCTTTCAAAATATCGGGATTTAAATATATACAATAGGTTATTATGAAATAAATGCAACCTAAGTAATCATATGACAGTTAAATGCAAATTGCGGTGGTCTTTAAACACCTAGAGTTGACAACATCAGAAAAGTGAGCCGTGCATTTACAAGTGTCTAGGTAAAGGAGGTTTCCGGAAGTTCAATTTATCAGTCAATTTGATCATAATAATAATAATGCTGTAATTTCAGACAGAGGTTCATATAGATACATAAATTACAGTTACAGCTATTTAGATATTTGGTACTTTCTGCTACATCTGTCTTACACGTACATACAGTCTGTTTTCACTGTACAGCGCACGTGGCAAGAAAATGGAGAATGTGTATTTATTTATTTCTTTGAGTGACGTTTCACGCCGTACTCCAGAATATTTCACCTATACGACGACGCCAGCATTAAGGTGTAAGGAAACCGGGGGAACACATCAGATTACTCACACAATGGGGTAGCTTTTCCCGCACAATGGAGTCTCAGCTGGACTGACCATCGTTATCATACATCGTTGTAATACAGGAGTATTACGTAATCAGTACGGACACAAATCGTCATCACAAAGGCAGGGATGAACAACAGATCATACCGCTTAGGTCCGAATAATTTTAGGCCGGAAAGATTCTGCCATTACATGATGCTTCACTCCGTACACACATGATGAATTTATAGGGTCTAATTAGGAAACAAACCACACCTTCCTAGATGGCCTTAGCCTAGATGCAACTTAGCTGTGCATTAATTGCAGTTGGTTCGTTAAAAACCTTCCACCAATATGTGCACACGTGCATACGTCAACGTGGGCAAGTTCCTCAGCGACTTGTCAAGTGCCAAGGTCGCAGTGGCTGCCACGGGCACTTTCACACCTGTAAAACCTGACCGCAGTTGCATAAAGTTTCGACTGTAAATTTAAACACCATGTACATATTAAGATAATAATAGCAGCACACATCTGGTGTAGGTTTTAGGGGGCATACAAATACAGTCAAACCTGTATGTTGTCTCCCAAGCTTCAATACCCAAGTTGGAAAATCAAACATGGGTCTAACACAAATTATACACTCGTTACTTCCAAATCGCATCCGAAACAATTAATTGAAACAGATGTAATAAGTAAGACTTAAAGTGAAAAAAGAAATTACCGGAAATGGCCAGTCTGATACAAGTTCGGCTTATGCATTTTTGTTGACTACATAGACATTTTGTGCCCACTAGCTGAAATATTTAAATTCTCATTTCATTTTTACATTCGCATTTCTGTTTGTTTATATTTCGGTTCTTCCCAGTTCGCCGTGGTGTCCACTTGTCACATGCAGGTTTGTCTTATATGCCACGTAAATGTCACTTATGCACCACTTAACACCAGGGTTCTGTATCCAGAGTAAAGCATTACACATATTTGTGTCGCTTTGCTGCGCATGCGTAATTGTCACATGAAGTCATGCCTGATGTAAAAATGTCTTCTTGCCATTCGTCTGGGATCAAACTTCACAAAATAATCATCTGAACAGAGCAACAATTTTTCACTGAACAACATAAATAAACACACTAACACCGTATTTATAGTGTGATGGCCAACGCTGATCTTTCAGCTTTCTTGTGTAATCATATTTTGCGTATACAAGTTAAAAATACACGGTAATTTTTCTTCAAATCCTAAGTTAGTTACCGGTTATTGGATTTTACAAAAATACATGTAATGTGAATAACAACGTTTATAAGCTGATGGTATACGTAGCCTACAACGACAGTATGACGTAAATCTGTAAGATGGATTTACCTCTAACCACAATGGAATAGGCCTACTCCAGAAATCAAAAACACAAACAAAAGTGTGCACACAAAGGTCAAAACAAAAGGTAATCACATATACGAAAATAACAGAAAGACAAATCATCTTAAGCATTCCGCTGTGTTGTAAAACAAAACGTCCAGCGTTTTTAGAAGACAAAAAGAGTTATTCTAACAAATCCGTATTTCGATTTCGACGCTTTCCTTAACAATAACAACATCTTTAGAAACAATGGTACAATTTGAAGAAAAACCAGGAAAAAATATATCTCAGAAACATAAATTAAGAATGAACTTCTGGTACGTCAACTTTAAGAAAGCAGTTCCTCAAGTTTGCTCACAGCGAATTACACCTACTCCATAAACTAAAAAAAGAATAACGAGACAAAAAATATTCTTTCCATAAATATAATTTAGGACAACCGTTTTCTAAAGTTTCCTTACAGTGAAAACGAAACTATAAAGGCGTATATAGGCCTACACCACGTGACTGTGCTTAGTTCAGGCCTCTATAAGACGCATAAAATCTTTGAATCAAATGCAACTTGCGTCTCACAGTTTCATGCCTTGTAAGAAAACAGCAACAGACAGTATGTGGGTAAAACGGTGATAACACCGAGAAAGAGTTTTTGGATTGGGATTTAATTAGCAGGTCTTATTAATTTGATGAGTACAATCACATCACCCATTTCATGAAAAGTTCACACAGATTGTGTTAATATTTAAGCATCAACAGTATGCGGTCTTAAACGTGTACAATCACGAATTTCACTTCAGAGAAAGTTATACAGAGGTTATGTACAAGCATCAACAGTACACCTTTCCAGGCATTTGCAATTAAGTGTTTCGTTTATGGGAAAGCTCTCAATGATACGGATAACAGGTAAGCCTTAGCCGTAAGCTTCTTCAAGCACTTACAGCCAAGTTTTATATCAGACAAAGTTCACAAAGATTCTACTAATTAATAAGCGTAAACAGTAAGCCTTTACAATCACGTTTAATTTAAGAGAAAGCTCACCAGGAAAAGGCTGACAGATAAAAATCAATTGCAGGCGTTTTATTTTCAAGACTTTCTGTCAGTTGGTGAACCCTCCCGTGTAGAGCCCTCTAAGGGTTTTGCCAAACTGCAATGACTGAATTTAACTGAGAAACATCCGGAGTCAACACAGACTAAGAGGTATACAATCACAGCACAGTTTTTCCTGTCTGCCAATCTAGTTTTGATTTGGCTTACATGAAATTTGGACGTCACCAGTGACAAAAAAAAAACAACAGGCTAGCCCGAAAATTTGTTGGTGGACAAAACCTCCTGAAGCTAGTTGCACAAAGCTACATGGGTGAGGCACACATGCTACTGTATGGCTGGGTTTCTATTTGCCGAGAAGAATGTACCCATTATCTTTCATGAAGTCATCAGGGTATTCCTAAGTGCTTTGATTAATGAATTCAAAGAAACAAAACTGTTCTTGGTCCTTGTTATTTCGATATCACATCCTTGCATGATTGAGAGGTACAAGTACATAAATGATCGTTAGGAGGACTGCATACCAAATACACAGGCTCCTGAGCTATATCACTTCAACATTTGCTTCACTTGAAAATTTGCAGAAAATAGGCAAAATATTAATACAGTTATTACAACAGTGAAATATGCAATCGATACAGTACCAAAGGTGCTGTTTTAATATTATATGACTTGGCTGTGTTGATATCTAGTTTAACACTACAACACAACACCTGCTGGAACATATGCCAGTGTGCCCCTGAAAAAATCTCAAAGAAACAAACACACGAACTCTAAGGCTATTTTTTTTCTGGCATGTAATTCTAGAAACATTGGAACTGTTTGTACTTGTTATTAATTAAAGCATGTCTCATGTCCCTGAAACAACTGCATCTCTATAGTGTGTCAGTTCATAATATAATTTAGCATGCACTTTAACATCAACCTTACTTTACTACACAATATCACAAAATAAGGCATTTCTGCCTGGAAATTTAGCACAACAACAGCAGTAAATTTGATTTATAATATACCAGTACGGTTTACACCCTACAACAATCCTAATAAGATCAAGTAAGATAGCACTTTAAAACAGAACCATAGGTTTTTGAACATGCTCAATCAGCTTATCACTTTGCCTTCATCAGAAAAGTGAAAACATTCACCTATTTAAACTACTTCATGACATACAATATTATTATTTACATGCGAAGATGTTTTAAACAAAAATATAAGCCCCAATAAGATACATGTAAAAAATCACTTGTACACATACTAACTGTAAAAATCCACACCGGCATAACAGATTACAAGACGATATTGAGGTGAAATAATTAGTATTAAATAGTATGGGAAAACAATAAAAGTATAAAGCTTAAAAATGAACGTAAATTTATGCATACATTAATGTGATTTTTTTTTGGTGCTACATCTAATCTTTTCATTAAAATCTACTGATCTCTAATAGCATTAAAATATTTAAATTAAAAGAGACTCAATCCCTCAAACCCCAGTACATATATATTTCCCCATGATTTGCTGAAGACACGGAATTCTTCAAGCAGATACTATTTACGGCTGACAATCTACTACCACATTCTGCACTTCCTTACTTTCCATGCATACTGAAGTGTCTCTGCCACACCTGATCCTCCATTATAACATCATGAGCTTAAGGTGAAGGCATACATTTGAGCCTGTTAAATGCAGCTTTCTCTAGACTTTCCCGGTGATCAGGATGAGCTATCTTGATCAGCTCGTATGCTCGCTGCCTGAGATTCTTTCCGAATAAATAGGCGATGCCGTGCTCCGTGACTATGTAGTGGACATGGGCTCTCGTTGTCACAACACCAGCACCTGTCACCAAGAATAAAACCATATTTGTAAAACAACTACTTCTTCAACTTTATTCATTTTTTTAATTTATTTATTTATTTTTTTCCTTTGGATGAACACTCCTGAAGAATACATGTATGTGTAATTCTGTGGAATTATCTTCAGTGTACACCTCACAACAATCAATGTCCTTAAATACTCTTGATAAAACATACCTGTATATATCCACATCATAGAAAGTTATTTTCAAAATACATGACGACATTCATGCAAATATCATATGTATACATGTACCTGTAGTATTAAACTGACAGATAAAGTAAGGTTCATCAGATGGAAGACTGTGCAAAAATACTTTCATTTACTTTCTTATATTTCACTGAAGAGAGTTAAATACATTCAATGTTTGTATTGTTTGGGCTTCATGAACCGCATAGCTTAATTGTGTTTAGGTACTCTGACGTCACAAAATCTTTTTCCCTGAATATAGCTTTGGTTAATAGAACTGCTCTTATTACAAATGAGTAAACGATTACTTAAATAATGTTCTCTAAAAATTCTGAATATAAAGAAAAAAAGGCCACCTTACAGAATGTAATATTTGACAGCATACATATGATTCAGCTAAAATGTCACACACAATTACAGAGAGAGTTTTCAATGGCCTTTCTCCTGATGCTCACTTCATTTTTCTGCATGAGAATAATTCTCGTAATACACTGGAGGTTACCTTCTTTGATGAATGGAACTATCTTTGACTCTCCTTTGTTGGTGGTAGATGGCATGGCTAGTACAGGCTTCCCTAGGCCATCCAGACTGAGTGCCGCCCCGCGGACAAAGTCAATCTGACCTCCCACCCCTAATGCAAATAAAAAGAGTGAGGGTCAGACACCTTAATCATCAGTTACATGTATATTTACATACCTGTACAGTGGGAAAACCTCAACTTCTAGTTAAATAATTGCAAGGTGTTTAACAGAGGACACATGTAAAGATTAATTTATTGGAATACTGACAGAAGTCTGTAGTGGAATGTATTATGTCATTTCAGTGATGATTAACATTCCACTGGAGCTTAAACAGTGACAGAGATGTCACAATGAGAGGACAATATATATTACTGAACAAATAACAGCAAGAACACATACTGTTCATAAAATATACAGCAAAAGATAAGTCAGTGATCATGACATTCATAAATAAAGCTTTGCCTGAGAAGCACAGGAGGTATAAATAGGCTGCTGTCTTGGGTATGTTATATTTTGACAGACACTTTAAGGCTTCTTTTGAAATGATAATAAATTCATTATAAATCAATGCCACATACAAATTGAGTTCATATTTTAAATAAACCTGCTTCCAACATGAAACAATGATACTGGATCTCCTGATGGCTTGCACTGGGCGATAAACAAATATCCTGAAGATTAACTTTGCTTTTGACGAACAAAACTAACATATGCAAGGGTAAACTTTAAAAGTACATTTATTTTTACATTTAGATGATTTTAATGCCCCAATTTTCTTTAAATTATTCTCTTGAGATTTATTTAAAACTAACACCGACCATTGTACATGGTGACACCTGGCATGTTACAAATCCCCTCTGTAAAGATAGCACTTGTGAACATATATAACATATTTTTTTATATTCAAAAGTAAAGGATTGACTCCAAACTTTGCATGCTATGACTTTAAGCGTTAAACTGACCACTGAAACAGAAAACAAGTGGATCCCATACATAATAGACATCAGTATAAAATAACACTTTAGCATATTTGTGCTCATATATAAGATGATGACCAGCTTTAAGTGTGGATGAAACTAGAAGGACATGAGTAAAACATCAGAGTTGTACAAAAACATGCATGACTCAGTTTTCACCACTTTCATCAATGACCTTAATACGTGTACTTCTCAAAACTGTACAAAACCAGGAAAATCTGTACACATGTTTTGACAGGAAATAATTTAATTTTTAGCAAGAGATACAATATCTTTTGAGATAAATTTCATGAAATTCTTATTTCCCAGCATATCAGATTTCCTTAAAATGGCCACTGGGATTAAAAGCTCACAAAAAATAAGAGATAAAATACAGGGAATATACTTATATCCACTAACCAGAATAAATTCTTGTTCCAATAGAGTCTGATACAACTTGTCCTGTCAGGTCCACTTCTATACAGGAGTTTATGGCAGTGACTTTAGGATTCTGACAAATGATGGCTGTTGAGTTGGTGAAAGCAATATCACACATAACTGTAACAGAAAAACAGAATGCAATTAATACAAGCACGGGATGGGTTTGTGATCACAGTACATGTTCCCTAGCAGTTTGGTGACAAATTAAGTGTATTTCAATATTATTACATTTTTGGTGAAATATGGAATGTGTGTTTTTTGTTGTAATAAATCTTAGTTACATCTCATTCAGGAGTTATATAGATAGACTGATTGTGTTTACTTCAGACATAAATACTGTCCAGAGAAAAAATAATAATGGATAGTGATATGCATAAGAGAAGGCCATTGAGTGGCTAATACAGAATTACAGAAACATACTAATGACAGTGCAGAAAAAATCAAGAACTTCATGCATAAACTTAACCTCCTTCATCTGATTATTTTTAATGTTTAAAGTCATGTTTAAAGACTTCTTAAGTCTTTAAACATGACTCTTTTTTTCTTTAATGCACACACCAAAGAGATCAACTGCAACACACTTCCTTAAATTAACTACTCTGGTGTACATACATGCGAGGGCTGTAATGTTAGAAACAAGACTTTTATTTTTCTTCATTTTATATATTTATTTCACTGGTGTTTTACACCGCACTCAAGAACATTTCACTTATACAATGGCAGCCAGCATTATGGTTAGAGGAAACTGGGAAGAGCCCAGTGGAAAGCCACGATCATCCCCAAGTTGCTGGAGTTTCCTATGTTTGACCGGAGAGGAAGCATGTCTAACATGTCTGAAGTTGACATGACCTCACAGTGACCTTGAGAGGTTTCTGAATCATGGGCTAACCATCTGACAGAGAGATAAATGTAGGAACCTGTCCAAAGTCAGTGCATATAGATAATCATGTATACAGAAAATAACACATAAATGTCCCTATGTCCATTTACTGCAGATACAGGGCCCAGTTGTTTGAAAGTGTATTAGCTAATACTTGTATTAAGTCAATTAAGTTAAGTTTTATATTTAAGATTTTAGCCCAACTCTGCAGCCAATATAGCTGTTCAAAGTCAGAGTATAAAAGCAGCAGATTTAGTACATATTTAATATTCAGTTACACAATTATTTTTGGGCTAAGTACAAAATTGAAGACTTGGCTTAAAGTTCAGTTTGGTAATAAGTCTTGAAACAGTTTCAAACAACCGCACCCTGGGTATACATTTACCCCAGTGATGATGTGTACATGTGTTTTGATGTAGTCTCATCAAAATGAAATAATGTCCCACACCAGAACAGGTCCACAGTGGTGCTGGTGGCCTTCTGAACTGTGCATCGTAGAATCCAGGGTAAACGTATGTATGTACATGTATGTATGTATGCCGGGGAGTCATTAATTGTGTGTACATATACAGTGTCTTCTTGTAGTAGGGCATATCCATGCCACCAAAGTACTGCCACCACTAAAGAATCATGCCAAAGACACTAGATATGACACCCCACCTAGTCACACTTTACTGATACCAGGCCAAGCAGTCCCGTTTCCTTGCTCTGTCCTTTCAAGTGAAATTACGTCTGTTGTGCACAAGTGAAATAACATCTGCTGTGTACAGGTGAAAACTAATAAGAGAGCCCAAAGGATGTGAAAACACCAGGGCCCTGTTTTACAATGCAGTACGCCAAGTGCATTTACCATGGTGACATATCTCTACACCATACATTGTCATGTAATTTATGCCAGACACAGTTTGCAACTACCTCCATTGTAAACTGGGACTGTGGTCTCTTCATACAGTCAAAAGTTTTCAAAGAACTGGAAAGACTACATGTTGACACATTCTCAATGATGTTGTTGTTGCCGCATAAATTATAGGTTGGAATACTCAGTTTATAACTTCTCAAAGAGATTGTTCAACACACTGGAATTTATGACGAAGAGTTCAGGTGAACACAACATATGCCCCAACAAATGCATTTGTTTGAAATGTATAAAAGAATACCAACAGCACTGCAGTGAATATAACCCCTGATGGGAATCTTCATAGGTGTTGATGATAGGTACGTGGTTACCATGACAACCACATGACAAATGTGTCTGACAAAAATGAAAACTTTCTGCGGAAAACAATTGGAGTTGTAGCCTGGAAAAAGAAATCATTTCTATTTATTTAGTATATGTAAGGAAAACCTGGTTACCATGGCAAAAGTGAAAATGGACAAATGTGAGCCGTGACTGTATATCTATGTATACGCCAAAAATTAAAACTATGTGGAAAACAATTGCAATTATAGCCCCGACACAAATACAGACGTACAGATGGACAAAATCGCTGTAACAATATGCTTTGCCTAAGGTGGGGCATATAAAAATAAATGCTAAGTAGAAAAACTATGGACAGTGAAAAAAGTTCACAACATTCATCAGATCTGTAAAATAAGAAAGTATATAAATCATCTCAAACATTCCAAAACTCACCTATAAATGGATTGTCATCCAAAAATTTGTACAGTCTTTCAGTCCCAATTGCAAAGCCAGTGACGATCTTGCCAGTCTGGATGACCTTACGGGCATTTGTCACAGCACCACAATCCACAAGGTCAATGATTCCATCGCTCACCATCTCAGAATGAATGCCAAGGTCACGGTGGGTCTTGAGAGCAGACAGGACAGCATCAGGTATACTGCCAATACCTGTAGAGATGGTAATGTTCACAAAATTGATAGGTTGTCTCTTGCTACTTGAATTTACATATCCTAATGACAATCTCTCTTTCAACCTGTGATGAATTAAAGTTTTTTTTTTTACATATTTAGGAACCTGCAAATGGCCTTGAGTTTCCCCTGAGCTCTGCCCACTTTCCTCCCACCATATTATAATACTGTCTTAGGTCAGAGTAATATTCTTAAGGAGGACCTAAAACACCAACAAACCAAATAAATACATTTTACATATTTTTAAAAGAGGGTTAGATACATTAAGGCCCAAGCGTAAGTTGTCACGATAGTGTCAAGAGTTTGCCTCTAGTAAGCCAGGGAACTGCTTTCAGTATGAACTAGTAATCCTACAAAATTTACACTCACCCATCTGTAAAGTAGCCCCATCCTGAACAAGGTTGTCTGCAATCAACTGACCAATAGCCTTTTCTGCAGGGCTTGGCTTGTGTGTTTTTAACTCATAAAGAGGCAAATCCTCTTCCACCATCGCATCAAAATGTGAACTGTGGATGACTCCATCCCCAAACGTCCTTGGCATCTTCTGGTTGACCAAACCTGCAACAGGGAACACATAAATTAGTTCATTTCAAGAAGTGAATAAAATTTGAAATAAAATAAAAAAAGTTTTTGATAATAATAGCTACCACTGCACAAGAATATTCATGGACAATATTATCAATTTGCTGGAGTTCATACATTTACAGGTCAAAATGCATACATGTACATAAGGATATGCCTCAAATCTGTCTATCGATTCAATTTATTTATTCATTTGATTGGTGCTTTATGCCGTACTCAAGAATATTTCACTTAGACGACAGCTGCCAGCATTATGGTGGGAAGAAACCGAGCAGAAACCCAAGACCATCCGAAGGTGCTGGCAGACCTTCCCACTTACGGCCAGAGAGGAAGCCAGCATGAGCTGGACTTGAACTCAGCTCATTGGTGAGAGGCTCCTGGGTCATTACGCTGCGCTAGTGCGCTTACCAACTGAGCCACAGAGGCCTCTGTCCATCGAGTCAAATCTCATAATAATGTCAAAAGTACATATATGATCTACATGTAATATCCTGAAAAGTACTAATTAATACATGTAACCCTTGATTAGAGAATTATAAAGTTGGTAGACAGAAATGTCTTAATATACACGCATATGTAAAAGTTGTAATTGAATGGGCAGCATACAGAAGTTACAAACTGTCTACACCAGTATCAAAATCTTAATTACAATTTTCTATTAGCATATGTATAGTAGCATGCTTCACGAAAATGAATGAATGTTAATCGATATAAATGGTACGTCAAACAATATTTCACTATATAGGGCCTTTTCATTTATTTATCAATTTGATTTGGAAGAAGTTCTTTAGCTTCACTATATGACTGCAGTCAGGTTTATGGGTATTGATTGGAAAGGTCTTGCTCAGTTCATGAAAAGTAGATTTTTCTCCATTTGATTTCCAAAATGTGACTTAAATTCAGACCTGGTTCAAAGATAAGGGATTTGCATCTGACTGCACTCAATTGCTGTACCGAACATGCTGAGAGTCTGTTAATCTAAGGGAGGTAACTAGTGAGTACTAACCACACACTCACCGATGATGTACTTTGCATTTTGTATGGCTGCTCGAGTACAATCTACACTGGGTCCAAGCGTACAGAAGCCATGTTTGTCTGGTGGACTGACTGAGATGAGGGCAACATCCAAATTCAGAATCTTCCTTCGGAAGAGCAGTGGGATTTCACCCAGAAATATGGGAGTGTAGTCTGCTCTGCCACTATTTATAGCCGCTCGGCAGTTTGCTCCAGTAAATAAGGAACTACTCCGGAAAATACCTGAAATTAAAGCAGAAGAATATAGTTATATACTGTGGACAAGAACTGAAAATGAAAGTGACAACCTCCCCCCCCCCTTCCCCAAAAAACAATACACATAATTCAATGCTACCCATATCAGTCACATACAATTTTTTTTTTTGTAAAATGAAGCGGTTAGAATCATACTAACATACTTTCAATACACAATACTTTCACTGTGTGTTTTATAAGATGGATACCTCTTCTTTTCCTTCACTCCCCCCGCCCCCCACTTCAAGGCCAACTATTTTTAAAGCCATGTTATTAGTGTAGATGCTGTTCCCTCAGTGTGAATGTAGATTTTTCACTTGAGGTCCTACATACCTCCATTTGTTTACAGTAAATGACCTAAAATCTTGCTTCAAAATTTTCTCTTTCAGGGGCAAACAAGTGTTATAAAATATTACTTTAGTTGAAACATACTTTCTGAGTAGGATATCAGCTTACCTTGCCCACAAACCTCAAAACACCTATCTACTTATCATGGTCCCTCTGTGTGAATGTGGATATTTACCGTCACACTCTGGTTTGTTATAAGATGCTGGTCCCTCTGTGTGAATGTGGATATTTACCGTCACACTCTGGTTTGTTATAAGATCATGGTTCCTCTGTGTGAATGTGGATATTTACTGTCACATTCTGGTTTGTTATAAGATGCTGGTCCCTCTGTGTGAATGTGGATATTTACCGTCACACTCTGTTTTGTTACAAGATGCTGGTCCCTCTGTGTGAATGTGGATATCTACTGTCACACTCTGTTTTGTTATAAAATGCTGGTCCCTCTGTGTGAACGTGGATATTTACCGTCACACTCTGGTTTGTTATAAGATCATGGTCCCTCTGTGTGAATGTGGATATTTACTGTCACACTCTGGTTTGTTATAAGATGCTGGTCCCTCTGTGTGAATGTGGATATTTACTGTCACAATCTGTTTTGTTATAAGATGCTGGTCCCTCTGTGTGAATGTGGATATTTACCGTCACACTCTGGTTTGTTATAAGATCATGGTTCCTCTGTGTGAATGTGGATATCTACTGTCACACTCTGGTTTGTTATAAGATGCTGGTCCCTCTGTGTGAACGTGAATATTTACCGTCGCACTCTGTTTTGTTATAAGATGCTGGTCCCTCTGTGTGAATGTGGATATTTACCGTCACACTCTGGTTTGTTATAAGAAGCTGGTCCCTCTGTGTGAATGTGGATATCTACTGTCACACTCTGGTTTGTTATAAGATGCTGGTCCCTCTGTGTGAATGTGGATATCTACCGTCACACTCTGGTTTGTTATAAGATGCTGGACCCTCTGTGTGAATGTGGATATTTACCGTCACACTCTGGTTTGTTATAAGATGCTGGACCCTCTGTGTGAATGTGGATATCTACTGTCACACTCTGTTTTGTTATAAGATGCTGGACCCTCTGTGTGAATGTGGATATTTACCGTCACACTCTGTTTTGTTATAAGATGCTGGACCCTCTGTGTGAATGTGGATATTTACCGTCACACTCTGGTTTGTTATAAGATGCTGGTCCCTCTGTGTGAATGTGGATATTTACCGTCACACTCTGGTTTGTTATAAGATGCTGGACCCTCTGTGTGAATGTGGATATTTACCATCGCACTCTGGTTTGTTATAAGATGCTGGTCCCTCTGTGTGAATGTGGATATCTACTGTCACACTCTGTTTTGTTATAAGATGCTGGTCCCTCTGTGTGAATGTGGATATCTACTGTCACACTCTGGTTTGTTATAAGATGCTGGTCCCTCTGTGTGAATATGGATATCTACTGTCACACTCTGGTTTGTTATAAGATGCTGGTCCCTCTGTGTGAATGTGGATATTTACCGTCACACTCTGGTTTGTTATAAGATGCTGGTCCCTCTGTGTGAATGTGGATATTTACCGTCACACTCTGTTTTGTTATAAGATGCTGGACCCTCTGTGTGAATGTGGATATTTACCGTCACACTCTGGTTTGTTATAAGATGCTGGTCCCTCTGTGTGAATGTGGATATTTACCGTCACACTCTGGTTTGTTATAAGATGCTGGTCCCTCTGTGTGAATGTGGATATTTACCGTCACACTCTGGTTTGTTATAAGATGCTGGTCCCTCTGTGTGAATGTGGATATTTACCGTCACACTCTGGTTTGTTATAAGATGCTGGTCCCTCTGTGTGAATATGGATATCTACTGTCACACTCTGTTTTGTTATAAGATGCTGGTCCCTCTGTGTGAATGTGGATATTTACCATCGCACTCTGGTCTGATATAAAATGCTGGTCCCTCTGTGTGAATGTGGATATCTACTGTCACACTCTGTTTTGTTATAAGATGCTGGTCCCTCTGTGTGAATGTGGATATTTACCGTCACACTCTGGTTTGTTATAAGATGCTGGTCCCTCTGTGTGAATATGGATATCTACTGTCACACTCTGGTTTGTTATAAGATGCTGGTCCCTCTGTGTGAATGTGGATATTTACCGTCACACTCTGGTTTGTTATAAGATGCTGGTCCCTCTGTGTGAATGTGGATATTTACCGTCACACTCTGTTTTGTTATAAGATGCTGGACCCTCTGTGTGAATGTGGATATTTACCGTCACACTCTGGTTTGTTATAAGATGCTGGTCCCTCTGTGTGAATGTGGATATTTACCGTCACACTCTGTTTTGTTATAAGATGCTGGACCCTCTGTGTGAATGTGGATATTTACCGTCACACTCTGGTTTGTTATAAGATGCTGGTCCCTCTGTGTGAACGTGGATATCTACTGTCACACTCTGGTTTGTTATAAGATGCTGGTCCCTCTGTGTGAATGTGGATATTTACCGTCACACTCTGGTTTGTTATAAAATGCTGGTCCCTCTGTGTGAACGTGGATATTTACCGTCACACTCTGGTTTGTTATAAGAAGCTGGTCCCTTTGTGTGAATGTGGATATTTACCGTCACACTCTGGTTTGTTATAAGATGCTGGTCCCTCTGTGTGAATGTGGATATTTACCGTCACACTCTGTTTTGTTATAAGATGCTGGACCCTCTGTGTGAATGTGGATATTTACCGTCACACTCTGGTTTGTTATAAGATGCTGGTCCCTCTGTGTGAATGTGGATATTTACCGTCACACTCTGGTTTGTTATAAGATGCTGGTCCCTCTGTGTGAATGTGGATATTTACCGTCACACTCTGGTTTGTTATAAGATGCTGGTCCCTCTGTGTGAATGTGGATATTTACCGTCACACTCTGGTTTGTTATAAGATGCTGGTCCCTCTGTGTGAATGTGGATATTTACCGTCACACTCTGGTTTGTTATAAGATGCTGGACCCTCTGTGTGAATGTGGATATTTACCGTCACACTCTGGTTTGTTATAAGATGCTGGTCCCTCTGTGTGAATGTGGATATCTACTGTCACACTCTGTTTTGTTATAAGATGCTGGACCCTCTGTGTGAATGTGGATATTTACCGTCACACTCTGTTTTGTTATAAGATGCTGGACCCTCTGTGTGAATGTGGATATCTACTGTCACACTCTGTTTTGTTATAAGATGCTGGTCCCTCTGTGTGAATGTGGATATTTACCATCACACTCTGGTTTGTTATAAGATGCTGGACCCTCTGTGTGAATGTGGATATTTACTGTCACACTCTGGTTTGTTATAAGATGCTGGTCCCTCTGTGTGAATGTGGATATTTACTGTCACACTCTGGTTTGTTATAAGATGCTGGACCCTCTGTGTGAATGTGGATATTTACCCTCACACTCTGGTTTGTTATAAGATGCTGGTCCCTCTGTGTGAATGTGGATATTTACCGTCACACTCTGGTTTGTTATAAGATGCTGGACCCTCTGTGTGAATGTGGATATTTACTGTCACAATCTGTTTTGTTATAAGATGCTGGTCCCTCTGTGTGAATGTGGATATTTACCGTCACACTCTGGTTTGTTATAAGATGCTGGTCCCTCTGTGTGAATGTGGATATTTACCGTCACACTCTGGTTTGTTATAAGATGCTGGACCCTCTGTGTGAATGTGGATATCTACTGTCACACTCTGTTTTGTTATAAGATGCTGGTCCCTCTGTGTGAATGTGGATATCTACTGTCACACTCTGGTTTGTTATAAGATGCTGGTCCCTCTGTGTGAATGTGGATATTTACCGTCACACTCTGGTTTGTTATAAGATGCTGGTCCCTCTGTGTGAATGTGGATATTTACCGTCACACTCTGGTTTGTTATAAGATGCTGGACCCTCTGTGTGAATGTGGATATCTACTGTCACACTCTGGTTTGTTATAAGATGCTGGTCCCTCTGTGTGAATGTGGATATTTACCGTCACACTCTGGTTTGTTATAAGATGCTGGACCCTCTGTGTGAATGTGGATATTTACCGTCACACTCTGGTTTGTTATAAGATGCTGGACCCTCTGTGTGAATGTGGATATCTACTGTCACACTCTGTTTTGTTATAAGATGCTGGTCCCTCTGTGTGAATGTGGATATCTACTGTCACACTCTGTTTTGTTATAAGATGCTGGTCCCTCTGTGTGAATGTGGATATCTACTGTCACACTCTGTTTTGTTATAAGATGCTGGTCCCTCTGTGTGAATGTGGATATTTACCGTCACACTCTGGTTTGTTATAAGATGCTGGTCCCTCTGTGTGAATGTGGATATTTACCGTCACACTGTGGTTTGTTATAAGATGCTGGACCCTCTGTGTGAATGTGGATATCTACTGTCACACTCTGTTTTGTTATAAGATGCTGGTCCCTCTGTGTGAATGTGGATATCTACTGTCACACTCTGGTTTGTTATAAGATGCTGGTCCCTCTGTGTGAATGTGGATATCTACTGTCACACTCTGTTTTGTTATAAGATGCTGGACCCTCTGTGTGAATGTGGATATCTACTGTCACACTCTGTTTTGTTATAAGATGCTGGTCCCTCTGTGTGAATGTGGATATTTACCATCACACTCTGTTTTGTTATAAGATGCTGGTCCCTCTGTGTGAACGTGGATATTTACCATCACACTCTGTTTTGTTATAAGATGCTGGTCCCTCTGTGTGAATGTGGATATTTACCGTCACACTGTGGTTTGTTATAAGATGCTGGACCCTCTGTGTGAATGTGGATATCTACTGTCACACTCTGTTTTGTTATAAGATGCTGGTCCCTCTGTGTGAATGTGGATATCTACTGTCACACTCTGTTTTGTTATAAGATGCTGGTCCCTCTGTGTGAATGTGGATATTTACCGTCACACTCTGTTTTGTTATAAGATGCTGGACCCTCTGTGTGAATGTGGATATTTACCGTCACACTCTGGTTTGTTATAAGATGCTGGTCCCTCTGTGTGAATGTGGATATTTACCGTCACACTCTGGTTTGTTATAAGATGCTGGACCCTCTGTGTGAATGTGGATATTTACCGTCACACTCTGGTTTGTTATAAGATGCTGGTCCCTCTGTGTGAATGTGGATATTTACCGTCACACTCTGGTTTGTTATAAGATGCTGGACCCTCTGTGTGAATGTGGATACATTCTACATCCTTGAGTTTCTCCTTGATGCCATACTCCACCATTGCGTCGACCAGCTTCAACGGCGTGGCTGCGGCACTATGAATAAACACCCTGTTGCCTAGAGAAATAAACAAATTGATGCACAACAAACAGTTTCATGACAAATAATATGGTCTGATGGATTCATTATATCATTTTCATTTGCAACATAAGTTTGCTCATAAAAGTTCTTTAACTGATGCGTTCTTATCGGACAAAAGACAGGAAAGTCTTTTTGGTTTTACCATTAACAATCTGTTATCAGCTTTGTGTCTAATGGGTTATCACTCTCACCTCTCAATTGAAAAATAGTTTCGATATTCAGACTCAGTGTGCAATGTTCTGTTTGTAATTTACATTTTGACAATGTCATGATTTTGTGTATTTGAACAAGTTTAAGCAGTGTTTTTAGTCGTGGGAATCCACAAACAGATTATGGTTTTTCACGCCTGGGTGTGAAATATTAAAATGTCATGGTGATGAAAAAAGTGATATCAAACCGACTGAAATATCCCATTTATCAGTGAAGGAAATCCTGACATTTCACCTTTACATAAATAATAAATAAGCATCTCTCAACCATGGTCAGGATTTTATAGCTAAACTTAATGATTTATTCATTCATTATTTCATTTATGTGATCAGAGTTTCTCCTACACTGAAGGCCTGTGTTTTGGAACATTAACCTCTATAAGGTGCTAACATCGTTGCTTTTTCATTTTTGTTGCCAGATAGACTAATATGGCTACCCTTAGTTCAAGTGAAACTGTATAGAAGGATTGCATGACCTACTTCTCGTAGCCATATTGGAGTACTGTGGCTATAGCAGCTCATGTTAACAGGACTCCAATATGGCTACCTGGCTACTGTTCTGCCAAAGTGACGACGTCATGTGCAATCCCTCTATAGGCCTACTTCAGCACTGTATAGGTTGATTGAAATTTAAACCTCCACCCTTTACCAGTCAGGTTCCACGCAGACATTTCTCAGTGACACTGCATGACAGTGTCAGATAAACCTACGTTGTAAACGTGCAACTTACTTCTGAACTTTTGAAGCTAGATTCAAACACGCGACCACAAAGCCCATATCTGGCTGTTGTAAAGACTAGGGTTATATTTACGTTTAAGTTTCTACATCACTACTTACATCAATTCATTCCTCCTTCGCTGAATTAGGTTATCCAAATATGGAGGAGACCCTTTTCAGATGTAGTTCATGGGACAAAACCATGTGACACACCCACATGTGCATTCAACCCTTACCATGTTCATCCATCTTAAAGGCGTCTAAAAACAACATTCTAATACATCAACTCCAGTGGTGTATTGGTATAAGCAATACTTCAAATCCTCTCTTTATACTAGGCTGGCAAAGTATTGTAGCCACAGGGGGAACCAATGGCAAACCATCCACCGATTAAGTCCTCTCCAAACAATGACTGCAGTTCCAAAGTGGTGTCAACTTTGACTCTTCCCTCTCAGCTTGACCGTGCGCACAACATCCCAGGCATTTGCCAATCGGTAATGGCACACCAGCCCCGTATTCACGACACATCTTTCAGGTTTCACCTATTCGCCATATGGGAACAATAACTTTTTCAAGGCCCATAACTGTGGTAACGGTAAAATGGCTGCTTTAGCCATAACTGTGAGCTGAAATTGGGTCTCGTGTGTCCTTACCAAGTGGAATATATGTGAGGTGTTGCATGTGCGGGCGAGTTGAGCGGTAAGAATCAAAGTTGACACTGCTTTTGGACTGCAGCCATTGTTTGGAAAGGACTTATCGGACATGGCGTAAATTGGTATATGGTGTACCTATTGTTCCCCCTGTGACTGCGATACTTCGTCAGTCCAATATAAAGAATTTTATTTATTTTCATTGGTACTTTACACTTTACTCAAAAATATTTCACTCATACGACGGCGGCCAACATTATGATGGGTGGAAACCGGGCAGAGCCCGGGGGAAACCCACGACCATCCGCTGGTTTTAGCCAGACCTTCCCACTTACGGCCGGAGAGGAAGCCAGCATGAACTCCAATATAAAGAAAGGGGTTAAAGTTGCCATCTGGGGCTACACGTAAATTATATAACCCTAGTCCTTACAACTCCCCCCAATTTTTGCCACCTTCATCGAGAACGGCATTTTGGGCGGCTTCAGGAGAATGTTATTATCTGAACTGTCATGTCAAATTACCCTGTAATTACTGGGTGGTCATTTTCCGTGTCTAACTAGTAATAACCTACCTGACTCGACCACTTTCACGGCATCCTCTGACGACGTCCATCGAGGGGTGCAGTCAACGAGAGGGTGGAATGGCTCAGGTGAATACAGATAAAATTGTCTGTTGGCTGTGATTAAGGGAACATGCCTTTCCAAGAGGCCAGTAACCCTAGCCACGGAACGTAAAGCCATGGTGATGTACCGCCTGCTTACAGCTGATCACCTTCACCGGACTGGAGGTCACACACTTCTCGCAGCGATAGGATCTGTGTATGACTGGCTTTCAAACCTCTGCAGCACTGTCCTGACATCTATGTAAACTTGACGCCGGCCCAGGCTATATCTATTCCAAAATGTGGCTTATCTTTGTAAAACATTTGTTTGAGGAAATTTTTCGTACAGCCTATATATCTGCATTTTTAAACGGGTCGAACAGTAAATCCCAATGACTTGTATTATTGCACGCGTTTTTCATCAAACCGCCAAAATTTTCAATCGACATAGGCCTAGGCCTTTATCTTACTACCATCATTCGTACAAAAATATTTAATGATAAGATAATATAAGATAATAGCTACAACACTGATTACGTCTAGCCGGAGGAGATTGACTCCGGAGTTACTTGTCCTTAATGTTGCTCTCTTAATGAAGATAGAACGGAAATTTGAACTGAAAAATTGAAAGGGCTTGTCTTCTCAGCATCTTCGAACGGCATGGCGTTTGTACACTGAGGCAGCACTAAAAAGATGTTGACAGGAAGACTGGCGTGATATGCAGGAAGATACAAGTACATGACATGGAGGTCATAAAAGCTCCAGTCAAATAGTGTATATGTTTTCATATGCCAAAAATGTAACATCTGAATATTGTTAAGTTAATAGGGGCGTTAAGAACATATTATTAATTTGTACATACATTGTAAATAGGCCTACCTGACCCATATATGGGCCTATACCTTACCGTATATACATGTATTTACATTTAACTGATTTCCACTCACCTCTTTTAAGTAAGATCAAATTATCAAATAACGCCGGGGCCTTTATAAAGATGACCGCCGAAGTAGCAGTATACACATATTATATATAGGCCTATAGCCTTCAGAGTACATTTAATTTCTTAAGACCAAAACTTAAGACTAGTCCTCCAGCTCTCACGTTGCCGCAAATGTGGATTCGCGCGTTCGTGGGTTGATCGATGTTCATGTGGGGTATTCATTCACTGCAATGCTGCACGTATGCCCAATTTATTTATCGATCGATGATGATTAATTCTAGCTGTGACATTCACGCAGAACTGCCGATGGAGCACTTCACGTATGCCCAAATATGATATAGCCTACACACGTGGGCCTACGTATACGCCTCCACTTCGCCTTTTTTTCACGCCCTAGGCCTACCCAATATAGTTGTTTTTTCATTCCCGATGGAGTCGGGTCATGTCTTACAGACGTTTTAATAGACATTCTTATAGCACTGTTTCCTCCTCTGATGCTAAGCATTGATTATATACATCGGGGATGGGCCAAGTATATGTGTAGGCCTACTGCTAGGAATTAAAATCCGGTTTATTAACGGTTCTTCGTCAAAGTAATATTTATTTATTTATTTGATTTGTGCTTAACGCTGTATTCAAGAATATTTCACTTATACAACGGCGGACAGCATCATGGTGGGAGGGAACCCGGCAGAGCCCAGGGGAAACCCACGACCATCCGCACGTTGTTGCCACATCTTCCCACGTATGGCCGGAGAGGACGCCAGCATGTCGTCAAAATAATAAATTATATATATATATATATATATATATATATATATATATATATATATATATATATATATATGGTAGGGGTCTGCACACTGCATGTGTTCTACATATGTATGCATGTATACATGTACGTGTGTATGTATGTTCTGCCGAGTTTTTCCCCGGCTCCCTCCCGTAGTACTGGTCGCCGTCGTTTAAGTGAAATATTCTGCAGTGTACGGCGTAACACCATATAAATGAATAAAATAAACGTATATATGTATGTATGCTTGAGGCTTTAGGTCGTACTTCACAATTTTTCGTTTGACGACGAAGAGACATTATGTACGTTTATAAGCCTACATATACTGTGTCTTCTTGTGGTATGTAATGAGGATTTTAAACTTGCCAAAATATGACAAAATTATAAAGTTTATTTTTTACATCTGAAGACAAACATTAACCAACGCGAAACGTTGACAGCACGTAGAAATCCATTCATGAAAGTTTCAGTAAAAATATTTTTCTGGTTAACGTTGATCTTCACAATGTAAATTAAAGACTTAGTGCCTCGTTTGAACGAAAAATTGACATTTTTGACCGAGTGTGCATTTTTGGTGGGTTATTACTACGCGACCGTCTCTTTTATGGCTATGTATTTTTTATGGGTGATTTGAACAAGTTTTATAACTTTGATCTGGAAATGTACAGAACTGTGTGTGAAAATCCCGTGTGAAACGGAGTGATTATTATATATTGCTATTACATATAACGTCGTTGAAACTTACTATTTCTAGTCAGTTGCTATAGGGAATGCAGAAATTTGATCGAAAACTCGATTCCCAGTTTAACCCATTCCGTACACCTCAGCATATAGCAATCTATGTTTACACATCAAATGTGAAATCCACGGGAGCTTTTTTCCATATCCATAGTCCAATCTGGTCTCTCATGCACCAAAAACTATATAAAATATAGTATGTCATAAAATTCATGAAATCCGTACCTAAGTAAAGCGCTTTGACTTCAAATGAAATGGCCTCGTTGAAAAAACTATTTTCTTGCCGTTTGTAGTCATGGAAAGTAGAAATTTGACCCAACTGGGCCAAATTCAAACCTAGTTTATCTCAGTATGAACCTAAATATATCATATATAAAATCTTTATCTGAAGTTGTTCTTGCTGTTTCCAGTTGGAAACATGAAATTTTATCGAAACAGCATCAGTTTAAATTGTAACCTCGATACATTTATAACTGATGACTCTGCATACTAAATTGATATGAAGCGGTGTAACGCATTATTTTATTGTGATATCATGATATCACACCCTTCACGTATGCGGTCGGACGAGTATGTTGTTGCACGTACGCAATGTCCCTGTAGGCCGACAACATCCGTGTTCCTGTGCCGCGGTTCCGGGTGTAATTAAGTGTTGACGCTGCATGTTCCCACAGATAAAGCAGCTGAACTATGGATTCGTTATTTTTCAGAGAATTTTGTTGGGTCGTGATAATCATTACATATGAGAATCATGACAAACTGAGTGAGAATGTTTATTACATGCGATGACAACACAGCGGAACAGTTCTAGACTGTTCTGTCAGTTAATATCATTACATTTTTGTTTGTGCCAAATTCTGCCTAAACCATGGTGCTATATAGGTATATAGTAAGTTAAAATAAAACCCTAACTTGAGTATACTTTGACAATTAAGGGCTAGCTCCAGGCCGGCTCTTCGCCGATTATCTGACCGTTTGCCTCCACCACTTGTGCATATAGTCTACTGTCTTGGCTCCTCTGGTGTTATCCAACTTTAGCTTATAACTAGCATCTCTTACTACAGTTTTGAGCTAAACATGTGGGTCTACCAAAATGATAGTTCAAAGTCCTCAAGTCCGATTTCAAACTTATTTCCAACTGCATGTAAATGTTTAGGCTTGCATGATCGACTTAACACGTCAAGTGCTATAAACCGCCGATAAAAGAAAACGCGAATCATGGAGATATCTATGTACCTTCATGCACGTATGAAGGTATTATTTTGATTTGGCTTTACTGAAACCGCTTTTATAATTGTTGCTTTTTGATCATTAAGCCTACATATTAATTTGGTTGTAGGCCTGCATATATATCGTTCGATATCACTTCAAATTTTTGTAGAATCTGCAGGAGGGGTAAAACTGGGTACGGTAACTTATTAAGATGTATGAGAAAAAATCAGCTAACGGTATCCATAAGTTTCTCAACTGACATGTAACAAGCAAAAAATTCGTTGACATAAACTTGGGTAGGTATGCAAGTTGTAATACTAATGATCCTATAAAACCCGAAGCGTACATGGAGTTTTTTTGGTTTTTTGAAAAAATAAGGGTGAAAAACGTCGGAAAATATAGTGACTCGCCGAAGTGCGTTTATGAATTGAAATAAGGGTACTTATGGGTAATTCGTAGGACCGTTTACATTTACGAAATTACATAATTCCAACTGAAACTAGGTCATACTCCTAAGAGGTATTTGGATTTCTGAAGGGTAAATGTTTTCTGGACGGGCGTCAGTGGCAACAGGGACGACTAGACAGGACATCTGAAAAGTAAGTTATGCAGTTTTCTAGATGAAGGATCCCTGTTTTTTCCTCATAAAATTTATAATTATGACATCTTGGTGCATAAGTAATTTGTCAGTACTGAGTCTGATTTGAGTTTTTCAGTTTTTAAACTGGTATGTTAGATTACAACACGAGTGACGAAAATTGGCACCTAGACCGTACATTGATAATGTCACACATCAACAAGATTTACATCTGAGAATGAAAGCGCTTACAGATTACATTATGGTAACTCTGCTTTACTGAGCAACTAGATTTGTTGCCCTGTGTGTTTAATATTTATTTTGCTCCAGAATCTTGTTTGATATGTTTCGCCGTACATGATAATGTTGTTTTGACTTTGGAACGTTTTGGTGCGAATGTAACAAGTATTTCCTGGTGATTCTTCTTTAGCCATATCATTATTCAAGCAGAGTTTAATATTCAGTGGTAGTGCAAGAGCATATGTTATGTTAAAATATATCATTGATTTTCCATATGTGGTAAAACGTATCAGTGATGCTACGGGCATTCAGAGGAGTGGCTGTGCAGTAGTGATTCATAAAGGTGTCTGCCTTACAATTGCTAGGACTCTGAAGTGTGAGTTCAAGCCCAGACTTGCCCATGGAATTGATGGATTAGGTAAGCAGTTGATGGCGCCTGTTTACTGTAGCCATTTGCACAATCTAGCATTTCTTGAAGACCACAATGATATGTTGTGCATGCATGTACATCAGATTCAGGATAGTTTGTCAGTAAGTTGCCACACGTCAGTGCTTTACCTCGAGAACTCTGGTCCCCTCTATCCATAAAAATGACTGACTGCCATATCTTTGTTTTCATAACATTACATGGTTTCAGAATGTCGGAGAATTCAACAGAAAATGAGACAGGAGCTGAGGGGAAACTGGGTAATGATATGGGTCAGGAATCAAAGCTGACAGAAGGTGGCATACCATTGGTTATGATGTCAGCTTATCAGTACAATAAACAAGGGCCTAAACGCCTGCCTGAAGTAAGTCTTCTGTACGATATCTGTTATGTTATAAAGGTACTGGAACAATGTAGTTAAATTCAGTAAGAAGTTAGAAACTGCAAAAAGATACAAATTGTGCTTTTTGCCTTGTTTTGTAAGAAAAGATTTTCTATAAATTTGAGCTGACTGTCACCAGGTCATAGTGGAATTCTTCAGTCCTAATGCGCTTCTTTTTTCTGTTTTCGTGTATTCAATGTATATTACACCTATTTTATTCCTGCAACCATATCAACACTGCTATCTCATATTTTCATGTATTTTCCTAAATGAATAGGGATATAAATTGCATTACTGACTGAACTTTTTGTTTAATTGACAGCTTCCATCCTATCGTTTCCAGTACACAATATGGCATGAGCTAAGGTCAACCAGCCTGCATGGTGACCAGTTAAAGGCACCACGTGTTAGGAAAGGTACTATAGCTGTTGTGAATATCCATATTATGCTTGGGATGCATAAACTATGGAAATTAATGGAAAATTAAAGAGACAGGAGAAACAAAGTCTAGGTCAGGAAAATTTTTATTTCATGACCAAAGACAAATACAGTTCTAAATTCACGCTACTAACACAGCAAGCTACCAAAACTCATGCAAAAGGTCATGAACCCTGGAAATCAAATCCTTTTTCTGTTCCTCATCGTTTTTTTTTATTTTAGAAATGCTAAAATGTCAATATCATTCTTATTTTAATGGCATCCAGATCAATATTTACCAGTATATTTCGGGGTCTTCAAACTTCAATTAAAATTCATGTTTAAAGATTTTGGATTTTATTTTAAATTCTATTTACATGTAGATTCATGTATTATTTTGGTATTTAGATCTAAAATTGATCCTCCTGATAAGCCGTCAGTGAAAAGCTTATAGTATGATATAGCGCACTTGTGTGCTTGTTGAAGGGCCAGGGAGTAAGGAGAAGAGCTTCAGTGCTATGACAGATGAAGAAGGACAACCGATCCACCATAACAAAACAGGCAAAGAGAGGTTGAAACATCAGCATCAGCTGGAAAATTGGGAAAATACCTTGGTGAGAAAAACACTAAATTTTGTTTAAAACGTTGCTATCATAACAATAATCGCAGAAAAGGTAAGGTATAAACTACTTATTTTATCGAATTTCCCTGTATTTGTGATCAGAAGTAGATGTGGTATTTTGTTGTGTAAGTGTTGTTGTGTGATTCATCTCTGAGGTTATCTGAGAACATTTCTAGTTCTGTCAAGTACAAAGATATCAGCTAAAAGATATTATGCAGATATCAAACTTTATGGTATATAAACTAATGGGGCATTATGAATCAAGTGTACTGGTAGATGGGAATGGTTACATGTTAAATTACCCAGAATATAGTTACAAATGATTATAATTGTAAGAATTCTTTTACAATCCTTTTTGTATTTTTACACTCAAACAATGTATACAAAAAAGTCCCAATAATGTTTACTGTATGCTGATAAGTCTAGCAAACCGAAAGGTATTGTGAAGAAAGATGTTGAAGGTGACTCAATCACTCCGTAAATTTTCATCTCTGGAAGAAAAGTACACATAAAAAGAGATTCAAAAGTAAAGGTTACATGAATAGCTTATCATGTAGTGAGCAGATAAAATTATTACTGTTTGTGGTTTTATGTGCACAGGTTGCTAATTTACCATATCAGGATCTGAACCACACCTACCAAAAGGAGAATCTGATGAAAATTCTGAAGCGGTTGATCAGAGTGACCCAGCTAAACCTGGCTCATAATGAATTAACAAACCTCGCCTCCTTGTCATTTCCCAGGTATGCCCCATTTTCTACTTTTTAGCCACTTTTCAAGAATTAAAAAGTATCCTCGTTTCCTCAGTATGACTAAGTTAAATGACCTAAAATTTTTGCCCATCCCCCACAAAAGTGAATTTTTAGAGTAAATAAATGTCTAAAAATATTACTATTGATGCATTTTTCTAGTAGGTTATCTTTCCACCTTCCAACCAAACCTCAAAACATCTTTTTAAGATTAGTAGAATCCTACGAATTGGGTCAAATGTGTAACTTGGGCACTTTTGGTCATGGGCTAAAGTTTTAAATAGTACTACAAGCCCACAAACTTGAGAGATTTCATGAATTATTGTTTTTCTCCTGAGTATTTCTCTGTATTTTTCATTTCAGATGTAAAGAGTTGAATCTTAATCACAATTACATATCCTCCTTTACAGTAAGTGTTTTTTTCTATGTAATATATGGAATTGTTTAATTCTTTTTATAAAATGAGAAGAAGCATTCGTTTAATTTTATTCCTTTTTAAAATTTGTTTTACATTTAAAATTTAATAGTTTTCAGTCTTTTTCTAGGTGTACAGTTTGACATCTTTCATGTGTCTTGGATTTTACTGTTATTTGTTTTTAGAAACTTGTGATGTTACCTGGCAGTATTGTGAAAATTTATGCCAATTCTATAATGCATTAAATTCCATGATACAGTTGCTCTTCTTTTCAGTTTCTTCCAAAAGTGCCCCAAGTTGTTTCCCTCACAGTAATTTTCAATGACATCCGTACTTTGAAAGGGCTTGATAGATTGGCGAAAACCCCACTGCAGAGCCTCAACTTGTATGGAAATCCTGTTACTTTCACAGCTAATTACCGACAAAGGTTCGTACATAAATGTTCACACTTGCTAATTTTCACTATTTATCTGTTAATTTCATATGCATATCAAAATAAGGATAAAGACGTTTTGATAATTTATGCTTACTTATAGTTACAGTCAAAATTTTATGCCTGTGACATGCTCAAAATGTTAACTGAACACAGTGATTGACACATGAACATATAAATACTTGTACCTGCTACTTGCAGCCTCTTACAAATCTACCGTAATCTATGACTATACAACGTATATAACGAATAACGTATTCGACCTTCGGCGGACCTCAAACGAAAAGGCCACATGCCTTCATACCAAGGGCGTCTCTGGCCTTGGTAGTCGGCAATAAAAACAGTTGCTGGGGATAGCCTAGAATAGTATTTCTTGAGGTCGGCCGAATAACTCTCTAAAGATCTATAAAGTCTTACGTGTGACCGGGATCGGAATATTTATTGGCTCTTAAATAGCTGTTGGGTAGTAGTATACGCCGTTGTTGTTGTTCCTTGAATATGCTGTCGATTTGCTAGACGGACACGTCCGATGGATACGCCAGTCCTCGTTGTATTGTTGTAACATTCACGGATTTGTAGTTGACTTTGATTGTCTTCACTGCTGTGTAGCAAGAATGATCAAAACCAGCTGGTGTGCTATATCAGCTGTGAACAACCTTATTTGGAAAGCAGGACCATGTCAAACCAAAGTCTGTAAAAATCTGGGGACTGCAACTTTAAAAAAGGCTCACTACAACCCAGCCTCTGTAGGTATTTCCGGAACTGTCTGCCGCAGGCTTGCTTTGATGAAACTCACTGCAAGCCGGTGGTTCACTTAAGACGATTTTATCGGTTGAAAATCGCGATAGAATACGGTAATTCTTCACATTATGTTTTGAAGCTTAAATTCTTTCCAAAGAATATTTATCAAATTCGCAAAGTTTATTTCCATTGGATTTATTGTCGGCTATGTCATAATTTGAGTCTGTCTGGTCTGCATCATATAATGTTGTTGGTCACACGTGGATCTGAAATAGTCCATGTTAATAATGAGATAAATAATGTTAGCTGGTCAAAAATTTCAGAATAAGGTCAGAGATAACCAGTCAGATGTAGTATTAAGATTCAAATGCCAAACAGCAGACTCAAAGCAGGCTCACTGCCAAAAAGTAGGAAATCCCAGGCCAAGCGATGCGCTAAAAATTTGGATGTCGTTTTTGTAATATCGAGTTTTGTCATTATTATAAGTTTTCAGTTGTTTCAGTTTCATAATGAAATTTTTGCTGAAATTTGTTTAGATCTTGGGGCAAATGGGAATTATTGCAGAAGTAGTATAAATGCGGACATGCCCACGATATATTTGTTCAGTACATAAACCAATGTTTCACAGGAAATTGTATATCAGTTGTACAATTTTCAGAGTTTTTGAAATACTTCCTGGCTTGAAGACATTGGATTCTGTCCCCAAACTGAAAACGGATGAAGAATTTGATGATGAAAGTCCAGATGGTGAGAGGCCAAGGTCATGTGCAATATCATGATGAAATGTTGATCAAAATCATGTGTGATGAACATTTACCGTGATAGAATTTATTTTCATAGTATGAAAACCGAAAGCTTGGAAAATACAGGCTATGGCTAATATTTGCATAAAAATTTAAAATCATACAATTGATTTGAAGATAATCCACTTGTTAAATTAACAGTTCTATTAAAAAAAATATAATAGAGAACATTGCTCACGTAAAACGTGTTGGTCTAACAGTGTAGCCTCTTGATCGTGTCTATAATATGTCAGGGTTAGTATATTTGTTCTTGTCAATGAAAGCAGTAGTTCATAAACACTGCGGCCTAACATCAGAGAATGAAAGTGGAAATCATGTTTCAAGGCAAAATCACGCTCTAGTGCGAAATTTACATGTTATCAGATAGACTTGTACGTTCTACCATTTCATAAGGAGACGCGGAATTTGTAGCAAATTGTTGTGTCATTTGTTCTTGAAAGATTCCTAGCAAATTTTACCGGATAATATTACATGTGTGTATGTATCTGATGTAACAAAGACAAGAAGGCCTGGTTTCATCCCACTATTATACTGACCTCCATCTTATAAGTTAAATATTTTTGTGTACGGCGTAAGACACCAATCAAATAAATAAAGAAAGAGAAGAACGTTAAAGAAAGTCTGTTAGTTTTTGCTTACACTTGTTAATCATATACATGTATTTATGTGGCAGTGATGTGTTATTGGATCCAGGGAACATTTTTTGTTCATTGCGTGTTTAAGGTGTCTGGAATAGTACTGGCACCAAACGTATTTGATTGATTATTTATTTATTTGATTGGTGTTTTATGCCGTACTCAAGAATGTTTTACTTACACGACGGCGGCCATAATTGCGGTGGGAGGAAACCAGGCACAGCCTGGGGGAAAGCCACGACCATCCGCAGGTTCCTGGTAGACGTTCCCACGTATTGCCCAAAACGTATTTGACATACACATACTAAAATCCATAGGCCATTACGTATAATTGAAAGGTAAATGAGACGTGAATCAAAACATAACATCATTGACTTATCAGTATACTGTTCGTCATTTGTGAACTTCTGTTTTTTGTAAAAAAAAAAAAATGACCAGCGTTTTGTGCCTGTTGCTCATGATTATCTTCAAAGAAAATGTATACATTGAGTAATAATTATAATGTTAATAACTTTGTAAGTATGTCATTTAATAGATATTGTTGGGTTCGAGGAGCAGCTCTAGAAGCCGCTCTGTCTAGTCTCTCAGTCGATCAATTGTTTTACATCTTGTCTTTTAACTGGGGCATTGCTATTGTCAATTTGTGCTTGTTTATATATAATAAATATGTACACGCTTTGCAAAAATTTAAAAATATGAAGCATTATACAGTAGATTTGCTGCAAGTTGGAAATTACGAGTTTTTGCTTAAAATGTAGACACTTTTCTGGGATGCAATATTTACAATAATATGATGTTCATCAGATTATTTTGGTAGCTTTGTTTGTATGTTATTAATACATGGAGAGGTTTATAAGAAGATAAATGTTCCTTTATTCCGCCCATTTCATATCAGTTGAATATTGACTGGCACAATACATGAACATATAATTTAAAAAACAAAATGCATTTGTTGTCTGTGTTTTCTGAAAACGTTTGATCACATAATTATTGGCTTGTGACTTTTTGGCGGTTCTAATATTCTTATATCCCTTACGCCACAGGAACCAGTTGCTATAAAGTGCCTTTCTCTCAAGACCTCAAGATTCCAGGGGCATAGAGAATATCGTCTCGAATTTTCCACTGAATCTCGCGTCATGATTGGATTTCTGTGTCCTCGTTAAGGAGACTATCTGGAAGCCTCCCCCCTCCCCCACCACCCATAATCTTGATCAGCGCAAATAACTTAGAATATTTGATATTTTTTTAGAATAGGCAAAATAATTACCTTCCACAAAATATTATGCATGTTGCCGCCCAAAATCGGTAGTAAATTTTATAATGTGGCTTTATAACTTTTTGAATTTTTTGAATAATTCTAACCCTATATTTGTAGTAGAGGAACAGAATATTTTCTGAAAGGCAATAATTTGAATTTGATTAGCGAATATGGATCTTTTGTCGAAAAAGTTCCGGTATAGTCTCTTGATGCTGTCCACGAAATTCAGGTTGAATTTCCTGCAGATCTTAACATGTATAGTGAATTGATTCCCCACATAATCTCTTCTGTTTGATGGTCTCCTCACAAGAAGTAACATTATACTCATAGTTTTAAAATTTAACCGTGAGGAATCATGTTTGTGATGATTACAAGTACTATGCCATTGGCCAAGCCATTTCGAAGCGGAGGTGATAGAACCGCAATCATGATTTAGGCGATACTTACAACTTCTGTAGGCCTTTGGCCAATCCATGATATTTGCAAGTACTGTGCCACTGACCAAGCCATTGCAGAGTGGACGTGATAAAACCACAATCATGATTTGAGTGATATTTGCAAGTGCTATGCCATCGACCAAGCCATTGCATAGAGGGGACGTGATAGAAGCGCGGACATTGCTTGTGTGATTCTTTCCTGCTGTTGGCCAAGCCATCGCGGAGATACTGCCATATCCTAACGCGGGTGGAATGTAGAAATACTTTTCTATTTTCTAGAAAACTGCATATGCCGAAAGTTGTGTAATTTAATTACCCTGCCGGTCACAGAACAGATCAGTAACAAACATGACAATGAGGGATGATGACATGTATAACAAAATATATTTAGCACTATCACAACAAATAAAACACGATTATCGGTAAATTCGCACAACAGTAAAGGTGAAATGAATGAAATCCTGTCAATCAATAACTAAGACATTAGGCGCTTGATATATGCCGTGTAATGGACAGAAAATGTCTACATTATACCATATCACAGCTAACAGAGATCATGGCATACACATGTTGCCATCTCACCGCCATCATACATATTAAGTGAAAAATTCTTAACCACAGCGTGAAACACCTGTCAAATGAATATATACATAGAAATGCTGCGAAGAATCTATATAGGCTCCTTCCTCTAATCAACAAAGACTTGGCTTTTATGTTAATGGTTTGAGTCTAAATTCCACTGTATGTATAGAAGAATAACACGGTAGAAATGAGGAAGCATGTTTGTACCCCATGGTTAATTTAACGTCACTTGATTGTGGCCGTCGTCTGGATATAGCGGGAACCGTAAGCTGTAGACCTCTGCTTCTTTTTGCTCCATGTAATACAAGCTTCGTCATGAAAATCTCAATGAGATCTAAATTTAATACGCCGTACACCAAAACAACAATTACCATGTTTTCATCACTTGGCGTCTATCTATGTTTACTAATCGGTTCCGTTTCCAATCCCTCCGACGGCATCACGGGATTCACCCGACCCCAAACCGGAAGTAGTGAGTGACGAGGTGTTTCCGTTAATCCCGAATGACGTAATGAAAATGTTAGTGACGGTGATGACGAAAACGAGGCCGATTGAGAAGTTGTTGAGTTTGCTGGTTTTCTTGTTGCGCTGATGCTGATCGTCCTCACACTGAGATTCCCGGGCTCCTACCACGAGGAGGATGATTCCCGTGAAAATCTGCAGGCAAATGGATGTGGAGATGAGCGTAAGCAGCAGGAGGTAGTGCTCGTGGCTCCGCCCTTCCTGGACGACGGACTTGAGCTGAGAGGCATTGGCTAACATCAACGCCATGTCCATCATTCCCTGAGCGGCTGTCTTTCGAGTGGCGTACCGGTTGTGATTGAACATCTTCCATCTTTCATTGTACCGCCTTTCGTGCTCTCTCAACTGAAGTGGAAAATAGTTCACTTTTTTTCTTCAAGAATATATCACTTGATATCTATGAAGTGCTCTGCTACGCATGGATATTGCAACTGTTTGATATTAACTATTTGGTATTGCAACTTCCTGTAAACGGTTTTTGACATTTTGGCCTAGGTGTAAATGATAAATGCAGATATTGCAGGAGGAAACCACATATCCTGCTGAACAGTGAACTTCAGTCAAGTGTGATTTATCTATTGTCTTGTTTTTTGACTCTGCAACATCGATGAACATTAAAGCGTCAATGTCCAAATATATCAACTGTTCATGAAGAAATACGTTTGAATAAAATCTCAAATTAAGATGAAATTAAAAAAAGGCATATATATATATATATATATATATATATATGGTACTCAAAATCGATAGTTAATGAAGCTGATTTTTTGCATATTCTGCGTCATCACTCGTAATTTCAAGTCATTGTGAAAGAAAATTAGTGAACTTTGGTCATTTCCTCTCTACGTATCCAACATATCAACCTAAACCCTAAAATTCCACAATTTTTTAGGCATGATATGCGCCTATATGTATCGGATGCTTTAAAATTAGTCTTCACTCATAAAACTGACCGCCGTGATATAGGTGAAAACATAGCTAAAAGGGTTAATGTCAACGGTTGATTTATTTAAGAAGCTTGGCCAGTCTTTAGCTACATGCATGTCAGTTCCGTTGACCACGAATACTACATGTGCATAAACAGTGGAGAAATATACGTAAGGTCGGCAGAGACGATAAACTGAGCTTAAGTATATTAGCCTAGGCATGACTGGGGGATGTGAATAAATGAATGATAATACAGCTTAACGCTACTTCACCAATATTCCAACCATCCCGTTGTGAGAACATCGCTTTATTGTGTTTGTGATGCTTGTAATAATTCGAATTTAGACTACCACCACACAGCACCGCAAAATACAGCCTCCTCCTTTCCAAAACATGCAGCTAGGTCTCCTCTGCATGCTTCCGTGGTCTTTGATGTCATATTTTTTTGACACAATGACCAATAAGCTCGCTACCTTAAATCCTAACTCTTGGTCGGCTATGGGTTTACACGAAGACGGTGGCCATGCATGCTGTTGCCTGGCGAGAGACAACGGATTCTTTCCGCCAGCAAACTGAGTAGCTAAGACTTGAAATCTATATACTTAAGTTTTTGGATTTCAGCATATCGCGTTTACTGCATGGGTAAGTCGTAAACAAAATGAATGAAAATTTAGATGGCGGACATCTTGGATTATCTCGGTTATCTTGGAGAACGGAATGCAGCACATGGCAATCTCACCCATCATCTCAAAAACGACATTTTCAGGTGCCATATATAACTGCTGTGTAAATTAACAACCGCTGAATGGAATTTAAAAATCGAAATACATTTTCCGGTTCAGTCATAAAGAATTGTCCATAGAGGAAATGAATGATGTTTGCCTCGTCATCCTGTATATATGGAAGCGAAAAATACTTACAGACAAAGGTTTTTCATCGAACATTGCCGAACTTCGTCTTCTGCTCCAGTCGATGTACCTAACATCATTTCCGGAAGCAGGAACATAACTCCTTTCCTCGTCTCCTCTCGTGTTATCATCATAAATGGCCACGCGAGTGTCTCTTCTAGTGCCATCTGTTTCACACACTTTATTCAACATGGGTGTTGTGTCATTCAGTACTGTTTCTTTCATTTCCCAAACTTCTTCACTGCCCATGATCCATTGACTAAACAATTATTTGTTAATCGGTGGTCCTGTTTTGTCGAATGTACTCTTTAACCCTTTAGGATCTGCAATGGAAAACAATTACCTGTTTACCTGTTGATCATACTTGCACGGGCTTGTCACGTTAAAATTGGGGTGGGGAGGCGAGGGAGGGGGGGGGGGGTAATTACCAGGAGACTGGGTTGCAGCCTGGGCGAAAAAAAGGAAATGGCGGACTCTGTACACTGCTTTTGATTTGTTTGTTGCTTTACGGCTTATTCTTAAGAGTATTTTGGATGAAGGAAAACGGACAGGTTGAGAAACTAGCAGACTTGTAAAGGGCCTGGTATGATAAGGCGGGGAATCGGCCTCAGTGCAAGAAACTTTGCACCTCTAGTACCGAAACAGGCAGTGGCCGTGAGTGACACCTGCTGATAAACTCGTAAGGGCACTTCTTTTTTTTCAGTTCTGTTTTACTCTTCTTTTCCTGTCATATGGCAAGCATGCGTCTTACAAAGCTCAAAAAATAACACGTGTAGTTCATAAATCCGAAAAATTCTATCCCGCTTCCCTGTCTGTTTATATCATACTGAAATATCTATTAAGTGACATGCTTTATTTCTGCCCGATGCATAGTAACTAAATATTGAATGAATTGTTTATTTGAAATCGTCAAACAACGTATATGACTATACATTCGAGTAAAATACGTATGCTATAATCCAGCCGCGACATATTTACAGATACTGGTAGCCTCTACAGTATAGAAAATACCCGGATATACTCTTCCGTATAAAATGGGGTTCAGTCCTCAGCAGATCTTTCCATTTACAGATTGAACAGCCGAGAAATAATCGAGGCAAGAAAGGAGTCCAGATTTCTTAACAGAGATAACGTTGGAAGTCGTACAGTGATATTGTTTGATATACTCCATTATTCAGGTTACTGGGTACGTCGTTTTGTTACGGACGTAATTCATCTGAGGTAAATGTGGACCGAAAGCATCCGGGTAGTTGTCTCCAGTAGCAAATAGCAAGCTCTATGATGATGATGTGATAATTCAGAAAGCTAGGGATCCTAAAAAGAAATATTACTGACTACATGTGTGTTATCTATTCGAATGTTCCAAAATATACAGGCCCTACATATGAACCATTGTTATATATATATATATATATATATATATATATATATATATATATATACACACACACGCACACAATGTCCTTACATTTAGAAGAAGGCCATCTGTCTATACCTTCTAAGAAGTATTGTAAACGCTCAAGATGTATGAAGCTTCCGTGATTTACTTTAATATATACTATTTAAGAGGTTTTATAAACGCTCAAGATTTAGGAAGCTTCCATGGTTTACTTTAAAATCTATCGTACTCAAAGTCCTAACATATAGCTTTACACATCTCCACAAGTTTTTCATTAATTATGTACACGGACTGAAATGTAACTAACCTCAGCAATGAGTACCGATTTGCTGCGATTTTAAAGAGGATTACTAAGTGTGATTTTACAGCGTGCATGTAACGCTCTTTCGTTTAACGCTCTGGGTGTCTGACAAGGAAGACATAGGTATGATAAACAGAATTTTGGTATTAAGTGAACTGCAAAGTAATAATTAGCCAGTTTAAGTACACAAGGCTTACATGTCGAATGGTGTTGAAAAGTCAACAACAAATGACGGACATAGATAAAAATAAACATAATACTCAGAAAACTAAATGTTTCTGTAAATTCTGTACACGCTGTTACAGCTAGAATACAGTCATATCGGATGATATATACATGGTATAACACGTAACAGTTATAACCTCACAAAAAAGAGCCAAATTACCATCCGCGATGGAGTACATATAACTTTTCATGTAAGCGGATACAACGCGTAACAGGACACATCCGCATTCATAATGCACAGAAATTTAATATGGTGATAATTAAAAGACGTGCTACATGGCCAAACTAGGTCATCCTGTATAACGACATGCCTCGTCTCACTGGTTACGTCACTTTGAATCATTAGACCTAGATATCTAAATAGTTGTATAGTATGTACGTAGGCCCTATGTATACACTCTCAAGGTATCCGCCACTATCACACTCTCCCCTGATGATTCATCTATCACGAAGACTTGCCATGTTTCTCAGGTCTCATCATTGTTTTAACGCGTCACTTGTGAGTTCATTTAAATACCTAAGGCCTCTAATTACAGGTGTAGATTACATATCATGACGTCTGCCTGTCGTGTCTGTCTGCCAAGTTTAGGGCCCATGTCTGCTCACAGGACTAAAGAGTTAAACCTATATAGGTCTGAATATACGCATATCGATGGCTTGTTTGTCCGTTATATATCCCTCGTAGGAATATATACCAATATTCCGCCCAAGTTATACTGACCTTTAAAATCCTCAGTACACAGGTAGCACGTTTGGATCCAAACGTAACGTACATCCGGGGAAGAACAGCATTGTCATCACACTTGCTGCTGCAGCCCACTCAATCTGTATGCCTTCGTCACCACAGAAGTGCATGTGTGAAGGCGTATCTTTAAGATTCCCAAAGAGGCGCAAAAGGGGGGGGGGGGGTATCAGATCCGTGTTGCATTTTAATCAATGATTCATTTCTCCTGTGGCTTAATCGGATATCAGCCCTTTGCTTCAGGGTAATTCTGAACGTACGTCATGAGCTGTTACTCAGGCAATTGTTATATGTGTTTAAGATTATTAATCCAGATTTAAAATGATTGCACATCGCAGGCAAAGGAACCTTTATAGTTTTAATTGTTATTGAAATGAGGTAACATGTGTTCTAGCTGAAAAAAACAAACCATTGTGGTCCTGAAGGCTGTTAAATATATACTAGGTTAACGGATATTCATGAGGGATACCGGTACAGAGTTTGCTGCCGATCACGAACGGAAGATTCGGCTAAGTGTATATCAGTTATCCCTTCGTCGTGAGTTCGACCCCTACGCTTGTCGGATTGCAAACTTATTCCTTATCAAATCAGGCACTTCTCATATAGCTATATAGCTATACGTTTACTACCAAGATCCAACAAGCACAAACAGTTGATACACTAGACTCGATGGATAAATTGCTGATGAGTATAAACATTTAAATATATACTATCTAAAACCATATCAAATAGGTCTAGTATTGTTTCATGAATGTTTGACAGCAAAGACACACGGAGGCCAACATGCGTGTACATCCTCATTCACGGCCGATCACACATAAACTCTGATAACACAAGCATTTTCAATTCGAATGGGAACAAAAACGTAATTTTCTGAAACTAAGTCATGCCAAAGACTTCTTTGAGCGAGCGATCAAAGTGTCAAATTGGATTGACATGTGTTTAAGTGTTTTCACTAAACAGTGCATTTGATTGGCACGCCTTTCTGTATGCATAAATCCTTTCTGAACAGTATGTATCGGATTGGATAATCATGATGGTCGTTACGTGTAGACTTCCATGTAGCCATCGGATGAAGGCAGCGGGCGGAGTGATATATACTGGTTTGATTTAATGAAGATGGATTGCATTATAACGATGTCTCCTTGTGAAACAGAGCTGTATGCATGCCGCATCTCGCTGACAAATTATGTTTCCAGGCCAACGCCATGCAGGGCACCAAATATGGGATTATCATGTGAATATTAATCAACCGGTATCAGCAGATATTCAGATATACAGTCTATACCTATCTAACAAGGTGTCATTTTACATCTCTTTCGACTGCTGGAGGATTTATTTTTTTTCTTCAGTAAATTCATTGCGTAATGCCATATTCTTGATACAGGTCTCGGTCAGATTGAACCGAACTATGACACACGGTCAGATTGAACCGAACTATGGCACACGGTCAGATTGAACCGAACTATGACACACGATCAGATTGAACCGAACTATGACACACGGTCAGATTGAACCGAACTATGACACACGGTCAGATTGAACCGAACTATGACACACGGTCAGACTGAATCGAACTGTGACACACGGTCAGGCTGAACCGAACTATGACACACGGTCAGATTGAACCGAACTATGACACACGGTCAGATTGAACCGAACTATGACACACGGTCAGACTGAACCGAACTATGACACACGGTCAGATTGAACCGAACTATAACACACGGTCAGATTGAACCGAACTATGACACACGGTCAGATTGAACCGAACTATGACACACGGTCAGATTGAACCGAACTATGACACACGGTCAGACTGAACCGAACTATGACACACGGTCAGATTGAACCGAACTATGACACACGGTCAGATTGAACCGAACTATGACACACGTGAAAAAAAAAACGGATTGGACAACATATACATGTCGCCCTGTCAGGTATATCAAATCCACACAGGCATAAAGGGTGAATTTGTAACATCACAACATTGCAAGATAACGGATGACAATGATTAAAATCAATTAAACATATTGAAATAATAAAATAGGCCAAGCAATATTACATATATTTTGACGTCTTGGGATGGAATGTTTAAGTTTGTTTATTTCGTTTATATACAGCACATTTGTAAAAAGTGATCAAAACAAGCTGAAATAAAATAATCAAATGTAAAGAAATCAATTGGATTAAATAAAGAAAAATCCAATGCTTTAAATGTTGGTATCTAGCAACATGACAAAAAGGTGTCCATACTTAAAAGACACTCCTATAAACAATTGTCTATAAGTTGCATGACTTGCACGCATAGATACTACATCATCTGGGGGTTAAAAGATGCTGCAATACACATGTAGTCTTTGGCATAAAGCAACGTTATTTAAGTAATCACCTCAATTTGGTTCAGCACGTTTGCATTTTATAACACAAAAATGTGTACTTCACATTTGTACAACACACGCTTTTGTGTTGGGGTAACACATTTCAGCGTTGAATGAAAAGAACACAAAATGTTGTTAAGAATTCAACATGTGTTCAAAACCAAGTGTTTTTGGTGTGTATGAGTATGCTAGGTTTCAGTCTTACACCACCAGTATATTCACCCCAAAATGCATAAGATAACTAGACAAAGAGATGAAGCAAGAAGCAACAACGATCTTCTTACAGATAAATGACGAGAATTAATACAAAACACATCGTAACTAGAAAACAAAATCAGGAATAAAGGTAAATACATGAATCCCAAGCGAATCGTTTTACGTGTGCTACTTTGATTGTTACTTGATGCATGCATGCTGTAAGTAAAACCTGAAATGAATAAACGGTTACAAAACTTTGACATACGTGCATATTTGACCGCCTCTTGCATAATGGTGGAAATATTTTAAAAATTCAAATCACTGTGATTTCAATATGCACCTGAGTATCGAAGTGCAGTTGGTGTAAATTTGTGTCACAGTTTTAAACGGCACAAGCGTATCCTTAGTTGTGTCTTTTCAAAATGTAAATGCTGTCAAATACGTCTTTTTGAAAAAAAAATACAACATTTGTTGAAACAGGACGTTTGCAAGCGTCTAGTCAACGCAATGACATTTCCGTTTTGCAAGATTTGTTTTGTTGTTGTTGAGTACACTAGCCAAGCATACGCCAAGTGGATATGAGTTCGCGTTTTGAAGTTTTTGTAAAAACACATGACCTTTGGAAGCGTCTCGTCAAAACAGTTTTCAGTACTTGAGAAATTTTTGTCAGGGACTATCACAAATGTCCGACTGTTGGCACCGTGGCATGTTTCAAGGGATGAGCGGAGTCTCCGATACCAAATGACGTAATGAAGATGTTCACGACGGTAATGAGAAACACCATGGCGATAGTTATATTGTTCAGTCGGTTCGTGTGTTCATTAACATCGTCTTCGTCCTTGGATTTCGACTCCCTGGCACCGACCCAGAGCAGCATGAGTCCAGTAACGATCTGAAGGCAGATGGAGAGGACTATCATTGTGAAGAGAAAGACATAGTAACTGTGAGATGGCCCCACCTCTACGACGGACTTCAGCTGAGACGCGTTGGCTAGCAACAAGGCCACATCCATCATGCCCTGCGCAGCCGTCTTCCGGGTGGCGTACCGATTGTGTCCGAAACCAGGCCGGGGAATCTGTGGAGAGGCGGAGACAATATAGGCCAACATGTTACACGAGCGCATAGATTTGCCTTATCATTTATGTAGTTAATTTGTCAACTTCAACCTAAAAAATATATGTGCCCCGACTTTCGCGTGGTACAATGCCATACCACACCACATGCAGCTTGTACTTTTCTCTAAAACATATAAAAAATCGACCAAGCATGACCACCATTTTTGAGCTGTGGTTGCTGGATGTGAAGTCATAGCATTCTGTTACCTTGTTAACTTCCAGGTGGTAGGAAGTAATACTGGAAAAAAAGTTTTCAGTTCTATCAAAAACAGACAAAATTCTGATATATTTTTACTAGGTGCAAACTAGCAGTGCAGAAATTTATAGTGCATCAACAACTTAAAATGCCAGTAGCCCCCTATTACCCAATCTGTGCTATTTCACTCTTCAGTCCGGAGGCAAATCTTGGACTCATTTGCGTTGCCCGGTTTTCTTCAAACACACTCCTTATAGCGCATGCACCGCCCTCTGGCGTTCGCTTTAAATGCTCTGTAAGGAGTAGCCTACATGTGTGCCACCATGATTACGGTTTTCGCTGAATATAGTTCAATACAAGAAGGTTTTTTTTCTTAAATTTTCCGCGTGAATTCATTAAATGTATATGTTTAACTGACTTTGAAATCGGTTGGCGATGTTCCAGTCTTTATATACAGCTTCCAAATGAACCCCTCTGGGTCGTTACATTCTCAAACCTGGAGCCGGGTCCAGTTGCCTGCGCTGTCCTCAGAGTGTGACAGCTGTGCGCAAAAACAAGTTTCCATTGATCTTAAAGTAATAATGAATTCTAACATACCTCCAAAAACTTTAACACTAAAAGCAATGGCGAGGGAAGTATGCTCAAATTGATTATCTATACACTATCTATCCTCGTCATGGACGCTGAGACGGTTCTATTTCGCTTATAAAATAGGGGGCCGGGTCGCGCTGTCAGAACGCCTGTTTTCTTCAAAATTTTAAGCTCACATTTTCCGAGGACAAATGAAAAAAGGAATTTACATATAATTGGTAGGGAAGTTTAAAGGTGAATTATTTACCATCGCCGATACTATCCCGTGTATGATATATAAAAGGGTGGAAGCAACAAACATCTAGGTTCTATATCTGGTTTAGAGTGACATGGACTCACTCGGCGGTACATAAAACCACTGTTTCCGCGATATTGCAGTCACGGCTCTAAGCCACCCTGGTCTTGGAATGCATGGGATTAGAGACCTTTAGCTAAAAGTTACAAGTTGTAACGTGTAACTTCAAACTAGAATTAGTTGACCTATTCTAGTTTGAAGTTATAAATTACAAGTTGAACTTGCAACTTCTAACTAAAGGTCTCTAATGTCCGTAACTGGCCACCGGAACGATTCCAGCCAGAGGAGTTACATACAGAGGTCGTTTGAAGAGCAACGCCGCTCTTTGAACAGTGTTTTACAGTCAACCGTCGCTTCCTCAAAGTCGCCAGATGTCTCTGTGGCCTGGTCCCAAAGCTAACGTCACCCAGACACAGAGTATGACCCGAGATGAAGAAGTTGTAGGCCTGAGTCCACTGAAATTGGTCCCACATGTTCATCAAATTCTCGGCAACGCTAACCATTTCAGGAAGCCCCTTTCATTTCAGCTTCAACTGAATCTACTAGTTCCTCCACGAAATTAATCGTTCACTGCTGATAGTTTTTTTTTTATCAGTTTGACTTGTCGCAAAACTGTTTTGTTCGAATTTAGAGCTCGAACTGACATGGGAAGGTACTGGCAGGAAATGTGCATTTATTGGTAAACAACTGTTATGTGCCTCGCTCTGATTCAAGGATTTATTTCACACCCATTCCAATATCATGGACTTGCCCAAAATTCTAACAACAGAGCCTAGACCGTTACATATTAACACGAAGGAGAGAACAATTGTTTTCGGTATTATTTTTTCCCTCCTTATGACCTCTTATTTTACATCAGTATATTCGAATAGAAATAAAACATAGTTTGGCGTGTTCAAATCACCTAAATAATGCACAGCAGAGGGGGGTTGTGCTACCTGTGTGTCTCCTTGTATATATATATATATATATATATATATATATATATATGCCTATACAGGGTTTGAAATTATTACCAGCGGATTTAATCGTAATACCAGTCTCATCCTAATACAAAGTAAATGACATTTTAGTCTGGACAGAAGTTAATACCGGGTTTAAGCCATAATACACTTTTGAAAAACTGGGCCCAGTACTGTAGTCCCAAGATGACATCAGTTGATGGCACAGCCTACTTTGCCTTCGATTATTTATATATTTATGTCATTGTATTGATTTGTATTGAACTCAATTGTCGGTGAGAGTCTCCGTGAGGTCTTGAGTACCCCAGCGCGGCGTAATGATCCATGGGCCTCTCACCAATGAGGTCGCTGTGAGTTAAAGTCCAGTTCATGGTGGCTTCCTCTCCAGTCGTACGTGGGAAGGTTTGTCAGCAACATGTGGATGGTCGTGGGTTTCACCTGGGCCCTGTTCGGTTTTCTCCCACCATTGAGCTGGCCGCCGACATATAAGTGAAATATTCTTGAGTACGGCGTAAAACGCCAATCAAATAAATAAATTTTACTGCAGGGAGGATCCAGTTATCCACTTTATTAAGCCATGAAGATCACCGGTCTACCTAAGTTTACAGACTGTGTCTAAAAGTCTGCTCCCTCTCCGGCCGTTCGTGGGAAGGTCTGTCAGCAACATGCGGATTGTCGAGGGTTTCCCCCGGGTTCTGCCCGCTTTCTTCCCACCATAATGCTGGCCGCCATCGTATAAGTGAAATATTCTTGGGTACGGCGTAAAACACCATTCAAATAAATAAAATAAATAAAAGTCTGCTCTTCTACAGAGCTAACACACAACATAAAACAATGGATTATATGGCTTACTCTATATAGGGTAAATTCGTCAGTGATTAAATGACTTCTGGCCGTGTTATCAACTGACTTAATCACTGAACCGAAAAAACAAAAAATAATACTTTTTAGGAGAGCAAGACGAAAATCACTCACAAGCTCCTCTCGAAATGTTTCTAAGGTGTCGTGCTCGTCTTCCCCACTTTCCGAGTCTTCGTCAGATTTCGCCTCTCTCCGCTCAGTTCGGGAATTTTCTACTATTGCAAGCTCGTGGTGTTTATCTCCCATCATTTGACTTCCGATCTGTATGTCAAAAAAATACAATATGACGTGGTCAGAAGACCTGTGTATTGTGTACAAAGTCACATGGGCCTAAAGCTAATCCATTAGAAACCACACAGCATGGCAGTATGTAGGTCTACTCCTTATATAAAGTAAACCATCTATTTCTCCAAAATTGTGCTTCTGAAAAGTTGGAATTTCAGAAAGACATAAAGATCTTAAAATGATATTTGTGATGCCAAAACTTAAATTAATAAAATTTAACAAAGGACTCAAGTAGCCCTATAAGGTTGATGAATCGTTCAGAATCCAGGAAAATGTGCCATTTGCAATATGCTAAACATTAGATCAGATACAGTATACATGGTACTTACTGTAGGAAATAGGCCTAAGTACAGTGGCACGGAATGCTTATAGCTGCCTAAAGCCTTATTTGTTCACTGCTAATGATAATTCAGTACCATATATCGTGCACAACTCTATACAGGCAGACCTCAATTAAGCACGTCCGTGACCCGGGGCCAATTGAACAACTTGTTTGCCGGTATTTAAATCTGGTTAAATCCTGGACGTCATCCTGTTATGAGAAAAGGTTTATACACATTTTTTGTTAACCACAAGCTCTCGAATCAGCATCCCGACCTATGCCGGTCACCATGACAACCGTCAGTTTGTCACGCCACTGCAGTGCGATCTGACAACTTGTTGATGTCAAGTTCTAAATAGGGTTCTTGATGAAAAACAAAACTTGGTTTTTTCGTGTTATCGTCCTTTACAAGAGGACGAGTCTAATGTCATTAGTGAGGAAGTTCCAAAGCACTGAGCACGCGTGCTTTTATTTTGTCAGAAATAAAACACAGTCTGTTGCGGGGAAGGTCCGAAAAATTGCAAGGATATTCCGACGACATGAATGGAGTCACCGTTCAGTGTCCGATAAAATGGTGCCCAACTGTACCAAAGTCTGTTCTGAAAAAAGACCGGTTTCGCTAAACCAGCATGCCGGTCGCGTAACTCCCAAGGAGTCTCCTTATTTTCAGGGGTTTGTTCATATATTATTAAAAAGCAAAAATGTTCCGATTATTTTATATTTTTGTCTTTTTAATTTTTGTACTGCGACTAATCGAGCGATATTAAGTGAATAGGGAAGGCTGAACGAATGTGCATGGTTTCTTGTTCCTTTTTCACAAGTAAATCAACTGAAACAGGCTAAAATTTAAAGAAGGCAAAATAATAAGCACTTTAAAAAGGCAATCAATTCTGAAAAAGAAAAAGAGTGATTTTCTTGTTATAAGCAAGAATATCTTTATGGACACATTACAGAACAAATGAAAAATATAATAGGCCTATCTATGAGGACTAAGCCATGCAAGTTATATATTCGGTCTATCTATGTACATACTTATATCGTTCAAGCCAACGAAGCAACAAAATGTATGCAAACATAAAAATAGATACATATACAGAGGTTGTCTAGAGACATTGTTTAGTTCACCTGGTGTGGCATAAATGTCTTTTCCAAATTAAAATTTGATCGATTAAAGTGAAAGAAAGCACATAAGTAATGTTTATGTCCACTGAAAGACCACCATTTAAAGTATCTTAAACTGGCAATAAATATTTTTTTTTAGCTTTTTTTCAACCCAGTAAAACTTTAGTGAAACTTCGTCTTGAAACAGCTTCAGTACGTCTCCCTTATTGAGGGCAAAGTGACGTAACGTTTAATCTAGCTCTCTAACGTCGAAGGTATTTTCCGTGCAATAGCCTAAGCAGTAGCCTATGACAGATAAAAGTTGTGGACTTCGGCGATGAAGGCCCAGGTGAGAAATAGCTTTCTCGGAAACTGGACATACTGGAAGAATATTTGTTTCACTGCTTGAACTATTGATACAACAGGCCTACTATATTATTTACAAGGGACCCCAACGACCGTGTTTCAATAGCCTAGCTGCAGATGCAGATGCACGACGTGGGTAGTCCTGGTTCAGGTTGTAGCCTCCAGAGGGGTTATGTTGGTGATTTTGACAAGTTAAATGTTTGCATAATTGTAATAGGATTGTTGTACAAGATCCATGCTCACTTCTGAAACAAATGGAAAAAAATCCAAGAATCACTGAGGTTGATCTAGGCATTCGACTGTTGCTGGATTTTATGCTTCAGTTTTGCAGGGGCCGCTTCTAAGATGGGAGCCGTGCTGACCTAGTCATCGCGGATGTAAGAGAAAGTACATCGGCTTGTACGCGGCCTTTCAATAATTTTACTGTCTTTTATAAAAGAGAATAGAAAAAAAAAACATCCCTTGTACGCGAGAAATACGAAGAAGCAAAATTTAAATTCTTCAGTTGTAATAAATTAAGAGAAAAAATAATATCATAAGACGTTTAATTAATTTTAAGTGTTGTACGGTTAGATGCCGTCTTCTCATTCCCATAAACTTTCGGCTTCCCTAATGAATTTTGCACTGACTCTGATATTTGGATATTTAGAAACGCCTAACTAAACGCTAAAATGAACGACAAGAAATGTATTTGGGAAGATGAATGCGGTTTGGGCCGAGACGGTATGTTACTGTCTGACATAATTTATGATGTCATCCTTGAATATTACACCGCTTATAAATCGAGTGATTTTACGTCTGTGGTGGCCCGTAAGTGATACAAACCTTTGTGAAATGACCCTTCAACTACACTAACTAAATCGTTGTAAACGATCTCAAAATGATGTCTTTTGCAGTAGTTCTGTGTTATCATACTAGTATGTCACTTCACAGAGTGAATGGGTAAAGGCTAGGTCACAGCTTAGGCCGTTCAACCTGATAGCAACGTGTTTGAATGGATAAAATGCTCAAGACGGCTGCCTCGACTCACACCAGCCATGAGTGAAGTGTTGTCATTTTGTTCCACGGTCTATTCGGTGAAATCTCATTAAAATAATCAAGTGTGATACGTTTGACTATCTTGAAAGCTTGACTCTCCTGCATTCGATTGAAGTATATTTTAGACAAGTGCTCTCTGGCCCTTTAACTTTAACAACGATGTAAGTGAACCTCATGTACCTATACTGTCCACTTTTTTTTTATATCGTTCTCCTGTGTCTATACTCACCACGTATTTGTATCTAGTTCTCATGTACGTATACTCACCGTGCATTTGTGTGTAGTTTTCATGCGCCTATACTCGCCACGTATGTGTATCTAGTTTTCATGTACCTTCACTGTCCACGTATATGTATTCAGTTCTAATGTACATATACTGTCCACGTATTTATACCTGATTTTCCTGTGTCTATACTTTCCACATATTTGTATCTCGTTCACCTGTGCCTTTACTGTCTATGTATTTGTATCCAGTTCTCATGTATCTATACTGTCCACGTATTTGTATCTAGGTTTCATGTACTTATACTCACCACGTATTTGTATCCAGTTCTCCTGTGTCTATACTGTCCACGTACTTGTATTTAGTTTTCATATACCTATAGAAATATTGTTGAAAGCGACGTTAAAACTTTCACTCACTCACTCATGCACCTATACTCGCCACGTATGTGTATCTAGTTTTCATCTACCTGTACTCACCACGTATTTGTATCTAGTTTTCATGTACTTATACTCACCACGTATTTGTATCCAGTTCTTATGTACCGGTACATATACTGTCCACGTCCTTGTCAGACCGAGTTAAACAAGGCACAAAACATTGCTAGTGTAATATACTTGTCACTTCCTGATAGCCCGGAAGTAGAATATAGATTACCCATGACATACTAGTATCCTGTTATATTATTTAATGATATAACTTAGTGCCTGTAAATTGGATGTATATACGCATAGCATCACATCTAGCATTCTTTATGCATTATATACGGACACTTCATGTGTGTCACGCATACAGGCGTAACATTCACCACTGCCCTTAGCTCTCTAGGAGTGTGTTTACATAGATATTCATATGTTTGTACATAAATAGTCCAATAGAGCTTAGCTACAGGGACGTTGAAGGAAGTTTAACTCACCATAAACAAGTGAACTGAAAAGTTGTTCCTCTGATGTACTTTCTACACGAGATGTTCACAAACTATAAGATCCCTTGGCAGTATAAAGACTCATGCGTTTTCGCACAGGCTGAATGAAGACAGGGGTATTTTAACCGCTTCTGCACTGATGACGAGCGGAAGGGCACTTGGGCTCTTGTTTGCTATCCGTGTTTGACTGATGACATTTGCTTAGCGTCTCACACTTTGCTCATCGTTGGCGGTGGAGAAATTTTCCTGTGTGTGGGTGGATGCACTTGCACTTGAGTGGGAAGGGGAAATTTTTCTTAAATGTTACAAAGCCTTTAATCTGTACGCGATTATGACACAAATTTATACACTACATTTTCGGACCAATTTGTTTATATACTCATACCTTCTATGGCTTTAAAAGCTGTTTTATTTCATATGAAACAGGCAAAAAGTGACTATATAGCCACGGATGACAATACTTGATCTTTTCTGTCGAGTTTAGCGTGCAATTATAAATTACACAAATTTATATAATTTTACATTTTCTGACCAACTACCGCTGTCCGCACGACCTTTGGACAGTTTTTCTTTAAATTTATAGGCCTACCTTATATGGCTATATAAAATTTATTTCATTTTCTATAAAATGGCCCACTAAGCATGAATGTATACATGTAAGGCAATGGCTAACCATTATATATATGTGCTTCAACACTATACACCGCAATACCAAACCAAAGATGTGCAAGGATTTGAACCCACATACCCACACATTTGACATGGGTATGTCCCCATGCCCCACGAAATCGCGACTCATACATGTATATACCTTAAATGCGTGTTCCAACTCGATAATTGTAAGACCCATTTCCAAAACAACTGAAAACTCCACTTTCAGAAAGGGTATGCAGGAAATAATATATAAATGGTAAACAAAGCTGGCAAGAGAGAAGTGGCCACCGGTTTCAAGTGAAGCAGGAGAGGCAGTCAATAGTGTAGACATGGGATCCTATTCAGATGTTTCAATCTCTTAGTAAATAATAACCAGGTCGAATACATATACATGTAAGTATACAGTTCGAACTTTGATTGCAATTACTCAAAAAATCATCACATATTGATGTAGTAAACCTGAATGCTTATAAAATTTCTATAGCCAAGAGTTACAGGCGGAATTAGATACAGCTGTGAAACTGGCCACGGGATCACGAGGCGATCTTTTACTTGAGTTAAAATTTCAATCACTGTTCCATTCCGTTACTTCAGCTGAAATTTGTTTTACGATTTTACTTATCCAGAATTTAAGTTGTCAAGCAATATTTTGACCTTATTAAATAACAATTTTAAAGTGATCTGAAATGATGAATCAAGGATAAGATCGCTTCGTGAATCCGGGGCCAGAGGCCAGAGGTTCTAAACGTTTTGTACACAGTTGCCAGTGTTACCCCTGTAGAATTTAAGAAACTTAGAATAAAAACGTTTGATGGAGCCTCCTTGACACACTAGTTTAATGTATCTTTTAAATAAAAAGATAACCCACTGAACCACATACTCACACTATGAACCATAAGTCTCGGGGATATATTTAAATTTTGATGATTATTTGTACTAAATACCAACAATGTTTTGGGGGTTTTTTGTTGAAAGGACACGCTCACCTGTCGAATTCGTCGAATTCAGAAAGAAACGTGGAATGAAAAGTTTATTTTATTACCTGCGGTAGGACGATGAGATTTGTCGAATGCGACAAACGCGTGAAACAGAGCATGCCCTGTTTTTATCCAACAGTGTGTGAATGCGGGCTTCAGGCATTTCCCGACGATGTGATGAAACGGCATTCACGTTGGATTTTCTGTCGGACTTCCTAATGCTGAGTTATCTTCCCTACAAATGGTGTGCGCAAGGAATGTAATATTGGTTGTGTTTTTTAACAATTTTAGTATAGGTCTTATATATATCAAAAATAATTATTCCAAACTGAAATAGTCCTGGTATGGTAAGGCGGCGAATCGGCCCCAGAGACCTACAGTAACAAAGTACATTTTTTAAAATCCCAGCACAATTCCGTAAATTTCCGAATAAGTAGGCCTACCGGTACAAGACCTAGTCGAAGCGCCCATAAAAGTATCATGGCCATAGGTGGAAATGGTGAGTGGGAGATTGGTGTTTTACGCCGTACTCAAGAATATTTCACTTATACGACGGTAGCCAGTTATGGGGTGTGGAAACCAGGCACAGCCCGAGGGAAACCCACGACCCATAATCGTTAAAGTATGGTGTAGTACGTAACATGTGGCAATGTGCATGAGACCACATGTGATCGTCTATCACCAATTTTTGGTGTTAAGAGCAATATACAGTGGAAGTACAAGACTGAATGTTGCATGTGTTATTTATTTATGTATTTATCTATTCATTCATTTAATTGTTGTTTAACGCCTTGCTCAAGAATGTTTTTGAAAGTTCCATTTGTGGTACCGGGTATTTGTGGTACCGGGTAGCCTACAGAGAATTTCCCCAGTCTACAGTGTTTAATAAAATGTGACTGGAGTAGGCTACCTCTTTTGGGTTTTATGACTTCTACAGTGCCAAAGTTGATTTAGATTAACTTCGGTAAAGTTTTAGAGTTTTAAATCACTCTTAACACAGAGTCTCTCCTGTGGTATGTATACGTGGGAAAGCCTACCCGCAGATGGTCGTGGGTTTCCCCTGGGCTCTGTCCGGTTTTCTCCAACCATGATCCTGGCTGCCGTCGTATAAGTGAAATATTCTTCAATGTGACGTAAAACACCAATCAAATGAATCAATAAAACAGAATTGAGAAAAGAATTGGCCTTACAAAGGCGTCAGCGGCTGTCAGTCACAGTTACAGCCTGTTTGGCTTCCTATGGTGCACAATTTCATGCACGGGCGGAATCCCCTAATTACTATACCAGGTCCATAGGGATAAGAAATATGAGACTTACCTATATATGCCTCTTAACGCCAAGAAAAGTGTCCAAGGAGGTAAAGTGAGCGTTAAGAAACCTCGACAACCAAATCCTTAAAAATCGATGCACTAGATAGAGTGTCCGTTCGCGCAAATTCTATGGGCCTATATATTGGTATGTTCGGTGAAGACCGCTCAGTATAGTATCAATATTTGTTTCCAGCCTCTATAATACAAACGTCTCTACTTTAGGATGCCCTGAAGTCGCCGATTCGCTACAATATAACACTGAACACCCAATCGGAAACTGATAATTACAGCGTGCATGACAAAAGCGGACTTACCACGATGACGTCATAGTACAGTCAGTTTCAGCCGTGGCTTTAAGACAGGATGTTTTTCAGGGAGGTGGGTGGTTACTACGGGCGCTCTGGTTTCCTTCACCAAGGGGCATCAAACTGATCTCCGCGTTACATCATTCATCCCGGGTAAATACCCATTAACCGATGAATCGACAGGCGGGAAAACCCAGGTTAAATTGGTGTCCGCCTGGGTAATCTAAAAGTGCAGTTGTAAATCTCAGAAGGTATATGTAGGTCGACCATACAACAGGGATTTATTTACATGGACATTGTATGGATCAAAATCGCAAACAATGTACATCCGGGTCAGAGAGGAAGGAAATTTGAACGTAGGAAGTTATTAGTATAGCTTACGTACTTAGCCTGTCCACAGGATCACCAAGCTGTCTAAGACTTTGAAGATAGGCCTACACGTACATACAATGTTTACTTTTATTTCATAATGTGGAGTTTAGGTTGTGACCTAACATATGGAAATACTAAAAATCTACTCAGCTGTCTTCTTGGGGCGTAAAAATGACTTTAAATAATATTTTCCAAAGACCCCGGCGGTCAGTCTGGTAATTAAGTGGCCGGCTGTGGTGACGTCAACGGTTAAAACAACTTTGCTGGTGGAGGTTGGGGAGGGAGGCTAACCTGATCCCGCGTTTCAAGTATATGTTCGTTAATGACGTCATTTCCGAATATTTCCGAGCACTGACGGAAAATATGCATGAAATATAGGGGGTTATTAAGAAATGTAAAGTATGCCTCAAAAATAATAAAAATATATCTCTGATTTAGTGTATCATTTAGTATTTTCCTTATACCATACTCTTCGTTTTGAAGTACCCTTTTATGTATCCTTTAAGTCAGACCTCCTATTAATTTGTAGCATTATTAATTCACGAACTTAGATGGTAATTTTCAATCTTGTTATGAAAGTCTGCCATTTCTAGACATCAAAGTAAAATTTTCTATCTATGCTCACGCGTTAAATGCGGTAAAAAGTTTTAAGGTTAAGACTATAAGTTTAAGACAGCTTTATTGCCATTGTGATTCGTATGTATTGTTCTGCAGTAAAGGATTAGTCTACAAGTTTTAAACTTTCCAGAGCAAAGCATTTTAACTACGGCTGTGTTTGAACATTTTTTACTTAAATAAGACGTTTGATAAAGACATTTGCAATGGATAAAGGGCTGTTGCACTAATTCTTGGCTTTACACGACAGCTTAAGACGCGAATCAACTCAACTCAACCAAGGGGCCTCCGTGGCTCAGTTGGTTAGCGGGCTAGCGCAGCGTAATGACCCAGCTGTCTCCCCCACCAATGCAGTCGCTGTGAGTTCAAGTCCAGCTCATACTGGCTTCCTCTCCGGCCGTACGTGGGAAGATATGCCAGCAACCTGGGTTTCTCCCCTGGCTGTGTCCAGTATCCTCCCACCATAATGCTGGCTGCCGTCGGATAAGTGAATATTCTTAAGTACGGGGTAAAACACCAAATAAATAAATAAAATAAATCAACTCAGTCAGTGGTACGGAGTTGGTCCGGGTCGCTGATGGTCCCACGACTGTTAGATAGACCAGCATACACACGTAACGTCTGGAGTACAACTGCTGAATCGTGTCATTATCTTACACACCAGAATCAAGCTGATCGTTCTGAGTTGGGTCTTAACTCCCGTGTATGCCGAGATTGATGTACTGGTATTTGTATTCTATCTGGTCACGTGGTCTGAAATACTACATGTGCAACACATGATCTTCAGCGTTTGACAAAGAGCCAAAAGTCGTCGGATCTGACATAACTCCACATGTTCAACATGTAGTTTGGAAAATCGGTTTAAAACTGTGTACTTAAGCTGACTGACAACAGGGACTCTACCCGGTTACCTCCAACCATAATGCTGGCCGTCGTCGTATAAGTGAAATATTCTTGAGTACAGCGTTAAATAAATGAATAATTTTAAAGTTTGTAATTTAAGTCAAAGACAACTCCAAGTATTAAAAATCAAAAAAGTTAACCCTAAGTCTCAATTAAGTTGTCTAAGAGAGCGTCGTGATTCTGGGGTCAGGGTCAATTCCACAAAGCCATTTCTGACTTTCGTTAAAATTTGAAATACGATTTTAGGGCTAATGTTTGGGTCCTAGAAGTTAAAATTTTGTTGACCAATTCGAAGTTATTTTTAGGCAAATGTGTTTACATTTCAGCTTCCAGTAAGATTAGCATTATATACAGGTTTTAAATTTTGACTTAAGTCAGAAATGGCTTTATGGAATGGACCCCAGGACCCGTATTTATCAACGTGTTCAAAAGTTCATACACGTGTACAATTATGTTTTGCTCTAAAATGTTAAAAATTTACATAGTAAAGAATCAGCATACAAATTTTAAACAAAAATGTTTTGGTCTAGGAAGTTTAAAACTTGTACACTGATTCTTTACAACAGAACAACGTACTAACCACAATTTGAGTTCGTTCCAGTTCAAAGTTTGGCTTTTTAAAGACTTCCAGTTTGTGACTTAAAACTTAAATTAATTTATAAATATGGACCCACCAGGTCTGCAACAAGGAAATGGTGTTTACAGAGACGTTACAATACGTGTGCAAAATACATAAATATTCATATATATTTCACATAGAAGGTGTATGCTCAGATGATCCCTGATTTCAACACCATAATGGAGGATAAAAGGTATAATTCAATAGAAGACACGTGCAACTATTTTGCAAAGAAGGAAAACGCTTTATTATAAGAACGCAACATAAATATAGCGGGATTCTTTTGAACAATGCATAAAATGCGTTACAGAGTCCGATGCGTGATGTGATGCATATATAAATTTACACGACCAGTCACAAGACGCACTAACAAGTTGCATTCATGAAGTGAAGCGGTTCTCATATAGCCTCACATATATCTAAATAATAAAAACTAAGTAATTAAATGTAGTTGGTTTATAAGTTAGACATTGTACAGGTAGGAGGTTTTCAGAGATTGAGTATTCAGATACATAGAAATTCGCCTTCAGTTGCAAAATGGCATAATTTGAGAGAGCATGCACGCAGGAGTGACCATCAACAACATACTTTGTATACATTCGTAATGGCTATAATATAATTAAATGGTATGTTAAAGGTTTAGAGGTGTTTGAAAGGAAAATTACAAATTATTTGAACAAATAATTCTACTTCGAGCATCCATTTTGGAAAAGTCTGAAATGGCCATCAAGCTATTGCATGATCAGTTTTTTTCCTTCGTTGAAAGAGATACATCCTATTAATTCCAAATTACACTGTTAATTAATGTTGTTATATCTATACTTTTCACACACAGTTTTTCTCTTATCACCAGCTATGGACAGGGATGATAGTTTAGCATCTAACTTCCCTCATTATTAGTCATTTTGCAATATAAACTGCCTACAATATAACCGGTAACAGAGGAATGTTAACAGGCAAACCAACCAATGGTAAATCCAACATCAAATTCGTACTACTGTAGAAGTAAGACCAGAATGGCAAGCAATTTCCCACCACAAGACGTTTCAGCTACTTAAATGGAAAACATCTGGTTTTCAGCACTAATGTTTGACAATTCTAATTTTTCCCAGATGCTTGGCAGTTCGTTTTAACCCCAAATGAGCTAGGAACAATAAGCAGTTTTTTGTAACTGATAATTTAAAATCTCCTTTCACAGTTTTATTTCAGTTCACTTCAAATGCTACCAGTCATAAAATTTTGGACATACATGTATACAAAATTTTTAATTAAATATTAGAGCTTGGTAATCAATAAATCAAATTTCCAGCTTGGTGTTTTAGTTGTGATCACAAAAATGTAATTATTGTGAAAATGAATACATTTAAACAGATAGCACCACACATTTTTGGCCAGATTTTGATATCATAGTTCCCGCTTGGTGTTTAGTTGTGATCACAAAAATGTAATCATTGTGAAAATGAATACATTTAAACATATAGCACCACAGATTTTGGGCCAGATTTTGATTGAAAAACTGAGTTCTGTGAACTTCTCAGTTTGGTTTTTGGAAGGGGTTAAATATCATAATGAAGCATTATTTACAAAGATTCCGTGCATGTATTAAATGTGGTAATCAACAGTCCAACATTTAACACAAAAGCTGAATGAACATTCTAATCATTTTCCAGTGAGAATCAAGACAATGGCTGACGCTGGTAAGATATACTGTGCTGTTTTACAATACAAGTAGCAAACTGGATTATGATAACATTTCTTAAAATATCTCAAAAGGCAAAAATATAAAAGAACAAATCACACAAAGTCTGCTGAAAGCATACATTTTATAAAAATATCACTGACAAAGATTCAGCATATCTGTGAACATTGAGCAACTGCTACTTGTATTTTTGCATGGGTGACAGAAAAAATCTGGATTTAAGAAAGAAATGAGAGTTATTAAATGTTTAAAAGTAAGAGAAACCATAAAAGAGGCTTCTGAGAGGTATCTTAAGCTAAATTAAATATTATAGGAAAACATTAAATATATAAATTGGTCTTAATTCAACAATGCAGCAGAACAATGCTAAATGTGTAGATGTACACACAAGAGAAAGCAGTAAATATAAACAAAAATAGGCTCAACAACTGTCTTGGAATGTATGCATGAAGTCAGGGTAAACACGTTATATATACAAAAGTAAAACAAAAGCAGAGGCTCTCAGCAAGTATAACTGTGCTATGAAATGAGGGATAAAACTGTTCTACAATAAACAGTATAGTACAAACTATGGGGATTACCCTAAATGACCTTATATTTCCTTCACAAAAGTGAATTTTTACAAGCAAATAAATGTCATTAAATATTATTTTTGGTGCTGAAACTTACGATGTCACAGTAGAATATCATCCAATGTCCAAAGCAAAAAATCAAGAGAACTCTCAGAATCCGGAAAAATGGGCAAGTTTGTCATGGATGAAATTTCTGGTCACTTAGAGTACATGTACACTTAGAGCACATGTACACTTAGAGTACATGTACACTTAGAGTACATGTACTGTTTGTGAATCTAACCATAAGATAGATTACAGACAAGACATAAATCCCTCTGTGCGTTGTCATGGGTCAATACGATCATCAACACCTCATATCTGTTTTACGCACATAATTATTACACATGAACTGTACTGTGCATTATCCACAGATCTATTTTTGTTAAAAAAAACATATAAAAAGATGTATCAAACAATGGAAAATTCTGTAAAGTCATACAAATTGACTAACTATACTCTCATGTCTTTCAAGTGCATATGCCTGGTTTGTTTATTTATTTGACTGCCAGTCAAACAGCACATATTAAAGGTTATTTCAGTCATACAAGGGCTGTCAGAAATGATGGTCTTATTGTTACTTTTGTTATTATCAAGATTTAGGCTACAAAATAGCAAATCGCAATAAATTTGTTTACAAAAAATACATGTATTTTCATTTCAGCATGTTGGTCACTATTGTCGTTGTAGTAAATCTAAAACAGGGCGTAAGAAAAGTTAGCCCCGAGACCCTGCTCTTGTACATAAACATCCAATGTTACAGGTATTAACTTCCAGACAATCAAGGAATACAGTAAATCGCCCATAACTTCATCCCCTTATTCTGCCCAAGCAAGAATTGCACTTGTTAGCGACAGTCAAAGATCCACCATGGTCATCCTGTAATAACATGGCACTTCACACCAAGAGTTATTGGCCTTGGTTTAACATGGCTGCTTATCACATTCATAATAGCATATTTATTTATGATCTTTCAGCTCTACTTATTCATCCCCTTATGAGACGCTGACTTTTGTTATCCCACTGGTCATGCCATTTATAAAATGACACTGTACAATGTACATGTACCTTTAATCGTTCAGCTGTATTTATTCATCCCTTTATATAACTAAAGATGACGATATTTGTTATCCCACTGGTTCTGTCTTATATAAAATGACATTCTACAAAGTTCATATACTTTTAATTTCTCGGCCGTGACTGTTAATCTCCTTACACATAAAAAAAACACTTAAAATGTGACAAAAATATTCCTCAAATAATGATGTCTTCTTCAGACCAAGCAATGAATCTTGTGCACTGCATTCGCTGCCCCATTCTTTGGTGGTTGGACACCTGTTTTCTAACCAATTTTCATCACGCGAAAATATAAGCACCAATCAGTATACAGTGTAGAGAAAACCAACACCTGGTGATTTCGTATAATTAACTAACAAAGCACACATGAGTGAAATGATACTTCTTGATATTTTATACTTGTTTAAAGCACCATTAAAATACAGTATGCAACTGTCAAATACTGCACACATATTAAAATCTTGCTCTTCTGAAAATGTGAACTCTTCTATAAATCTGGTGGTTCTTCGAATCTCATCAGAGAAAACTAAAGCCTTTTAACCGTGTTCAGTGTTCGCTTTTGTATTCTGCTCACTTCTGAAGTAAAATCTACCTACAGCCACACTTAATACATGTAGTTTAATATGGACTATGCCCATTCATCAGCAAGATTGAATGGATGCCCATCCCCAGCTGTGGTTTCAGCTCATCTTCCAACAATGCTTCATATACAATCCTCACTTTGTACCACAATAAAATAAAACGTATTACAACTGACATAAATGGTATACAAGATGGAATGTAACATTTTAATACATTTTTTTTTCTCACTTATATCATAGGAATATATGTTTCGTTCCTATTTGGCTGCGACTCCTTGCAAACCTATGGCCGTAAAAAAAGCGCGCTTACTTAAGAATTCATGTTTTTCTTTGCGGTCTGGTTGATAATTACCACCAGAGTCTCCGTAAACACAGACGTTATGGAAAAGTAAATCAAGCTTTCAATGTCTATACTACATCATAATTGCATAGTTTTCGATATTTATATATAGGTACATCTTAAACGAAAGATCTCTTTCTATCATGAATTATTTATACCTCTAGTTGTCCACATTTATTGATTGTACGCTAACTCTGTCAATCATTTTTTTTCTGTCTCACTATATCTTCACTATATTCAGCCTTATTAATGGACATCTACAAGGGCATTAATCTGTACTGAGGGGTTCTGAAACAAACACACTTCATTTTATATAAAAATTATAGTACTGTGAATAATCTTTCAAGTACATGCATCTAAACTTTAAATCTGACCTCATCTCAGCATAACATGAACACGCAAGACTTCTACACAGTGCACTATGTCCATGATCTAAAGTAAACAGTGATATAAATTCACCGCCATATTTGCACTTCCAAAATTGAACAATTTATACAAAAGGCTGATAACTTGAAACTCAATTAGTACTGATTCATAATAAAATGAATATCATATAAAAAAATCATATTAATTTGTTGAAAATTCATACAAGTGCATGTATGAAAAAAGTGCACCCTTGTTTTTGTTAAATTTACACGTACGGTTACATTAGTTACGTACTCAAAACACAACATTCAAAAATATTTTTTGAAGCAATGGAATATAGTAGTTTGGCCATATAAACCCACAGAGGTCTATCTTTTTACCCAGTTACATGTGTATGGGTATAAATGAAGACATTACATGTAGGTATATAACATTTTATGAATGTGACATAGTAAATATTAATATTTCAGTCATTTGACAATTCTAAAAATACTTTACCTTAAAATCCTAGCTCACTCTGAATTACAGGTAAATAATTTATTTCAAATACATTTTGTAGAGTTAGCTGTGAAAATGACTAATGATGGCATTTTTTTTGTTTTGTTACAAAACCAATAAATAGACTCTCATTAGCAATGTTTTCTTTTCAAGAAAGATAAAAAGTCTATCTCTGTTATAAAATTTCTAAAGCATATCAAATGTAATTTGCCATGACTGGTCAGAGTAACTGGACAAAGGCCATGAACATAACACATCAATCATTATGATTAGACACGGCCATTACTGATCAGACACAAAGACTTCATGTTGATCACCAAAGGATTGACCAATCATCATATGTTTCACACTGACGACCAGCTCCTGAAATGGTCCTGCACAATCAGCCGTTGTTCTTCGCACGTGCATGGAATGCCCAGTTGACGCTGGTCTTCCAGCTGTTGCGTAGGGCCTCATTAAATTTCTCACGGAAATGTTTGATGGCCTGAGTCTCTGTCATGTTCAAGGCCAAGGCCACGCGGATATAGTCAATGTCCTGAACACATGTGAGCTGGGGAATCCCCGTGGACAACATCAACATAAACAGCGTGATCAGCAGATGGTTCTTCTTCCTCAGAATCAGGTATGCCTGCTCACAATATTTACGGAACCTGCGTGAAATACGAACAAACATATTCATAGAATTTATATCCCACATTAAGACTGGTGCATGAACCAAGATGGCTTTGGAAACTGATGTGAAGAATCACCAATTCAAATTATAATTATTGGCAAATTATAATCAAACCAGACAAATATGCCCGACAGTTATTGTACGAAATCAACTAGCAATCAGAATGACATAAATCAGTAAATATAACACTTTTACATATATCCAGCCGTTTCTCGAACTTTATCAGAAATTCCGCAAAGTAAACCTGCACATAAAATGTTACCAACATTGGGCACTTCTGGGAGAAGTTATTACATGAAACCCGCAGGATGACAAACAGACTGACAGACCCAAAAAATATATCACCCTTTCATGAACTATGGGGGGAAAAGCATAACAAACATTTGATCTGTACTTATTATGGTGAAAAATATTAAGTTTCAATCCATTATGATGAAGTAACATATTAGGAAAAAATGTGTGCAAATTATAGAATAGACAGACAAATGGGGTGAGAAAATATGGTGCCAGTAGAGAATTGATCAATGTAATGTAACTAATGTAGAATAAGTGTCTATCCTGATACATAACTCCAAAAACTGCTAAAGCAAGAAGTGTTCAATCTTCATAACAATCTTACACGCAAAACTTATCCAAGTCAATTCCTCCACAGAGGTCCTGCTGCTTACCTCTCAAAGTGCTGGTGCTGCTGACTGTGACCCTTCGTTATCACATAAACAAAATGATTAGTAAGCACAAAGGGCACTCGCTCACGCTTCACGCCAAACTTCATCTTGAAGTTCCCCAGAAAGTGACCAAAATCAATATGGAATAGCTGTAAGAGAATAGAAACTCCAATCATAAACAGATCACTTAATTTTATTATTAATATTAAAACTGTATCACTACATCGGAAACTCTATTTTTTGGCAAAACTGCAGCCATATTGTAGTGAAAACATGTTTAAACCTGGAGAGAGAAATGAAATGAGAAGTGCCTGGTTTTAGCGATATAGCTCTGACGAAATTCTCTAGTTTATTTACAGTTTGGTACGATCCTGGAAAGGTGAAAGGTTTACAGAAGAAAGTGAACTTGCCTGACCGGACTGCTTCAGCATGATATTGTCACTGTGCCTGTCCCCCACCCCCAGGACATATGTGGCCACACAGTAGCCAGCACAGGAGAGCGTGAACTCCTCTACAGCCTGGTCCCACCTGTAAACACAGATCATCACAGCTCTTAATACTCTGACAAGGTTTGTAGTTACTTACCATAAATATCATAATATTTTGCACAAAGAAGCGAAACAAATGTCATAAAATATTACCGCTGTTATTGAAAGTTACTTTTCCCCCAATAGGATACTGTACCTTCTAAGTGTTCCTAATGACGACTTTCCAATATCAGTAGACATCTCAAAATCAGGCAAAACATGCAAGACAGTCATAGGCAAAAAACTTCACGCTTATTGATGGAGGCTGGGTGGGCGGGTGGGGTGGGGGGGGAGATGGATGTACATGTCAGAGCAAAATTCTTGACTAAGCACGGCATAAAATAAATAAAAATTAAACTGATATTTAACGACATTCTTAAAATATTTTCATTTATACGAGGATCTGTTTCATTAGTGAAGAAAAGTAGACTGCTGGTTGTAGACCACCACCATCTGGCATACACCATGCCCTTCATGTCGAGGCAATGGATGACAAAGATACAGTAGGTAGGCGGGGTTTGAAATGTAACGGTGCAAACAAACAACATGTGTACTCTGTGAGCTACAAACAAAGATCAAAACAACTGACATAATCCGCTGACTCCCTGTTTCATTTTAATACTCTCTAAGAAAGGGTTGCATCATAAACGTATGTTAAAATCTCAAAACTACAAGAACACTGTTTTGTACATTCATAAATTTGTTTGATGCACTTTTTTATGATGTATAAAGCTGTACACTTTAACATGACCAGCCCTGTACATCTACTCATCTAAACATATTCCTTTTTGACCCTTACACCGAGGTACTTTTTCAACAACTAAAACACTTTTTTTAGTGGAATTTATGCATACAAGTATTATGAAATGACACTAGAAATGATTTGTTTGTGTCACTGAAAATGCAAGCTTCATAAAACTATGCAAATTATTTCTCTACATGCCACAGTTCTCTTAGAATATTTCCAAATATTGGTTGCAGATTGCGGTTGAAGAATCAGGGAATGTTGCAAATGCAAAAAAGACACATGAATGCAAATTTATATAAATTATTGAAGTCATGACTTCGGTAATTGATGGTAATTAACATTCACACAGAGCAACGATGATGGAACATCCCCATCGTGTCATTGTACTTTTAATATATGTTTGTAAAACTTCAGTTCAATACATTCACCACTTGTTGAGGTACTACCCTTTAAATAACAATCAACTTAACAATGATTCTAGTAAGTCATGCATTTTATAATTTCAAGTATTAAAAATGCCCACAACAATTGAACAATGAAAGATTTCCCTCATCAGGCTCTACATGTCTGTAAAACCTCAGCTCAATATATGTACATGCAGTAATTTTTGAAATACCACCCCTACCATTTTGTTTAATATTGCTTTCCCTGTTATTTGATGCGGATCCTCAGGGTACAACTTAAGCTATTCCTGTATTTTGTATGGGAAAGCTAAAAGGGAAAAATTCCAAAGAATGACTACGACAGGTATGGAGAATGCAAACTGACATAACCACTTATGTATTCAACCTTCATTGAGCAATATTCTATTTATTATTTATATTTTAATAATATCATGATTTAGCGTATTTGAAAAAGCTTCAATAGCTGTAGACGTTTACAGACTTGTGTACAGAGCGTGATGTCACACATAACGTCTTGCATGACGTCATGTCTTTTAGCGCGACAAAGGTATGTTAAAGTTGACTGAACTTGTATTATGATGTCATTCCCCTGAGCTCGCATTGTAAAGTCACAAAACAAAATGTTTCTTATTTGGCACCATGGTGTCTGGGTGTGTAATAACAAAAGTGATATCTGACTGAGCCAGTTAGATATCCCTTTTATCAGTGAAGGACATCCTGACAATTCACCTTTATATAAATAATAAAGAGCATATGACTTCATATCATATGGAGTTTAGGTGTATCAAAATGCAATAATTCTGTTTGCTGAAATTTGATTCAACAAACAATGCCTCTTTCTAAACAAGAAGAGAGGCAAGATAGAGTCACTAACAAAGATTCTTTTTAGCGATAATATGGACTGACTAATGTGGTACTTACTTATCAATAGGGTTATTTGCCTTGATCCAGTCATACAGACAAGTTCTGTTGAAAGTGGTGCGATCATACGACCTCACAATATTAGCGATGGTCTCAGACTTTTGCACAACTTCAATCATTCCAGTTTCCTTTCCTGTTGCCAAGCATCCATACGGATTCATTCTGTAAACAGAAGTTTGAATGCTTCCTTTTTACCAGTTCTTTTTTCATTCATGTTTTTCACCCAATGTCAGAATATTTTAATTTATCACAATGTTCAAGCATTCATGAAAAGTAATGGTTTGTATTCTAATTTAGTATATGATATGTTCCAACATGAACAAGTACAAACAAATTTTCAATAAGGGTCTTTGTTTTAAAGGATTAAATGGCTTTAACTGAGTAAGGCCTTTTCAGCTCTCAATCGTTGGCATGACAGTTAGAGGATACATGAAACATGTGGTTTATATTTCTTAATATAGACTGCCTATAAAAAAAACTGGCCTAAACACATACCTAAGACAGTATCCTCAACACAGTCATAAGTTGAAGTGCATAACTGCAATCAAAATCTAAAAAATCAGGAAAGTTCTTAAAAATTACAAACCTGCAGTTCTTAACAGTCTACATGGTCTAGCCTACCCACTACAATGACAGCCACAGAAAGTGCCATTGTGAACTGACCAATCAGCATTTCCAAGATGATCATATTGCTTTGTCACACCTTGTGATGTGACTGCATGTTCTTGAATATGCTAGCAATCTGCTGTATTTGACCTCAAATTTCGTCCATGACTAAGTTATTCATTTTGTTGGGCTGTTAAGAGTTCGGATTTTAGAAAGGTGTTATAAGGTTTATTTGGAAGGCAGTATGACATCCTACGGCAAAAATGTAAGTCTTGGCACCAGAAGTAATATTTTATGGCTTTCTTTTGATTCTAAAAATGCACTTTCTGGGACAATTTTAAGGTCATATATAGTTGTCCCATCCACAGCCATTGTCACTAATCTGTTTTGTAACAAATATAAAAAGTTTGCTGTTCATCCCTGCCTAAGCTGTGTTGTCTGTTGTTCAGTCCTGCCTAAGCTGTGTAGTCTGTTGTTCATCCCTGTCTAAGCTGTGTGGTGAGTTGTTCATCCCTGCCTAAGCTGTGTAGTCTGTTGTTCAGTCCTACCTACGCTGTGTAGTCTGTTGTTCATCCCTGCCTAAGCTGTGTGGTCTGTTGTTCATCCCTGCTTAAGTTGTGTAGCCTGTTGTTCATCTCTGATTAAGCTGTGTAGTCTGTTGTTCAGTCCTGCCTAAGCAGTGAGGTCTATTTTTCATCCCTGTCTAAGCTGTATGGCCTGTTGTTCATTACTGCCTGAACTGTGTGGTCTGTTGTTCATTCCTGCCTAAGCTGTGTAGCCTGTTGTTCATTCCTGCCTAAGCTGTGTAGTCTGTTGTTCATTCCTGCCTAAGCTGTTTAGCCTGTTGTTCAGTGATACCTAAGCTGTGTAGCCTGTTGTTCATTCCTGCCTAAGCTGTGTGGTCTGTTGTTCATCCCTGCCTAAGCTGTGTAGCCTGTTGTTCATTTTGTGGGCAAGCCAGTAGCACATGTATTAAAGAGGAACAATGGTCAATCCAACCTGAGCAGCGTCACCACTGCACAGGATAAGATACCTCATATCACGACCCATGTGTTAACAAGTCCAAGCGTCAGCAAATCCATACCTGAGGTCCAACCCTTCAGCTTGCCAAATACTGTCCATGATCTGAATCATCTGCAGTGTCAGCATGTCCTGTCTTAAGTCTGGTGAAGAGAAAACACAAAAAGTCAAGGGCAGGACAGCTGGCTCTATACTACACATACAACTCTGTTTGTATTCCTTCTTTGGTATTTTACAGGAAAAGACAATGTAAAAATGTAAGTAAGCATCAAGAAAAATATATTTTTTATAACTTTTTTAACCAGATTAAAAGCATTCATATCTTTTGACTGTAAGGTGGCTATATAGGCCGTACTGATAATGCACAGGTATGTGTTGCCAATGATGTCATGCAACATTTTTTCCATGATCATCTATGTCCAAGTGTGAACAAAATTCTTGTGAACTTCACTTATGATATATGTGCGTGTTCATGCAAACAAATCTGACACTGACTACCTATTTTCGGGCCAGAGAAAAGTGGGTGTGACATCACTGGCAACATACATTATGAGCATGGTCCATAAAGCGCATCTTACAACCCAAAACATCTGACTGCATTTAATACAAATCACCAAAAAAAAAAAAAAAATGTCTTGAAAAATAATCTAAGGAATTTTCAGATAAAGTTTACAATGTTCTTTCTACTGGTGCTTAATTGATTTTTATGTTGTCTTTCCCTTTTTCTTACAAATCAGCTACATGTAGATATGTTTGAAATAGAAAACTATCAGGGGTATCAGATGAGTGAACCATAGAAGTGAACCATTAATGTTCCTCGTAACATTAAATTCATTCTCATCTATTTAAAACCTTCACATGGGACACTTGTTAGTTATTACTAGTATACATATATCCAATTCTAAGGCAGTACTCTTTTACTGCATTTGGTCATCTGTGAATGTACATCTACTGCAAATAAAATTCCAAGTCTTACCATCTCCATTCTTGTAGAGGATATTAATGTCAGGGCCACTAGGATCAGCGTTCTTCCAAACCAGCCATAATGGACGCTTCTTAGAGTCCATGAACTTGCACTTTTCTACACTGATATAACCCATAACAGACACATTTTTACAGGCTATTACAAAGAACTGAGCAGAGTGATATACCTGGCCTAGGAATGAATGAAAGAACTCTGATTCCTCAACCTTGTTGCATATGAAAGTTCAAGTTTCAGTGCAATTTATGCGCATTTTTAATTTGAATTTGGACAGAAAACTATATTGGTTGGATTGGCCAGTTTCAGGCATTTTTATCAGTCCACTCAGAATAATGCCTTCAGAATATGCTTGAATAAACACTTTGCAAACATGCGAAAAGGTTGAATAATTACAGAATCATCAGATACAATTTATGCAGAATATCACATTTTCATAGCATTTACGTTGATAATTTCAGACACTTCCTAGCTATGATACCCTGAAATCTCCCACGAAATGCTAACTGCGGGTGATATGGCATCTCAGTGGAACTATAGGGGCCATACACTAATCTTTCTAGACAGTTTGAACATGCAGGGGTTCAACCAATATCTCATCGTGCTAAACACACTTTGAAAAAGCTCAGAAAATTAAGATTTCTGAGAATTTTGTGAAAAAAATTAACTTTTTTTACTTCAATTATTTATATTCCTGTTCTTTTGTCATAATCAAACAGTGTGGTTGTGGTTTTTCCACAAAATTTGAGACATTCCTTTATTTCAGGCACACCAGTAAAAAAGTCCTGATCATAGTCACATAGTTTTTAATACACACATTAAATTATTTCTTTAAAGCTGAAGAATAGAAGTCAGGCAGAGTAAAACCATCAGTAAGTGTACATGCAGCTTAGCTCTTTGAATTTCTGCATGTCATCTCAGGAAACATTCAGCATAATTTACTAGAAGTGATCAGGGGCTACTCGTCAAAATGTCCAAGTACAATATCTTATACTTTTCTTTAACACATATATTTACTGCATTACACCTTAATTTTGCTTCATTGTGATTGATTTATCCACCTTACATACTTAAGAGTTAATTGTGAAGTTTTGTTGATGTCAAAATTATCATTTTAAGGCATTTATGTGCTTCTGAAAGCCCATTTCTACAAACCACACTTAGGCTGAATCACAGTATATATTAAATATAACAATAGCAACTAGACCTACTGAGAGGCAAAACTAATTAGCACTTACACTAGGGTCTTAAGCTTAAGCCTTGGTGTAAGAGGACACTGAATATCGGACAAGGCTTCCCTTATGGAGACTTGGTTCAGAACCTTCATCATGTCACTAATGCATTTCTCTCGCTGTCTCTGGGGAAGATACATGATACAAAATGAAAGCGAAAGTGTCTTTTGCAGTACTAAAGGATATTTTACATATATAAAACAGCGGCAATCATTATCTTATGGTGGAAGGAAAATTAGCACACAGTCTGGGGGAAACCCACCACATCTGCAGGTTGCTGGCAGACCTTCCCATGAATGGCTGGGAAGACATCTTCCTTTTATATACAGCAGTACAGATATAGCCCAACAGTCATATTTGAGTTACCATACCATTCTCTAAAAGTCAATACATGCACTTCACTTTTCACAAGTAAGAAATGCCAATGTTATACTTATGAGAATATTCCACAATTCGATGCATCAAACCATGCACATGTATGACTAAAGGTTTTACAATATGCACTATAATGAATTTTTGAGTAAAAAACCTTTTTTGGTATTTGATAGATTACCATGGTAAACAGTGAAAAATAAATTTAGTAACACAGTAATGAAAGAGCTTCCCTAGAGAAGATGCATGAATGCACAACTTTAGCCCAATACATTCAGTGCTTTTTGATTTGATTTTATTTATTTGATTGGTGTTTTACGCCATACTCAAGAATTGTACAATGGCAGCCAGCAATATGGTGGGAGGAAAACGGGCACAGCCTGGCGGAAACCCACAACCATCCGCAGGCTGCTGGCAGACTTTCCCACTTACGACCGGAGAGGAAGACAGCATGAGCTGAACTTGAACTCAGAGCGACCGCATTGGTGAGAGGCTCCTGGGTCATTACTCTGCGCTAGCGCGCTAACCAACTGAGCCACGGAGACCCCTCCCAGTGCTTTTTCAGATATCACCCTTAGCAATGACAATAACCATTGAATCCTAACACACACAAGAAATTGCAAAGAATAATGTCTTTCACACACATGTAGTGTTACATAAGTAATATGCATGCAGAGCATCAATGTTGAACCACCAATGCCCCGGCTGTGAGTTCATGTCTAGCTCATGCTGGCTTCTATTCTGGCCATACGTGGGAATGTCTGCAAGCAAACTGCAGATGGTCATGGGTTTATCCTGGGCTCTGCCTGCTTTCCTCACAAAAGAAAGCTGGCCGGCGTTATATTGAGTGAAAGAATGGGGTAAAACACCGATAAAATAAACAAACAAATGAATCAATGATGAAATATCTTCACATGTATGCCATTGTACTTCAAAGGCATGCAAAATTGTTTTAGTTGACATTTACTTTGACTTGGCTCAAACCATTACTGGATGCAAATGCTTACGGTTCAATGCAAATTTCCACTGCAAAACATATAGCTAAGCTAAAAATACTACTATTCAAAGGGGTGAAAAGGCATGAATTACAATGTATATACATGTACTTGTATGATCTTCTTTACTTACCTTTTCACCTGCCCCATATTTCTCGCTCTGCACCAGTTCATTGACTGACTTGAGCTTCTGAAGCGCCTCATTCTGTTTGATGAGGGACCTCATGTGGTCTTCACATGCCTGGCAGTAGACCTCCAAAATCAGTCCAAACTGTACAGCCACACTCGGCGTTTCCGTCTCTGCTCTGCAAATACGACCACTCTCATGTTTAACTTGTTATCTTATCCACCTTCTTCAATATTTGAATGATGTATAAACTCCAAAAGAAACAGATACAGACTAATCTCAGTGATTCAAAATCACTTCTTTGCCATCCTTGAAGATAACAGATGTTCCAATTCCAAAAGCAGATATATGAATACACATGCACTTTGAATACATGTACAGTAAATAAAATCAAAATATTGAATTAAAATCTGCTCCAGTCCTGTCTGAAGATGAAATTGTTTCTGTTTCGAAAGCCTCTAGTTCTGATAAAGAAAACTGTTAGTCAAACCTTTAAATTATCATAGCTTTCATTTATAATCTTCAAAAAAAGAAACAAAAAAACAAAACAAAACAAAAAACATCAACACAATTAAAGATTTTTTGTGATATGTTAAAAAGCATTATTGTAAAATGTACATGTAGAGCACATACAGCTTTCTGTACATCTTTCATGACCTTATACACCTAGTAATTATACACACTCACTTCAATAACCAGAAGAGCTGGTGACCGATTCGTTGATTGTTAATGGCCCTAGTTAGCAGAAATTCCACCAGAGGGCAGGACAGGTAGGATTCATACTTCAGGGCCTGCACGAGTTGTAACATGTACTGAGACAAATCTTCATCTCTAAAATCAAAATAAGGACACAGAAAAATAATTAAACCTGGACAACTGAAGACCTACTTTTTATGGGCGAAGAAAACCAAAGTGCTTGCAGTAACCCACCGACTTTACCAGGTATTGAGCAAACTTCCTCACACAAACATGCCAAAGCCACTACTGCATCTCCAGGTGCAATCGAAACACCAAAACCTGGAGTCTAAAATAGGACCTCATTAGTTATGGGACCAACAGTCCTTTAACCATCTGAGCCAGCAGGGCCTCTAAAAACTTAAACTTTATCTACCTACAGATGTATAATTCACACATTTTTCACATTGCAATCAAGATGACAGATTTAGTTTTTTTTATAAATCTAAATTAGGAACATTTTGTCTTTTTTCTCTCTCTGCACTTACTTGACTGAAGATTGGCTTTTGACAACAGCAGCTATATGCAAACTGGTATTTCCGGTGACACTTGAAGGGGTTTTCATAATTTAATGATTACAATAAAGCTTCTGGAATTTTTCCCACCTTATGTTTATAACATTAAACGACGTGGCGTTCAGCCACAGTCATTCCATCATTATAATGTTTAACAAATATTTCAATCTACAAATCATGGCATTTAATCATGAGCAAACAATGTGGCCAAAACTTACGAGAGAGCCTGATTTAGACAGCTAACAGCAAACTCGCGCACATTGCGGTCGGGATAGGCAAAGTCCAGTAGTTCAAGTGCACGCTCGGGGGCTAACTTTGGCCACTGTTTGAGAATTCGCTGTAGCTCCTCCACGTCTGGGTGCTTTGTCCAGTCCATGCTACTGAGCAGTTTGGGAAGTCCATGAGGAAAACGATTCTTCACCTCGTAGCGTAGCATCCAGATCAAATCCCTCTCATGTTCATGGAGGGAATAAAGTGGGTCACGATCAAGCACTTGCTGCAGCTCGTCCAAGCAGCGACGGAAATTGTTTCCTGTCCTCTGTGAATTAGATGAATTAAATGATAGACTTATAAACAGTGGGTTTAATGAGTTACACATTCCTTGACATCAGCGGCAGGAACTTAACTGACTTCATTTCAACTCCTATGCAGATGTATTGTAAGCACCCCTGATGTAAGTGTCCCTGATATCAGCCTCTCCTACGTTAACGTCAAAGGGCTGAAAGCTAGACAGCTGTTCTATCTGCCTCCCTCCATAAAGTTGGCTAAGTAAATCGAGGAAATTGAATAATGTGCTACTTCAGTGAACATGCCATATGTATAACAAACTTACTGAAACATACCAAATGCTTAAGGCAAAATGGCTTCAGTAATAATTCATTTATTTATTTATTTGATTGGTGTTTCACATCGTACACAATACGACACTTATACGACAGATGCCAGCAATATGGTGGGAGGAAACCGGGCAGAGCCAGGGTGAAACCTACAACCATCCACAGGCTGCTGGAAGACCTTCCCATGTATCGCGCGAGAGAAAGCCAGCATGAGCTGGGCTTGAGAGACTCTTGTGTCATTGCTCTCCACTGGCACGCTAACCACCTCGGCAACAGTCAATTAAGTGTGACATGATGCCATCACCTTATTGTAGGCATAAAGCTCCTGCGTTCTGCAGATTAAGTGCTCTGTGAAAAGCTAAAAATATTACCAAATATTGAAAATAAAGAGAGAGAAAAGCTAGGCAATAAACTTACTGAAGTGTTTCCTTTGTCTGAGATTGATTCCTCCTGTCTCTCTCCCTGGCCATTGTCCTTATGAAACAAAAATACAGCAAAACACGTAAACTTTAACAAAGCAATAAACAGGAACATCAAAAGAGTTGAAAGGTTCAGGTAATGCAACAAAATCAATACTTGATACTTATTCCATGCACACTGGAATAAAGGTGCTTGGATGGCAGGACTCTAGGTGTGGATTCCCCTTGTTGTTGATATACTGTGGACAGACATGCTCTGATAGGCTGGTAATAACATTGGTGATCTCATACGTTACAATTTACCTAGCTGAGAACCGGACAATACCAAATAGATGACCTTACACATGAATGTCCTTAGACATAAATAAAATATACTATCACGCCATGCAAATGCATTACATGCATGACATAGAAGGAGACATTTTCATATCATTAAGGCAAAAAAAAAAACCCTGGTACAAACATAACATTTCTGAGTGGTATTTAAGGGCAATTTTCATCTGTGGTTTGTTCATTAATAAACTTGTTTTCCAGTCATGCATTTTCAAAGTTTTTGAGTATAGTTTGGGTCTTTGATTTTAAGTCATGCTAATGACTCTAAGGTTATCTAATGCCTGATTATCCCACTCCAGCATGCTGTACATTAGAACAGGGCAAGCTATTATATCAGGTTTCACTGGAATGGTGATTCAGTGAGACAGCTACATTAAACAGCGCAAAATGGCTGTAAAATGACACTTTTTATGTCAAAAATTACATTTTTATGAAAAGAAAGTAATCAAACTTCACAAAAACCTCTCAGGCTCTGTAAGGTCCATGAAGTAATCAGAATCAAGCACAATACTGACATGTCTCTTGAAAAATGCTCTACTTTCGGTGACATTCATAATTAAACTGATATTATGCTGTGGGTTTGTCAACATGGTACAAATAAAATGACTGAATTTATTTATTTATTTATTTATTTATTTGATTGGTGTTTTACGCTGTACTCAAGAATATTTCACTTATACGACGGTGGCCAGCATTATGGTGGGAGGAAACCGGGCACAGCCCGGTGGAAACCCATGGCCATCCGCAGGTTGCTGGCAGACCTTCCCACATACGGCCGGAGAGGAAGCCAGCATGAACTGGACTTGAAACTCAGAGCGACCGCATTGGTGAGAGGCTCCAGGGTCATTACGCTGCACTAGCGCGCTAACCGACTAAGCCACGGAGGCCCCAAAATGACTGAACATTTGTATGCAGTGTAAATGTGGGACCTATATACATGTGCCTTTGAGAGCAAAGTACAGAAAAAAAAAAAAAAAAAAAAACACTTAAAACTCTAAATTTCTTACATTGTCAAAGGATGGGAAAACAATGGTACCCTTGATGCCGTAATCTGAGAATTTGACCCTGAGTTTTGTACCCTTTTCTCCCTGTGGGTTTGGAGCCACAGTACCTAAAACAAAAACATACAGGGATTTGGTTTGGGTTTTAGGTTTGACCCTCAAAGAGGAGAAATTTTACAAGGCAAGGGACAGGTAAAGAGAGGGAGTGGTGGCTACGTCTTAATCTGTAGGAAGAGAGAGAGGTGGGTGTGTGTATGTTCCAATTTGTTCATTAAAAGTACTACTATATATTTTACATTTTTTCACCGCTATCAAAAACACAAACTTGAAATCGATTGCTCTCCTTGACATATTAAAAATTTGGTAACTATATTAACACCCAACCTAACTGCAGAAAATAATTCAGATAATTAATGTAATTGTTTGAAAAAGTTGACATTATCATGATTATTGTACATATCATCCCATATCAAATATTAGTGACTAACCAAACCTTGTCGTAAAGTTAGCACCCTTGTCCTGAATCTATGACTTCATGCTACAAAGGGACATAGCTGTATTCTTGCATCTCACACACAACAGGTTATTGAATAAACAAAAACATAACTTTTTATAAGTAAACATATAAATAAATATAAATGTATATTATTTATGTATTTCATAAATACATATGTAAATATTATTTATGTATTTGTACTCAAGAATTTTGCATGTTTTAACATATATAATCAGGGGTGCATATTAAATAGATATATGCCCGTTTTCTCTCCAGTCGTACGTTGGAAGGTCTGCCCACAACCTGCAGATGGTTGTTCATTTCCACTGAGCTCTGTCTGGTTTGTTCCCTCAATAAGGCTGGTTTGTCATTATGTAAGTGAAATATTGTTGAGTATGACATTATACACCAATCAAATACATGTAAATCAATAAATTCATATTTATGTAGATGTATATTGCTGGCCTGCAACTCATTGGCTTACCAATAGGGTTACAGACAGTTTCCACGAACTGCATGTCATCTGTGACTGGCCACATGTACAGAACTCTCTCTCCTCGCTGCAGTCTCGACCGCCAATCAAACATAGGAATATTGCCCCAAGCCACTGGCTGTACATCACCACCCTGCACAAAAATATTCATGGGTCATGTCATCTATCATGAAGTTTTAGTGCAATATTTACACATACATGTAACTCTGTCAGCAGGAGTACCTCTCCCTTGATCAACAAGAACATACGACGTTTGAGGGCAAAGGCCAGGGAAGATGCTATTGTGGCCTCCCAATGAGACAAAGGTTCTAGGAATTCTATGTTTTTCACTACTATTTCCAAATGTTTATTCCCATAGGAGAATAATTGTGTGTTGAATAATTTCATTTTTCAGTCATATGACGATTAGGAGTCATAAAGTGTCTGTACGCATACTGTGTCTTCGTTTGGCAGAGCGAGTCCATGCCACGAAAGTGCTGCCGCCACTAAAGTATCATGCCGAAGATACCAGACTCCACCCAGTCACATTACACTGACACAGGGCCAACCAGTCCTGTTTCTTTGCTCTAGCCTCTCAGTGCTGAGCCCATAAATTGCATAATTATGTTATTATTTACACAGTGAGCAATCCATTGCAGGAAGCCTCTCACCAATGTACAGTATGTAGTAATTGTGAGTTCTATGCTGGCTTCCTCATTGGTCACATTTGGGAAGGTCTGCCTGCCCCCTATGGATCGCCATGCATTTCCCTACCGGTTTTCTCCCACCACAGTGCTGGCCACTGTTGTACAAATGAAATATTCATGAAGGTTGAGTAAAACATGAAATACAATAAAGAAATACAGAAAAAATTTTGTGAATATTTAAGGGTGTACCTTCCTCCTGCCTTTACAGACAGCAAAGCACAATCTTGTGGACTGAGGTAAGTCCTCCACATCCATCTTAAAGGTGAGGGTTTGCTCGAAGGTGGCACTGGCATTTATAACCATAGTGCCTGACGTGGTAAGGTTAGAGCAGAGACAATCATTGCCCTGGAAAAGTCCAGCCTCCACCTGAATCTGTCAGACAAAAGACACAATGCTATTAGGCATGTTAGGTTTTTAGCAATGAGAAATCATAGAACATGGCTGCTAAACAAGTCTCTCCAAATGTTGAAATGTGGCTTTTTATACTCAGATAAAATGTTTAGAAACTTTGACTGACTGTCCCAGTATAAACTGAAAGAACCTTACCATCCAGATATGAGCCTTTGAACTAAATTTGGAATCTTGGTTTGACATTTGTTTCAATCATGTCACTTAATATTTCTATTTCTATTTATTTGCCATGGCAACTAGAAATTTGACAGGTACAGCTGAGTTTAAGTAGGAACCTTGTTCACCTCAATATGGAATAGATCTTTAAACTGATCAGAGCTTAAGTGCAATGTAATTAAGCTTCACTCCAAAACCAATCCAGTGTGTGGACAAACCACAAAATATGACTAGTTCCTTAATGCCATGTCATGAAGTTTCAAAGCAACATTTGGCGCAGATCAGCAGGTTAGCTCCGGAAAACATAGGCCTGGAAGGGAGAGTAACCAGATCAAACTTGGTGCACACCAATATTGTTGTATGAACCATCCACTCACTCTGCAGCTGTCAGGATAGTCAACATTGCTGACGCTGTGAATGGTGAGCTGTACTGGTTGTTTGACGCTCCATGATGTGGTCTCCTTGGGCAGGGAACCGCTAGGGTAGGAGGGTAATGAGCAGATACTGGGCACACTGTTCATGCGTGGAGGTAAAGGAGGCCGAATATCTGTACCTGGGGAGCAGAGACAGGTCAGAGAAATACACACAGGTATTAAAGCATGAACATTCTTCACCAATCAAAAAGTTACAAAAAGTGATAGATACCAAGATGAAAAGAGACATGCTGCAAAAAATATATAAATAAACTGAAAAATAAAATAAAAACTGAATACTATGTTAAAGTGAAAGTCAGCCAATAAAGCTGAATTAATTAATAAAGTAGTATTCCAGAAATGTTCTAAAAATATTCAAAAAATTCTACACCACTTGTCAACAATTTGGTGACACTCATTTTGGTGACGCTATTTTGCCATGTTAAAGCTAACTAGAGTTACAACACAAAACCTAGGAGCTCTCCCGTATCATCAGTATTTAAGAATATGATAATAAGAAAATACAAACAAACACGCCTGATACACAACCAAACAGTTTCAGCTCTATTCTGTTTTCAAAGGGCGAATGTTTCTTTCAGTTTGGAGCTCAGACAGGGCAATTTTCGTGGACACAAGCGTCGTGTTTAAGCTGTCATGCTCGTCCTCGTCATACATGGGTGTAACCATTTGGACCAGCTGGTTTCAAGGAGTTTACCAAACATAGGAGGACCTACTGATTGATGACACACTCTTTCATTCAGATTTTGGGAAGATATTTTTGCAATAAATCTGACTTTGCTATGGAAAAGTAATGCAAAGTCATGATATTTTTCTTCAAGCAATGAGGAAGTTTTCTTGCCATGTCACTCTGACAAGTTAATGCAGTATCCTGCCCAACATGTAAGCATTGTGACATGGGCAGGTGTTCTCAGTTCTCTGCTTGTAAAAGTGTGGTTCCAGTTTATTGCATTGATATCTGTCTATCCACTATAAGTAACCACACTGACAATTGAGAGCTAATAGGTTTTTTGGCGTGACAGCCAATTATCACGTGACTCTTTCAATGCTAGTGACTGGCCAAGATCCTAAGGGCTTCTACAGCATGGAATGAATGGTCCTTGAGTACAATATCCCCAATGCTGAACTTCATCTTCTCGGCTTTCAAAACTTCATAGAATTTCTTACATATTTTTCTGTGATAATTGTGTCCTATATCATTTTTATCAATGTACACTTAGTGGCAGACTTTATGTTCACACTAATGCATCCCTGTTACACATATCCCCTAAGACATCACTACCACCATGCACTCACACACCCCCCTCCCCCCCCACCAAAACTTCACCAGCATGGCAGTAGAAAACTCTAAATCTCTTTGTTGTAAATTAAGTTCAAAATCCAAATGGAAGAAATCATCAAATTGCCTTCAAAATTTAACAATCAGATAATAACGGTAAAGAATAAGTAATGGTAAGAATGATAGTAAAAAAGTGTATACTCGAAAATTTGAAGTTTTTTTTAGAAACTCTTCTCACAAGATGTGCATCTATGTGCAACACACCCACACATAATGACAACCAGGTGCAAATCAAAAATAAAAAATATTGGGAAAATGCTGTAAAATGTGTTGCTGTCTATAATTTGGCTGGTTGTAGAAACAGCTGTAAAATGTGATGTTGTCTATAATTTGGCTGGTTGTAGAAACAGCTGTAAAATGTGTTACTGTCTATAATTTGGCTGGTTGTAGAAACAGCTGTAAAATGTGTTGCTGTCTCAACCTTGGATGGATGTAGAAAAACAGGTGTAGAATGTGTTGCAATCTTTAATCCAGCTGGATTTAATAGTGAACATGGTGGATATACTCACCTAAAACATCATCCTTGTGTAAGAGAATCAAATCAGGCAAAACATTTCTCACCAGACACTGGTACATATACTGCAATATAACCAAAAATATAGCTGTCAGGGGGCAACAATTTGGGTGATCCACTTTCTGGGTTACGCATAAACTTAATCAGTTTATAGTTAATAGTAATAATAAGCATGAAAAAAAAAAGAATGCACTGAACTGGATTTGAGCCTCAGACTTGCAAGGTATAATGTACAATGAGGCTCATGTTGAGGACCAGAATAGAGATAAACACAATAAAGCTGACAATGACCCACACACCTTGAACTGCTGTAAGTGGAAGTTTTTGTATCCTCCGTAAATAAACTCCTCCTGACCGCTGACCTTGAGGATGTAGTCTTTCTGGTTCTCCTCTACCTCCCCAGTTTTTAGGGCACGCTTACTGAACACTAGGCTGATCAGCTCCTCTGGGAAGCTCTCCCCAGGAACCCGCACTGTGTAGGACGAGCTCTCACCCTAAAAGTCACAGTCACACAGGTATCACTAACTTACCCTTTAGTCAGTTGGAAAAACAACAAGGCATTCAGAGAATCACACCTGCTCACCTGCCATAGCAGTCAACTGGACAATGGAATTAGAGTAAAGATAAAAGTTGTAAAGTGTTGTGGTGGTAAAAACATCATTGTGGGGAGTTTGTGCACAAAACTGAGGCAGTGGTCTTTGACATGTAAATTGTGAACTGCATGAGGAAATACATGAACAACACTGTAAATGGCTGAGCAAATGTTGAGCCATGGTAGTAACAAAAACTTCATTGTGGGGTATTCAAGTGACAATGCACTGTAGGGGTTTTTGATACGTAAATCGCATCCCATGATTGGCTATCCGTGTACTATGGATGGCCACTGCACTACAGATGCTATGTATACCAGATAAATTGGTCGTGGGTTTTTCCCCCAGGCTCTGCCCGGTTTTCTTCCACCATAATGCTGGCCGTTGTCGTATAAGTGTAATATTCTTGAGGACAGCGCAACACACCAGTCAAATAAATAAATAAATTATACTAGGGAGCAAAAAAAAAAAAACCCCTAATCATCAATCAATGCACAATGGCCCAATACACAAGAGCTAAAGAAAAAAAAGCTTAACCTTCAATCAATGAATGAGAGCTCATTATATATGTACAGGAGCTAAAAGACAGCCCATTATACAGGAGCTAAAGTAAAGTAAAAAGCTTAACCTGACACCAATACAGACACTGTCACTTTTTCCCCTTCTTACAACACCTCCCCTCACTTCGTTCTTGCGAGCTTAAAACCAAATTAAATTCTGAATGATGAGGAAAGATATATGACAGGAACTAAAATAGTATTCAGTTGTTTATTAAATCCGATTTTATATTGTTATCAGCTGATATTTTTCAAGAATTGTTCACTTGTATGAGACAGATCCTGCACCATAATAACTCCTGATTTGAAGTTGTGGGCTGGGTATGAAGGGGCTGGGAAGTTAGGTCACAAGCAATTACAGATGTTTGTGTTACTAATACATGTACATATCTTATGTATATTAACTTATATATTATGTCTCTCAACCACCTGAATATTGTACCAGCTTACATTTTTACACTGGAAACGGACCACGATGACAAAGGCATGGTTTGACAGCCGACTCTGCAGGTGTTCAGGCAACTGGGCAGTATTTCGTAAGCTGGGGGGGAAAAGGTAGAGCAGTCTATTCTCTCGACCCTGTCAAAATAAAAAAATAAAAATCCTCAGAAAAGAGTGAAATGGGTGAAATATTTTTCATGTTGTTTCTTTATGCATATTTTCATGCTAATTTTGGGGGCAAATTTGAGCATACTTTTGAGCAGGCCACAAAGAGAGTTTTACCTGAAATTACCACTGGATACATGTACTGCATTTGCTCTGACAATTCACTCCAAAAAGGGCAAACCTGGAGGCAAATACATGTCATAAATAATATTCCTTTTAATGATGAATCATTCTAAACTCCAATAATATCTAGAACACCTGAGACAACAGAACTCACAAGGCACAAAAAGAAACAGCTTTGAAATTACTGCAAAAATAAAGCAGTATCAAATACCAAAGTTTCTTTACCTGCCAGTTGCGCTGTCTGACAATATCCTGACAGTACTTGCCCATGTTCTGTCTGAAATCTGCCACCTCAGAGTTGGGTACATCATCCAATCCACTGAGAGCTTGGGAGAAGTTACAAAGATTAGAGGTTAATAAAGAAAAAAAGTGAGCAGCAAGCCTGTAAGAAAAGATACTTGACAATGGCATTGCTGCAGCTCAGAATGGAGGTTTTTGTCACACCACTTGTATTTCACTTAAACTTTAGTATTTTGAGGTGACACATTCTGATTGATTCATCTAGCTTACATAAATCTGACTAATATATTATTAAAAAATACCTAAATGTTGGTGTTAAAGGTATCATTTTAAGGCCTTTCTGACCTTCCCAAAGTGCTGTTTGGGTGCAATACAGTACTTCATCTCAACGAAAATGTGCACTAAAATGTGGTACAGGACCCGGCCGTAACTTCTATCTGAAGTAACAAGAGTATGACCCTCAAACTATCATTTCGTCCTAATAAAATGAATATTTTTATTCATTTAATAAAAGCTTTAGGAATCTACTTCTCAGAAATCATTACTTGCATTGTTTAACAGAATTTAATCTATAGCCAAATACTTTGAGTGTTTAAAAATGGTATAAATTAGTTCATACCTTTGCCGAAAAGAGAATGAATCTGCCGTTTCAAACTAAGATACTTCTCATTATCTCCCCTTTCCACCAGGCGGAGAAATGAACACATCGGTCGAACATCATACAGCGATTGGCTTTCATCCAAAAGTTCTTCCTAAAACAACATAACATGTTTCTATTAGTCAACTAAAAAGAAAATAGTGCTGTGAACTGAATTCTTTCAGACAGGCACATTATCATAATTGTACAGAAATAAAAAATATTTAATTTTCGATTGCTTGATGTTTCACAATGTAGTCCAGAATGTAACTTCCTGATGTATGACAGCCAATGAGGAAGCAAGAGTAGTGTTTAAAGTCCAGTCCTCATCACACTGAACTGAAATTGTAATGTGGTCTAAGACAGTTTGCACTGCCCGTATATAAAGGCATGATCAGTCTTCTACTCAGGTATCTTCACTGACTTGATGGAAGTTTTTGGTGATCACTGACTGTTGATAAATTGTAAGTTAACAGCCATATATTTGCATGCAAATGTATGTATTAATATATGAAGGAGAGATATACTTTTTCATACACCATGCCAAAAGTGTAGTTAGGTGACATTAATTTTATTTTGTATTTAATGGGAGGAAAAAAGGATCCCTATTGATCTGTCCAAACTTGATATTTTTATAATTTTCCTGTCATTCAAACCTTGCTGAACATGTACATATGCCTTTAACAGACAAAAAAATGCTGAGACATTCAACATTTCACACAGATACCATGATTTGAAAGATTTATTTTTATACCCTCCTCGAACATTGGTAAAAGATTTATTCCGCCCGTAAAACAAAACTTTGAATTGGTGTTGCCTTAACCGGTCTTTGTACAAAAGATGCCTATCCAGTCTTGTAGTTACTTACTTTCACACTGTCTTTATTCACACAGGAGAAATGGTATGAAGTCGGAGCCTTTAACTTTGAGGATAATGGATACCGTGAAGCCTCCTGCCACAAGGCCTGTATAAAAGTGAACAAGGTCAGTCAGATTAATTAGCAGGTCGATACTCTCAACAAACTGCATTACATGCTACACAAAACAGAGATACAGTCACAAGAGATGAACCTCTGAGAATGTTCTTATGATACATAGCATAATTCTTCATGGGTTTATCACAGCCATGTCAAAAATAACAAGAGTTCAGGTGAACACAACATATGCCCCAACAAATGTATTTTTTTCAAATGTATAAAAGAGTATCAGAAGCATTGTTATGAGTATATTCCTGAGGGAAATTCATGGGTGTTGATGATAGGTATGTGGTTATCAAAACTTTATGCGGAACAGAGTTGTAGTTGTATCTCTGGACACATAATCATTTCTATTTATATAGCATATATAAGGAAACCAGCTACTCAGTTACCATGACAATGCCAAAAATGGACAAACATAAGTCATGACATATCGTGCTCTATGTATCCACCAAAATTAAAACTCTGTGTGGAAAACAGTTGGAGTTGCAGTCCTGACACAAAATCATATCTATTCATATAGCATATATCAGAAAAATGGCTATCTGGTTACCATGACAACTGCAAAATGGACAAATGTGAGTTGCGACACATCGTCAACTGAGTATCCACCAAAATGAAAATTCTATGTGGAAAACTGTTGGAGTTATAGCCCGAAAACGAAATCATAATTATTCATATAGTATATATGGGGAAAATGTTGATCTGGTAACCATGACAATCAGTTAAGCTTTAGGCAGAGATTACTGAATACTATTTTGATGGCTTAAATTTATCAGATCATTTCAAACATACTGCAAAATGATATTTAACATTGAAAATTAAACACTTTCAAGACCTTAAGACATGAACTCTTTTTCAAGGACTTTAGAGGATATGAAACTGTTTCAAGAAATGTAAGATTTTTTTTTTTGTTTTTTTTGATTGGTGTTTTACGCCGTTCTCAAGAATATTTCACTTATACGACGGCGGCCAGCATTATGGTGGGTGGAAACCGGGCAGAGCCCGGGGGAAACCCACGATCATCCGCAGGTTGCTGACAGACCTTCTCACATACGGCCGGAGAGGAAGCCAGCGTGAGCTGGACTTGAACTCACAGCGACCGCATTGGTGAGAGACTCCTGGGTCATTACGCTGCGCTAGCGCTTTAACCGACTGAGCCATGGAGGCCCCTCAAGAAATGTAAGAACTTTCAAGTATAAAACCATACCATGTCAGATTTAGTCATAAATACTGTACATAGGCTTACCGCTTTAATCTGATCAAGAGATGCATAGAAATCCACCTCAAGGGGGACAAGAACCCCAGTAGGGAGCAGAAAGTCAAAGCTGGCTCTCCCAGAGTTGCTAGCCTCATCAAATTTATCACTCAGTAACAGGATCATCTTTGAAAGAGGAGTTGTCAATCAAGGAAATCTCACAGCCACAACATCTTGAAAACCAGTCATCTTCATCACGTTTTTCACACAGTTAATCTCCTGTTGATGACAAACATAGATTATAAATCTCGGTATATTTCATTTCACAATATTTTCTACGTTCATTTTATATTTACCTTATATGTTTATATTTTAGAATGATTAACAACAGAAACCTGGTTGGTTCATTCTAGATAGATTCATTAACATGCATGTATTTACCAAGAAATTGCAAGATATTTGCTTACCTTATATTTACTTCCTTGTATGTTTGGGGTTTAGCACTGACTGTACTGAGGAATATTTCATTTACATAAAGGTATGCAGTCAGGATTATGGGTGGAGGAAATTACGCACAGCTTTAAGAACCCCTCCCCCCCCCCCAACTTTTGCAAAGCACAGGTACATGACAAAAGCTCAGCCTTGCAGTGACTGATTGATTGGTTATAGTTTTGATTTAACTGAACTAGTTATGGTTAAACGCCATACTCAACAATTTTTCACTAAAATGTAGCATGGCGGCCAATTTTACCTTTAACGGGCGGAGGAAGGAGAGTTCGGGGGTATTAAATCATTGCATTTGTCTTTGAGAAGTTACTTACTGACCATTTTCCCCACATAAGCAGCAGTTATTGTCTGGCGGAGGTTGTCGTATACCGCAAATGAAATTAGTATGTTAGTATGAGGTTAGTATGTTACCTTCATGACATTTTCCTTTTAAATCGTGTAACGTAAGCACTGTTCAACTTTAACAGTAGTCCGCGTGGCCACTAAAATAAACTGTTAATATGAAGATATGAGTTCACCTCGATCGCTATCTTTTGCTTCCCTACTAACACGCTTGCTTAAGTCGAACAACAAATAGAAACCAAGAACTAAAGCGTTATCTCTTGTTAAAACTTAAAAGCGTAGAACATTGTTCAAAACAACTCGCCGGATGTGAATCGCGACCATTATCACAGACTTATTTACACTATGTCGACATTCATCTCGCTGTTGAAAAGATGTGAAAAGATCTAAGAATTTTGGCTTACCATTACATCAAGTGTGTTGTCAATATTACATCGTGTAATGAAACATTATTTCCTTGTAAACAGGTAGTCAGGACATTTTCTTCTGCGTCACGAGTTGTACTTCCGGGTGTAATCACATCTGACAGACACATAGAAAATCGGGACTTGGCTACAGTACGGACTATTGCTTTACTGTTTTGTTATGCTCTCTAGTAAAATTTTAGCCTTACTAGGGCGTGATTATTTAAGCGTGTTGAAACTCAGAAAAGTTTTACCATCGTTTAACATGATCATTTTCAACAATGATACTTTCATCAGGGTACAGAGTTCAAAACCAGCTGTTGACTACCCTTTCTCCCCCCCCCCCCTCTAAATTATCACGGTATTTAAGCTTCATTCCAGGGTTACACATTTCTGTATTTAATTGGGGTTTTGAGTGGAGGAAACCACAAAGAGCCCAAAGAAAACTATCATCCTTCAGCAGTATGTAGACCTCTGTGATGTTGGACCATATCCCCATATTGATTGCTTGATATAATTTGATTTGGGCGTAACATCGCTTTCCATCATATTTCCATAGTTTCACGACGTTGTCTCCTTTCACCAGCCTGAGGCCAGACCTGCTGTGTTTGCACATTATATTATGTACTTAAATCACTTACTATGTACTAAATGCTCATTCAGCAAGAGATATCCTGCGACCGATTTGTTGGACGTCACATGTTCCCTTTTGTCTTAGAGAGTATGCAGATGAATAAAGATGGCAGTCTGAATGAGACGCTGGGCTCCATTGTCCCTACCTTCATATCGACCATCATCGGAAGTTGGATATATAACAAGACACAAAGCCTTCATATAGATACTGTTGCCTCGTTGCAAGGCCTTGGCAAATACACAAAACATCACACATAGGCCTACCACTACCACACTCAGTGACCCTGCCACTGACACCCGGTCAACCAGTACTTAGACTATTCAGGCAGCGAAATTTGGCGCGAACGAAACCGTCGGTCGCGCAACGGTTACGTGCGGTTCAATTTGGCTAACCGGAAAATCGGTTAGGCCAACTGTCCAACGAGAACGTCCTTAGAGTCAGTGTGCATTAGGTAACTACAGATAAACTGGACTGAACAGCTGTCATAATCACAACGCGGCCAGTATGCGGTCAGCCACAGCCAGCTGCCTGTGCTGGTCACATGGAAATGTAATCATTCATATATGCTTTACAGGCTTTGAGATAATACTCAAATTATTTATTTTGACTTATCTTTTCACATATAAGCCTGTATAACGGAATTTCACGTAAAAATGTGCCACAGGAGTCAAGTACCAACCAGGCAACACACAACGTTGAAACACCGTGTGAGTGTAAAATTTCTCTTTCTTTTGTTCACCAACCTTACGGTATGAGCTGCTAGATATAGAAAAGAAAAACAAACATAACATTGAGCTGAATACTTTTATTAATGATCCAGAATGATGCCTGAATCATAAACCACGTAAACAATTAGCGTAACCGATCGGGTTGATAAACATACGTGGCGTAACCGAATGATCGGTTAGGCGAGGCGGAAAAGACGTAACCGATTTCTGGGTTTCGCCGGCAGGCCAAATTTCGCTGCCTGCTATTTCTCTCACTCTATGTAAGTTGAGGCAGACACAAGAGCTTGTCCCGGCAGCTGTCTGCTGATAGAAGTCCACAAGAGCCTTCAAGTTACGTTAAATCCAAATGGTGCTGTTCCTTCAAATTAACAATAACTGTACTTTATGTGTGAAACTTCTGATCCTGATACGTTCCTCCACCTTCTAGAGCCTCTTAAGATTTTTTTTGGGGGGGAAGTTTGATTAATTCCTTTGCAAATTTTAAGGTCCTATTGTGTTTCTGAAAAGTGCATTTAGAAGAATTAAACTTTATACAGTATATAGGGTCTACATATGACAAGCTGTGGGATACCAAGTAGACTGTCAACCCACCAATCAGTTGGCTCTTCAATAAATCAATCATGACTGACACGTATAATGTAAGAAGTTTGTTTGTTCATCAGACAGCACAAAAAGAGAATTAGTTTATTTATTTATTCCTTTGACTGATGCTCAAGAATATTTTCATGTTTAATCTACAGAAATATATGCATATGTACTGCATGTAGTAGCCCAAACCCCTCACTCAATATACATGTATTTGGTAGGTCTGGATTGTGACACAATGTTTTACTAGTTGCATATATTCATTGCATATATTGATGCCTCAGTAATAACCAGTCTTAAACAAGACTTAAGATTCCACTTTATTCAAGGTGGAAATCTGCAAGTTTATGGGTTAAAGGGGAAACAGTTATCTAGAATTGAATTCCTGAATTTTTCACTGAATTTATGATGGCAGTCAGCTTTAAGCTATGTGTGGAGGAAACCAGAGTCTTTTCGCTAAAGCACAACCTTCTGCATGTAATTCCTGTACATACTTATATATACATGTACATGTATTCTCACACATCGTTGGCCTTCAACAAACATGAAACTGTACATACAGCTTCATGATCAGCATCATCAATCACTTATTTGTCACCAAGGTTCCAACAAACACTTCAAATGAGAGAATACCACCAAGTATATGACAAGTCTTCTGATGAAAAACCATGGAGCAAGTTATTCCAACTCAATCTCTGTGATAAAGGACTTACAGTTTGCACCAAGGACAACAATACTAGCTGTACCTCCAGAAGACCATAACAACAATACTAGCTGTACCTGCAGGACACCATAACAACAATACCAGCTGTACCTCCAAAACACCATCACAACAATACTAGCTGTACCTCCAGGACACCATATCAACCATACTAGCTGTACCTCCAGAACACCATAACAACAATGCTAGCTGTACTTCAAGATCACTATAATAACAATAGTAGCTGTACCTCCAGAACACCATAACAACAATACTAGCCGTACCTCCAAAACACCATAACAACCATGCTAGCTGTATTTCCAGAACAGTACAATAACAATATTAGATGTCCCTCCAGACCACCATAACAACAATACTAGCCGTACCTCCAGAACACCATAGCAACAATGCTAGCTGTACTTTCAGAACACCACAATAACAATACTAGCTGTACCTCCAGGCCACCATAACAACAATACTAGCTGTACCTCCAGAACACCATCACAACAATACAAGCCGTACTTCCAGAACACCATAACAACAATACTAGCTGTACCTCCAGAACACCATAACAACAATGCTAGCTGTACTTCCAGAACAGCACAATAACAATATTAGCTGTACCTCCAGAACACCATGACAACAATACTAGCTGTACCTCCAGAACACCATACCAACAATACTAGCTTTACCTCCAGAACACCATAACAACAATACTAGCTGTACCTTCAGAACACCATAACAATAATACATATCGTACTTTCAGAACACCATAATAACAATATTAGCTGTACCTCAAGAACACCATAGCAACAATGCTAGCTGTACTTTCGGAACACCACAATAACAATACTATCTTTACCTCCAGAACACCATAACAACAATACTAGCCGTACCTCCAGAACACCATAACAATACTAGCTGTACCTCCAGAACACCATGACAACAATACTAGCTATACCTCCAGAACACCATAGCAATACTAGCTGTACCTCCAGAACACTATAACAACAATACTAGCTGTACCTCCAGACCCGTACGTGGGAAGGTTTGCCAGCAACCTGTGGATGGTCGTGGGTTTCCCCCCGGGCACTGCCCGTTTTCCTCCCACCATAATGATGGCCGCCGTCGTATAAGTGAAATATTCTTGAGTACGGCATAAAACACCAATCAAATGAATAACTGAATAAATGTACCTCCAGACCACCATAACAACAATATAATCTGTCATGATAACTTTTCTCGCATAAAATAGTGCATTATGCAGATCTCTGATCATATTTCATTGGCCATAAGTAATCTAGAACAGAATGTAATTTACCACTTGAATGTTTTATTATTAAATGAAGTACATGTGTGTGGGAAGGTCTGCAAGCAACTGATGGTCGTGGGTTTCCCCTGGGCTCTGCCCAGGTTTCCGTCCACCATAATGATGGCTTCTGTCGTATAAGCGAAATATTCTTGAGTATGGCGTGAAACACCAATCAAATAAATAAATGAATAAATAAATAAATGAAGCAGATATAGAAGAGGCCATCATGACGCCAATTACTCTGTGGATGGCTTTTATGATACCCACTTCTTTAGTAAAATTGTTCTGTGTGACTTATGGAACTTTGGAGGTCGAGAAGTAGAGAAGTAGAGAAGTAGACAGGGGCATAAATAGTTCTGAGATCTGAGGGTTTTAGTACACATGCACCCAGTACCACACTGATTTCAGTGCACGTGCTAAGACCACACAACATGCACCCAGTACCACACTGATTTCAGTGCACGTGCTAAGACCACACGACATGCACCCAGTACCACACTGATTTCAGTGCACGTGCTAAGATCACACGACATGCACCCAGTACCACACTGATTTCAGTGCATGTGCTAAGACCACACGACATGCACCCGGCACCACACTGATCTCAGTGCATGTGCTAAGACCACACGACATGCACCCGGGACCACACTGATCTCTGTGCATGTGCTAAGACCACACGACATGCACCCAGTACCACACTGATTTCAGTGCACGTGATAAGACCACACGACATGCACCCGGTACCACAATGATCTCAGTATATGTGCTAAGACCACATGACATGCACCCGGTACCACACTGATCTCTGTGCATGTGCTAAGACCACATGACATGCACCAGATACCACACTGATCTCTGTGCATGTGCTAAGACCACACGACATGCACCCTGTACCACACTGATCTCAATGCATGTGCTAAGATCACACGACATGCACCCAGTACCACACTGATTTCAGTGCACGTGCTAAGACCACACAACATGCACCCAGTACCACACTGATTTCAGTGCACGTGCTAAGAGCACACGACATGCACCCAGTACCACACTGATTTCAGTGCACGTGCTAAGATCACACGACATGCACCCAGTACCACACTGATTTCAGTGCATGTGCTAAGGCCACACGACATGCACCCGGCACCACACTGATCTCAGTGCATGTGCTAAGGCCACACGACATGCACCCGGCACCACACTGATCTCAGTGCATGTGCTAAGACCACACGACATGCACCCGGCACCACACTGATCTCTGTGCATGTGCTAAGACCACACAACATGCACCCAGTACCACACTGATTTCAGTGCACGTGCTAAGACCACATGACATGCACCCAGTACCACACTGATTTCAGTGCACGTGCTAAGACCACACGACATGCACCCAGTACCACAATGATCTCAGTGTATGTGCTAAGACCACATGACATGCACCCGGTACCACACTGATCTCCGTGCATGTGCTAAGACCACACGACATGCACCCAGTACCACACTGATCTCTGTGCATGTGCTAAGACCACACGACATGCACCCAGTACCACACTGATCTCTGTGCATGTGCTAAGACCACACGACATGCATCCAGCACCACACTGATCTCCCTGCATGTGCTAAGACCACATGACATACACCCGGTACCACACTGATCTCAATGCATGTGCTAAGACCACACGACATGCATTCGGCACCACACTGATCTCTGTGCACGTGCTAAGACCACACGACTTGCACCCGGCATCACACTGATCTCAGTGCACGTGCTAAGACCGCACGACATGCACCCGGCACCACACTGATCTCTGTGCATGTGCTAAGACCACATGACATGCACCCAGTACCACACTGATTTCAGTGCACGTGCTAAGACCACACGACATGCACCCGGTACCACAATGATCTCAGTGTATGTGCTAAGACCACATGACATGCACCCGGTACCACACTGATCTCCGTGCATGTGCTAAGACCACACAACATGCACCAGATACCACACTGATCTCTGTGCATGTGCTAAGACCACACGACATGCACCCTGTACCACACTGATCTCAGTGCATGTGCTAAGATCACACGACATGCACCAGGTACCACACTGATCTCAATGCATGTGCTAAGACCACACAAAAGCATATTACTTTTTAGCTACACACACAGATTTTTTTCTGCTTTACTCAAAGTACTCATGACAATGTCTTTCTTTGTGTTTTTGTTTGAATATGTCAACCAATGACCATCCGGCTTAGCTATCCGTAGGCTCAAGTCAACTGTAATCTATCATAAACCATACCAGTAGCTCTGCAGACTAAATGTGCTGGAAGCTTTCATTTCACTGTTTTACCACTGGTACAGTTTGTCTGACAACTAACTGTCACCAAGTTTTAATACAGACATCGCACACGGAAACTTGGCTGCCTTCCTTTCCTGCTCCTGCAGCTGGCGAGAGGAAAGTTTGGATTCCTTGCCCTTAACAGTACTCAATCCACGTCTAAATGTCCACGATACAGAAGATGTCACACTGCTCCTCTTTTTCATGAACCTGCATATGTGAGTAGGTGATGGCTTTCACCTCTGAACCCTGAGGGTGTTTGCTTATGTCAAATGTCTCTCCGTATCCTACGGCACTGATCTTGAAGTTTTCCTTGTCAAAATTTGTTATCACAACTTTCTGCAGAGAAAAATAAAATAGCAATAAAGAGGTGAAAGTCATTAGTAACTGCTGTGTAATAATATAATTTCTTCTCTTAAATCATGTAGTAAAACTCATTTTAAATGCCATAAGATTCCAGTACATGAGTGGAATAATGCAGCAGTGATTTGTGTGTAGTTTGGAATGGCATTATATGCTTAACTCATAATCGAGAGTAGACTGTGAATTACTGGTAGACATACTAAACCATAGTATCATTTCCTGACTATTGCAGTAAATCCTTGTATTTTAGTCCGAGGACTGTTCTATTTGTGCATAAAATCCCTAGCAGGCTGAAGTCATGTGCTTGGATAGAACCTTTTCAGGTCAGCCTCAAAGTGAATGGGGTACCTCAAGTATTCAAGTTTTGATCCTGAACCTATAACCTTACAGGTCAAGGCATGTCATGACTTCATGATAACCTGCATTATGACACTGAACCACAGTGTATGAAACATTTAAAAAAGTCATGCATTATATGAAACTTTTGACTTTTTTTCAAATGAATTAGCCACCATTTATTTAAATGGTTAATATAGTGACTGGTTACACTTACTCTTGGAATGAAAAATGGTTCAGCTGAGAAGACAAAGAGCCATTCATCCAAGAAATGGAATAACAAAGACAGCATGTCATCACCTGTAAATCAAAAAACCTTTGCAGTTAGAAATTGTAAGATCTCTTCAGCTCTGTGCTGTATATATGGGAAAATACATTTCAAAATTAGTTTTCATCTCTCAAATTCCATTATGAACTTAAGATGCAGGTAATCCAAATCTTCAGGAGACAATAAACAGGTATGCACTGATTAATACACCAGAGCTACCTCTGTTTATTACCTTTGCTCATCATGTTCAAGTATACTTTGTTATTACCACAGGCTTACATAGTGGTGGTCAGGTATAGGACACCCACATTTGGCACAAGACTTTCCAGACATAAATCAACTTTTGCAACCAAAGAAGCAAGTTATCAAGAACAATGCCCTAATTCAATTGGCCCAATACAGTCCTTATTCTGAAGCATTTGGCATACAAGAGATGATATGGTCTACTATTTTCATACTCACCCTCAGCGTCTATGCTTTCCTTTTCTAACATTTCCACTTTATCTATTTCTGTCATGTAACCAAACATGGCAATGGCCACCTGAGAAAATAATCACATTATTATTATCTGCTAACATAAAGGAAATCATCCACTGATCCAAAAACTAATGAGTGACATTCACCAATATTAAATGTGGACGATGGCCTAGCCTGTACAAAAAGTCTATAGACTGCTGCTTCTTGACCATGTTTAACTGACACCATTCCCCCATCTGGCATGTTATATAGCCCAGAATCACATGTGTGTACCAAAAAGTAGTACAACTGACAATATGTCCCTTATCAACTGAATGTCACTGTACACAGCTGACTATTCCATAAATATTCTTGATATAGTCTGTCATGGATCCTCATCACTAAGAAGAGCCTGGGCGAAACCCACGACCATCCACTGGCTGCTGGCAGATTTCCCTTATATGGCTGGGGAGGAAGTGACCTTGAGCTAGACTTGAACTCAAAATGACCTCATTGGTAAGAGGTTCCTAGGTCATTGCGCAGTGCTGGTCTGCTAACCCTTTCTGCCACGGAGGCCCCCCACACATAACAAATACCGGTACTCCTCTAATGTAAACATTTGAACTGAAGTACCACATAAGCAATGGTGAGCATGTGTGTGGAGGAATCGACTATTTCATATGGAGTAAAAGGCATGCTAACAGGGCCCAAACTGTTCCTTCCGGTTTCAGGATTATTTAGAGATACCTAAAATAAGTGATGCAGCTTTCCATTTTAGCAATTAATTTAAATATGTGCAGCACCCCTGATTTTTTAACGTCAGGCTGACAGTTACATAGCTATTTAATTATGGAGCATTCTTTGCTGTAACAACAGGTCCAAATATCACAACTGTTTCACCAGGGTGCCCCCATTGTCATGACTGTATTTGAAACAGCCATCTGGAGTATGGAAGTGAGGCCAAAAATGGCAATTGTTGAAAAAATGAACCAGGGCAGGAAACTTGATACAATGTATATGCATTGCACTTATTGGCAGAAAATACTCAGTCTGTCAATATCATCATATCACATAATCCAGATCTGACACATTTATTTACTTGATCATACTGGGTTTTCTGGGTTACAAAACAGCTTTCTGTGGTCATTCAAAGGTACCAAGTTACATACATATATATTTCTAAGTATATAGAAATATGAATGCTAGAAGAATTCATTTCCTTTTATATCATTATGGTATAACAAAAAAGAAAATATAATAACATAACTAGAATATATATTACAAACCTGCTCAAATGCTTCCTTGAGTGTTTTTCCCCCTGGTTACTAATTAAGTTCAACAAACAGAAAGGTCCTGTGCATTTTTAGTAGATGTAATTTCAAAATTAACTTTCTCTGACTAACACAGTGAAAAACAAATCCTGCATGAAATTGCTATAACACTGACATTTCTTAAATGAGCACGATAAGAAACATAAAATGATAAGCCTGGCATGGGTTGCCTTGAGATCATAAGCAACTGGGTCCAACTACATGTAGATAAAGTCGACCTATGAATAATGCTTATAATGTCCAAAAGATTGGAAAAACCTTGCTATTATGAGCAACTGTCCTCAAATCGGAGCACGCCTGAAGCATATGTTAAGACTGACACAGCTGGACGCTTTGGGCTGCAGTAGAGTTGAACGTTAAACTCCGAACAAGCCCATGCAGATTGGGTAAAACCAGTGTCTGAATGGACGCTTCCAGTTGCTCCAAGATGCTTCCAGTCACCAAAAACCTAGTTGCTAGACAAGGTCTATCTACATCTGAACAATGTCCAAAATGTGCAGTTCATCACACACACAGAAGAAGACAGCAAAAAGGATACAGGAATGTAATCTGAAGAGCAAAAGGAAAAACTATATTAAATCCAGTGTACTAGCATTGGTACTAACAGTCCTTCATGTAAGTTAAAGAAAAATAAGGCCAAAGGCAAGACAGCTTATACATTTCCATTACATTCCTTGCCCAGATCAAAACTTTGAAATGAAACATCAATTCATTTTTCTGTTCTCTGAGGTCTGATTTTAAAGAATGTGTTACCTGGGATTAGGATTAAATAAGTATTAAATCGATCTGATTGACTTCGACTTTACTTCTAAATTTTTTTCCTTCCCTTATGTGTCCCAAGTTAATTACCGCCCATTTATATGATAAAATTTGGTCGTGGTAGTCGATGAAACAGCCATTACTACTTAGCTGAATCTCTAATATGACAAATATACTTACTGTACATCCGCTGTGTGATCCAGATCTGAAAAAAAAATGTAATCAAATTTCCTATATCTTTAAATGCTAAAGGTTAAACTTAGTTTACTGGGTATTCATTCATTTATTTCATTGGTGGTTTAAGGCAGTAATCAAGAACTTTTCATGTATGATATGGAGGTCAGGGCTATGGGTGTTCAGATAAAGTTATTGCTAAATCTGAAGCGAATTACTGCATTTATCTATCTGGCTGGTGTTTTACGCCGTACTCAAGAATATTTCCCTTATACAACGGCGGCCATCATTATGGTGGTAGGAACTCAGGTAGAGGCTGGGGGAAACCCACGATGTTAGATGTGTACATACCTACCCCTGCCTTGATCTGGGACAACTGTATGGATGGATAATCTGGATAACTTTATTCGAAAAAAATGTGATGCAAGTGGTTGACAGTGTCTCGAAAGGCGATTTATACAGCCGCTGCTTAGCCAATCATATGCACAGCTTAATAGCGTGTCCAGTTTTCGACATGACTAAAAACTGTCAGTAATCATACCTCGCCGAAGTCAATAAGTTTACAACACTCATCCATTAATGAATTCTTGCCTGATATGAAAATCACTTACATTCGTACTGAATCGGTGAGATTTCTTCCAAAAAGTGACCATCATCTGATTTCTTCTCAACCAGCGTGTTTACGTTTGTCGCCATTTTGACATTTCTGTCATGTGATCCCATTAACCAATCACTGCATAGAAACAGAAAGCCTCTGATGGCGGGTGTGGAGATGGCAAAATGTAGTGAAATCGCAGAAGTTGACCTGGAGGATTATGCTGATGCAACGGACAAGATCGTTTTATTACAGGTAGCAAACTGAAGTTATTTATGAATGAAATCTCTGTGTTTGTCCAGTTGCTTCTCAAAGTCGTTCTATAGGACGTTGCATGGTCGGCACGCTCGTGTTCAGACTTGAGTTGGAAAGTTTGTTGTACAAACGATAGACTGCCCAGTTTTCGTCATATTATATTGGCCTGTCCTGCTAATAGTCCCGAGCCATAGACGATGGATATCAGCAAGGTGTAGAAGCATAACACTATTGTCAATTTGCAATAAAGAAAAGGGACACATATATACCACTGTACAGTGATCTGATTTAGTTAAATAAATAATGCATTGAATTGATGGAGGCTGACCTAAATCTCTGGTAATTATGCTTCTGGGACCTGTTTTACGAAACATTCTTGCGCCTGACGTAACTTCTGTGACAACAGATATTGAAGAGATATGTCAACATGGGGACTGCATTTGATGCTGCATTGCAATAGCTTTGTAAAATGGGCTACTGTAGATTTACACTTTAAGTCAGAAACCCTCATTTCATTTAAACTTTTAGGAGATTCTAAGGTAAGATTACTGTCATGTGGCAGAGTGACATCAATTCATTAAAGAACCTGCTTTTCACAATGAACATCTGAGAAAGGGGCCAGGGACTAACAGATGCATTGACCTAGAATTAGCAACTGCCAATTTTTCTCCTATTTTCCTTATCACTTTGCTGCTAGTTTCATGAGAATGTTTGAAAGTCACAGAGACATCCCCTGAGTAAAACCTGTCATCCTGTGAATCGTTTAGAATTGAAATTAAGAGTGAGTGTATTTTTAATTTACTGAGCAACTTGTAACCATAAAGAAGATGGAGTGGCCAGTTATTGGTATTAACATTCCAGGAAATACATGAAAGATCACACAAGACTATTTTTAAATTGGAACAGTAGGAGAATCCCCATTCTAAATCAATAATTAAGCGTATTGTAATGTTTGTAATTAGAATTTAAGATTCCATTTTCAACCCAGTTGAACTAGATGCATACTGTCTAAGCTGAAAAGAAAATGCTGGGAAAGTTGTTAACCCTGCTATGCATAGAGATAAAGGTGTACATGTACAGTGGCCTACACATCATCCTCGAATGTGGTTTAAGATCGACTTTTAAGCTCTAATTATTGGTGGATTGTAAATTTCAATCCATCATCTTTTCACTTCGCTTGAAGACCTACTTGCCTGGACTTCTGCTTGAGCAATTTCAACATTGTTATAAAATGGAAAAATAATGATGAATAGTAAACTATACTGATTTTGCAAAACTGATGACAAATGAACGTGACAGTGTGTAGGACTTGCTCAAAAGCTCATTTAAGAGCAAGGATATTCAGTACTTGACTGTGCTGATGATCCTGTATGCTATCTTACCACCTATCCACTAAGAGTTCTTACTTTCCCAGTGTGATGCTTAGTAAGGAATAGCTGCTTAAATGCCTTTGATAATGGTGTCAGAAAGAAACATGTATTCTTCACATACTAAAATTTGTGGTTCCCTGCTCCTCTGCTATCATTGTATTTAATTAATTTACAGGCATGGGTGAGGGGTCATGTTACAAGGAGGTGGCTACAGCAGGTTAGGCGAGAATTTGAGGCTGTTGCCATGGAAATGGAGGATGATCCCCAGCTCGTAGTGGAATGGCATTCACAGAGAATCTCCTTGCCAGGAGTGAAAAAGAAACGCTCACATGTACGGCATGTGGCCACAAATCCACAGTACACTAATCAAAAGAAGACTTTAAAGATCAATGAAAGTGCTGATGAATCAGATGGTGTGTGTGAAAAAATGAATCTGAAAATTGCAGAGAAATCCCAACATTGTGAGTTAAACCCCAGTAGAATACCAAGCACAAATGTTGATATTGGCAATTCATGTTCCTCTTGTGGTGTTAACAGAGTAACGCTTTCACATCACATTAACACTGTTGCTGGATATGATACATCTGAAGCTGGTACATGTAACCCTACATCTGTATTGGCACGAGATAGGTTATCAGGGGAAACAACTGAGAGTAAATCCACATGTGAAACTTGGGTTGAACCTCCTGCACCTCTGCCAACAAATGAGGCTGAAACTAATGCTTCTGGAAGTCCAGAACTTAAAAACTCTGATAATGTCCGTGATGAGACGGAGCTTTGCAATACTCCATATCTTCCAGTTATTAGCTCTACCAGTGGTTCAAGGGTCACAGATCATCCTGTGGCCAACATTTCACATGGATGTGATATCAGTACAGATGTTTCACACACATTGGATGGCTTCACCAGTACATTAACAAACATGACAACTGATTCTTGTACAAAAGTCCCTCACGCCTCTGGCAGTTTAGATAATGGTGTCAGTGTTTCACGCAAAAGTGCTGATGTCAGCAGAAATGTTTCCCATATCACTGTTGCCAGACCCCATCAAATCCCACAGATGTCAGGTGATGTCAGTGCTAGTGTATCAGACACTGCTGGTGGGGCCCAAACAGATGTGTCCCATTCACGACTTGATGCCAGCGGTGTTTTGTTTGACAACAGCATACAACACTGGGGAAACAGCACCTCCTTCTGGGATGCTGATATATCTCACACAGCTGACTCCCAGTCACAACCAAAAGGTAACATGAATTTCTATGATGAAAATGTGGTAAAATTTTGCCCAAAACTTGTGTGTAAGATGTGCCTTTTGCCTGATTCGTTAATAGTTGTATTAATCTTACAGTAGCTCTCTACATTTAGCTGTTAACCCTCAGATTTATATTTATTTTTAGCCAGCCTGTACAAAGTACAGATGTATCTTATGTCATACCCAGAACGCCAGCATTGGCATTGGTTACACGGAAAGCAGTGTTGAACAAAATGTTATTAGTGGTATGTTAAAAAGTACCTAATGTATTTTGCACACAAATGTTGAGCCTAATAACTCGATCAGTATTTCTGTCATTTGCTTCGTGCATGTAAAATACTGTAATTTAAAAAAATTAAGCCCACTCTGTATGAGGTTATGTCATAGAAACCTTTAAATGATAAGTGCACTGTGTATGGGGTTCTATCATAGAGTCTTTATTCGATAAGCCCACCATATAAGAGGTTCTATCATAGAAACCTTTATATGATAAGCCCACTGTGTATGGGGTTCTATCATAGAAATTTTTATTCGATAAGCCCACGGTGTATGGGGTTCTATCATAGAAATCTTTATTCGATAAGCACATTGTCAAGCGTGAATGCGACGATACATTAGCTACCCCTGCAAGATTGTTAAATGCATGCACAGGCAGATTGCATCTGAATATCATTGTTTGTTTGTTTTTCTAGCTAGCATCATATCAGCTGAGGGATTAAATGCTGAAGAACTCCGAAAAAAACGTCATCACATTGCCATGGAGTTACTGTGGGTCCAGCAAGCCATACAGAGTCGCAAAAATGTAATCAAAAGTGCTCTGACAAATGTTTGTTAAGAACTTCTAGTGAAGTCATTTACAAGCATAATTAGAATGTGAATACATGTATTTAGCTGAGTTTACATTTTAAAGCATTCTTAAATTCAGTTAAGTATTTAGTTTTATATTCATTGTCATGATAAATTCAGAAATGAATTTTTAGGATTTGCATCAGCTGTTTTATTGACTTTTCAGATACGTTAAAAAAGTATCAGAAAAACTGAATCAGTTAAAAATGACATAAATTTGCTCAACTGTTTTTTAATTTCTTCTTTGTTGACAGTACCTGCAGTTAAAGCAGCAAATGAAGACAGCCAAAGGATGAATTAGTGGTTGTGATTGGCAGGATGATATCAGAAAAATGCTGATATTCCACATCACCATCATGATTGAATGCTGATATTCCACATCACCATCATGATTGAATGCTGATATCCCACATCACCATCATGATTGAATGCTGATATTCCACATCACCATCATGATTGAATGCTGACAGACATGCACATGCATGCAGTTAATAACCACTGTAGTGTAAGGAAGTCATTTCCTAAGTGTGCAGTAAATTTTTGAGTGTGGCATTAAAGAGCAGTCATTGAATAAGTAGAGAAGTCTGAAGTGCATTGATGGGGAAGGAATAAACTGACAAACCGTAAACGACACTTGAATTATGTTCAGTGACTATTTTGGGCTATATATAACAAAAGGCAACTGTTTTACTCATGGCCCAATGCAACAAAGGGAATTTTGAAGAAATTTGAAATTTCATGAAACTATTATTTTTGGATTATGTAATAGATAAGATGTCAACATAAATATTGCACTATTCAAACATCCAAATCTGCAAAGTGTATGTTGTACTACATACTTCATTTGCAAGAAAATCCATGCATACCAGTTTTGGATAAATATTGCCCAGATTTTGATTCTCAAACCAGAAGTGGGTTGATGGATAAGTTGAAGATTTGACATATTGAAATATGCCCTTACCCAACTGCAATGTCATCGTACAATCAGTTAAAAAGACATTTTACGTAAGTAAAATTTTCGCAGACAAATTCATTCAGCACTAGTGATGTCATCCACACAAACCAGTGGGCATAGCGCTTATAATGTATAACTGTAAAATAACTTTAACATGAATGTTACAATATGGGTGAATTTCAAAATGTAAAGTATAGCAGGGGTTTATATAGGGTAGTGGAAAGACAGGTGTGTAACAGTAGAGAATAGAAGAACATGTGAATACAATGTGAGAGTAAATTCGAGTGGTGAATGCCGTTCGTTTCAAAGAATGGTATGCAGTCTGTGTTATATTTTTGATAAATGTTTTAAGCTTTATTCAGTACAATAGCTTGGTTACAGCTTGAGAAAACATGACAGAGCCCAGAGGAAACTCGTCGCTCTTCAGGTACATGGACCTAATCCACCTCCTGGTGTAATTTAGCTGCTAAACCAGCATGAGAGGTGGGTTAAACTACATGTGTCATAAAGGTCAGGAAGTACAATACAGTGTTCTGGTACACAATCGTTCTGGTCCAGTCACGAACAACCTGGTAATGATCATTTACAATCAGGACCAAATGGTCATATGTATGGTTGTGTTTCTGTCTGATCAAAATCTTGCCTCTGTATAGTGCAGCTTTGCTCGATGGAGGAGTCTTTACCTGTCTGTATGGCTGCAAAGTGGCATCAAGCTATAAGCATTATTCGTCGTCTGTGATCAGCTGGATGAAAATGTCGGCCCACGTTCTGCATATTGGAATTATCCAGCGTGACATCTTAGCCTGTTTGCTTTTTGTTGTTGCGACAATCACGTAACTTTTGAGATTTTTGGATGATTTTCATATATGTGGTTAATAAAAGCTTAACCCCCTAACCAAACTTTTCAGTGTTATTGTTTCTCGGTAATGATTGGGGAATTAACAGGTATACTAGTATACGCGCAAAAGTACTCAGGCCTATTGAATTTTGCCTGGAAAACAGGTTTATAACGTGACCTTTGCTAGGTTTGACGTAGGGGAAAGTGGAACATAACTACATCTGAGATCTGTTTCATTCTTCTCAGGTAAGCTAGCAGAAATACATGTAAAGCTGGGAACATGACCAACCGGTCTCGGAGCTAGGGCATAAGGAACCCAGAAATATGATGTTTACAGTGTATTAACAGTGTATAATGTAAACTCGACAGCCTGATGTGGTAGCTTATGATGCAAAATTAAACTCCCATATTACCTATTCATATCAATTTTCCTCATTAATAGTTTAACACTATCCGATATGAAAACATGTCATAAACCACAGGCCAAAATATATCGAGTAGGCCTTCAAGATTACGTTTCACGAATCCCATGAACTTGGGAGGTTGATACTCTAATCTGGCTTATATGCGGCTAAATTCCCATCCTAAAATTCAAACTCTTCCACGTTCACAGTCTTCATTGTAATATGTTCAATCATTCCGTCATTTATTGTTTCTATTTCATATTAGTGCAAGACAAGTTGCTTAACCACACATCATACCCACAAAAACATTTTATTGAGGGTATTGCATCCTTTAAGCTTGGTGACCATCTGATACAGGACTACATTGATGTATAGTCATATACATAATAATTGTAATTATCTATAGGTACCAGCATGTAATAAGTTTTCTTTATTCTATTTTAAAATCCGTACAACATATGGTATATGAAATAAAGAGACACGAATCAACGCTTAGCCTACATCTTCAAGCAACCTTTTTAAGGCAATACATCGGAGAAAAATCCTATTATATTCTATTGGCTTCCACAGACATTCGTATATCTTAACATTCCTGAAAGTGGTATGCAGAGGCAAGTGAACGATTATATCGCAGCCTGTGGTCGGCGCAAGGAGAAGTCCAGGGGCGGTTTATAGGCCCCGGATGCTCTGAGATTCCAAACCCCCGAAGACGCGCTCCCAACCTTTCTTAGACCTACAATAAGTCGGGGTTACACTATAGTGTAGATTTGCCGGACTGAAAAAGCACGGTTTTGGGTCCGGCTCTGTTCATCAGTTTATCAGTTAATTATGGTGTGATATTGTCACAGTTTGCCACGTGCATTTGTTTACATCACAGCACATGTGTATGTTTACATCACATGATCAGCTCCCCTATATTGATATTCATGACGTTGCAGCATAGCGATTTGCTAATAATACGTAAGTAACATACTGCGGGACTGCTCAAGGCGATGAACCGTGTGGAATAGAGTGACTGTCTGAAATGAGACGCTGTTTCGAGTCCTTTATTTATTTGTACTTTCTTACGTCAAAAGACGGTAACATAAAAGTATTACATATGGTTTCTTGCATTGACTGGATCAAACTTGCAACTGTCACATCGGAAATTAGTGTACATCTGAGCCTGCAGTTGTCTTTTTGTGTTTACATTGACGAAAACGGCAGAGTGGAACTCTAGCCGCCAACGTGTGAACTCCCCTGGCTATAGACCCTGGAAGATGTTCCCATGCTCTGTGGTTCCCATGTTATCTCTATATATACAGTGTGATGTAATGTAGCCTGTATAGCTTTTCACCATCTGCACACAGGTCTTGGGCGTCTTTTGCTCTTTCCGAATGTGCTTATGAACCGTATCGCGAACGGCCATATAGATGCATTGTATACATCGATGTATGCTCTGCCACATTGCAGTTACGCCTTATTGGGCTTCCATATGAATGTGATCGTATTGAAAGCGTAGATGTATATACATGTGTAACAAAGACGTAAAGAATTTCAAACTGTTGTAGTTGAGTGTACAAGCTCAGGAGATATATTGTGCCGTTTTATGTGTATATAACTCCGTATCTGAGTGTCTGATACACTCAGGTCGATTCTGAATAGGTGACAAGTGACGTAAGAGGGAAGTAGTTATAGAGGGGTCAAAACAACCTAGTTCCTTAGTCATTCGAGATCAGGACTGGAGAAAGCTTCAAAATGGCTAGTTTGCGACATGTTGTGTGGTTACCTTGGTGTTTTCTCATGTTCCTGTCATTCGGTAAGTGTTGTTTCTGTGATCTGTGCATTTTTATATTGGAAGTAACGAAATATCTTGTTCCGATTTTGTGAAAGTCTTGTCTGATCGCGTTTATATACATGCTTGGGGTATAATGTTGTACTTAACAATTTTTCAGTCAACTGACGACGAGGAATGGCTGGGTGTGTACACATATAGTGTCTTCTTGCGGCAGAGCAAGTTCATGCTGCCAATGAGGTATATTATATCAAAGACGCGCGACATGACATCCCATCCAGTCACACTGTACTGATACCGGACCAACCAGTCTTGTTTCCTTGTTCTAATCTCTCACTGCTGGGCGTTAAGCGAGACATCAGCTAGTACCTTTTTTAGTCTTTGGTATGACCCAACTAGGGTTGATCGCGGGGCCTCCCAACCCCGGGCCGGACGCGCTAACCATGAAGCCACTGACGCGAGGAGCGCTTGGGCGCTTTAGGCATACTTTTGCAGCCATATACACTTGATAAAAACTGCAATTACGGTTCGGAAAATATGGATATTTCCAAGAGGGAATTCCCACCATGGTATATATATATATATATATATATATATATATATATATATATATATATATATATATATTCTCAATCGCAAACAAAGTTTTCTCAATTGCAAACAAATTCTTCCATTTTTAATTTTCTGATATTGTCATTGATATTTTAAATCTGTAATATGTAGGCTCATATAACTTAAAACGTTCTTTGACTTTTTGACGGATTTTTGTATAAAGAAATAAAATGGCTGTAGGCGATGATGTATTTATTTATTTGGTTGGTGTTTTACGTCGTACTCAAGAATATTTCACTTATACGACGGCAGCCATCATTGTGATGGGTGGAAACCGGGCAGACCTCGAGGGAAGCCCACGACCGCGATAATGTAAACCTATAACCTACCAACTTGCTACTTTATGGTACATGCATATATAGTCCGATATATAGACACGTTCAGATCATATATAGACATGATCGTGGGTTTCCCCGAGCTCTGTTCAGCTTCCTCTCTCCACAATGCTGGCAGCCGTCGTATAAGTGAAATATTCTTTAGTGCAGCGTAAAACTCCAAAGAAATAAGTGCATACATTATCAGTTTATAATAGCCTTCTGTTTGTATATGTATATTAGATTCATGTTTTCTGAGTTTTTCTTGAGTTGTACAATCGTACAATAGCGAGCTGTGCTTTATCAAAAAAGGTGAAAATGATGTCTACGAAATTCAAATTCAGGCCAAACCATGTACTTAACTTAACCCAAGTGAATGCGTCATTATATTTGTGTTAATTGTGACGTTATCGCCATCATTTCAGAATTACTTTACGATCACGAGACTGCTAACCACCGTTTTTCTTATAAAGGAAAGCCAGTGCAAGTAGAACACACAGCGAAAAGAAAAGGTGATAGATTCTTGGTTTTAAATCTATTAGTGATTATTTTTTGACGTTAATTTAAGACACATATACGTAAGGGAAAGTGGGCGTCCTGACCATCCTGACTATACGCCAGAATGTACATATATATTGCGGACGTCAAACAAAGCCGATGTGGCCTAGAGCGAAGCATGGCGTTTCCATCGGTTAATTACTCCCTTAAAGTCTTTCCCCTAGACCATAACGTAATGTATACATGACCTTGTCAAGTTTTATTATTAACATACTTCAAGGAAACTGACGCTGATGAAAGTGTATCACATCAACATTGTAAAACAAAATTACACTTAAATGCCATTCATTTAACACATCATTTAAGACGGAATGCCCGAATCCCAGGGTTTAAATTCGAACACGTTTTAAAATAGATCGCAAAAATGAAGTGCGGGTCAGTTTAAATTCCTGAAACATTGGTCTGTATGAGAGGCTAGTCCATCATCTTTCTCAGCCCTCGTTAGACATTTGGTGTTTAAAGTATTCTCATAGTGAATAGACCTTCCCCAGCTATTGCGATGTGGCCTACTTTATACACACACTTCGTATAGCCTACAGAATTACATGCATAAAGAAATGATGTCAAGCTACTAGGAAGTTGGCACGTTACAATGGCCACATTTAGCCACGTACAAAGGCCGTTGTGTTTACATGTTTGAACACAGTATTTTATATCTATATCTCCCGTCTTAGTATTGAACAAGCTCTTGGCATAATGCAGGAATCCGGGCTGAGTTGGGAGTTTTACGAGAGAGTGGTGGTGGTGGTGGGGGGGGGGGGGGGGGGCGGTATCATACAGCGCATACGCCGCTCTCTACGTTTGCCTGACGTGTATAGGATAGGTGCGTATATCGGCGATAGGGGGTAATTCCCTTGAACTCTGTAAACTTTGGAATATACTTTCTTGAAACATATTAGCCAAAAACAAGCAGGGACTATTCTATGTAAACGAGACACATTTACTGATATTCATTAATTTAATTAGACAAACGTTTTATTAGTAACACTGACAGATCTGATGAGGGAAGCGATGTACAAAAGATAAAGTTTTAATAGTATGTATGGAAACTAAACATGAAGTTTGAATACAATTTTCGAAACACATAACAAGCGCCTACGCGGTTTTGATGTGTTTTTACGATTATAGGCCTAATAACATGTCGAGAATAGCGTATTCATCCACATATATACAATTGTATTTTCGAGAAGTATCACGAAGTGAAATATTCCCTACTTTTCTATACAGTGTATCAGAGTACAGACAAAAGGAACAGAGCCCAGCCATCTTTTTACAAAAGCAAAAACACTAAGCTGTACTTAATGAATGTCAGGTATCTGGCTTAGGAATATATTACTTGGTCGTCAAGATATCCGCAGATGCAGGTAACAACACAGAGTATACATCCTTCCTTAGTTTGTCCCATTACATTGTTTAATTTGTGCATACCACTTTCCAGTCTTAAACCGGTATATATTAGTACCTGGACGTATTTTTTAAAACATCTTCTTCATACCTAAGTTTTACACTGTAAACCTACTCAAAAAAAAAACAAACAAAAAAAAAAACTTTTCTCCGAGAATGTGCTATGTTGTGAAAATTTGCAAAAAATGCGGAAAGCCATTGGCGTAAATATTTTCCACCATGGGCGGACGACAGCGTCGGGATGGTAGGATGGGCCCACCATGGGTGAACGATCGCGTCAGGCTTGCAGGATGGGCCCACCATGGGCGGACGATCGCTTCAGGATGGCAGTAAGGATTGGATCAGGGTCCTTTCATGATGGCTCGACTGTCCGCCTATGGTCCGGCCACGATGGGCGTATACAGAATATTCGGCTAGTCTGGCCTGTGGGTTTCTCCACAACCATTCATTCGATCGACATTACATTTGGCGGGTGTGTTACTGAGAACCCAAGGAATTAAAGTTTTCAGTTCTGGAAAAACTACCTGTTGCATAGGCCTATTCAAATTAGGTGATGATGACGTTACAAATGGGCAATCCGCTAGTGTAAATGTTTAATCCAGTCAGAAATTCCGGCCATAATGTCCATAAGGATTGAAGTAGAAAAACTCCAACCCACTGGAAACAGTTTCCGCAATTGGAACTGCTTATCTTATACGTGTATTTAATGATTGTCAAGGGAGGAGGTTATGGGTTTGTCTAAGAATTAACTTTAGTTAACTGAGTTGCATGACATTTTGTGCACAGCCTGGTTCAGCGGCAGTCAAGTCCGTTTTGACCGTTATTTGGATCTTGTCCAAATCCAGGAATTGTAAAAAAAAATTAAACACTATACATAAATGCAGATTATTGCACCTGTTGTAGGGAGTGTACAATTAGCTGTTACAGAGGTTTACGCTCTCAGGTCGAGTGTCTTCTAATCTCGTGAAAAGCATTTCAAACAGTTTGAAAAAATTGTCATTGGCTATCCGTTACAGGATCATCCAGTGATCTCTACAGATGTCCAAAGATTAGCGGGGGAATAATGAGGGATTTCAGTGGGAAGTGCTACCGATTTGTTCCCACTGACAAAACGTGGAATGAAGCACAGTTCGATTGTCACAGGCGGGGAGGTAATCTTGTTCACATCAAGAATCGATCAACACAGAACTTCATCTACAACACTGTCAAACACGATCTCGGTTGGAAGGTGAACGGGATGTGGATTGGTGCGCATGACAGGACGGAGTCAAATAATTATGAGTGGGTTAATGGTGAGTACATGTGTGTTTCACAGCAGCTTAGCATTTGCGGGCAAAGAGAAAGTTCAATCTTTGAGTGTGATTTATCTATATACATGTTTATGGCGCCGCAAGCAGTTTGTGATTGAGTTTAGCCCAGCTAACATGGTCTCTACTGCACGGTTGTCCGACTCTGGTCCCATTTAGCTCAAGGCGAAAAACTGTTGTCAGCTTCACAGCTGGAGCCCATCCTAATGTCCTACAAAAGTCATCCAATTCTAAAAATATGTTGTTTTTTTTTTAATTGAACTCACGTCAAGGCGAAAATTTAAAGAGTTTCCAGATTGGCATATATTGGACAGACTTTTTACTGAATCATTTTGATGATTTTCATTAGTTAAGATTACTGTTAGAAATGCTGACTATAATGAATTGTGACCAAAGGAATTACGGTACGAAATGTGAAATCATCAAACAACAATGGGGTAATTCTTAACATTTTCCAGGTGATCGACAAACCCGAGGGACACCTGTGACTTGGAGCTTTTGGGCTTCCGGTCAGCCGTCTTGTAGTTTTTGGGGTTGTTTTGAACTTTGTGGTCAAATGCGATTAGACGATGGTGGACGTTGGCATGATTATCGGTGTGGACCAGGTTTCAGTACTTACCACTACTGCTGTATGTATGGTAAGTATGTGGCAATATGGGAGTAGAGCAAAGATATGGCTTTAGGTTTTGAATATTGATTTCACTCAGACGCCTTGCATACATACCTTGCATCTTTCTAACATCACTAAAACTGTTGACTGCTCTCTTTGCATGATTCCGTCCTCTTTTCGCAGTATGTACTTTCTTAGTTCTTTGGTGGTTTGTTTTATTTGTCGTCGCGGGTATTGGCGTTTCGATTATTGACCAGTAACGTCCTTATTAGTTGACGGCTCGTATACGAATGACTGTTTGGACGCATAGGTGGTCAAGAGACGAACTATTACAGCACAGAAAAGAACAAAGTATAACCATATTTTCATCATTAATATGGGTGTTTTAATTTTTGTTGTATGTTCAGCTATACTGCTTGTACACATTCAGTGGTCAGACTGATTGACCAGGGTCTCTAACGGTACAAGAGGGATTTCCCGGTGGTGTAGACGGAAAAAGACAGGCTTCCGTTCCGTTTCTTCAACCCCCAACAAGAACGTGCATCCCTTGTCGCCATAGTACACACTAGTAGAGTGGTGCGCATGCAGTTAGGAGTTTGACACTTTTACTCTTGTTAATCTCTCACACATCGAGCTTTCAACATTGATCAGATAAAGGACTAGTGTCCAGATTTATCTAGTGGTTCTAATTATAAAGATTATAACTTGTTTAACAAACAGTATAGTAGCAGGAGGGTTTCTGAGAAACGTACTAATGACTTTAAATCCACCAAAACAATACATTCAGGTGATCTCCAGAAGGCCGCCCAGTACGGCTCAGCAGGTGACGTTATAGATGGCTTACTGAAGTCTGACTGGCCTAAATAACCTTGGAATTCCTATGAAAACAATGTCATTTTCGACATAGATTCTAACAACACTGAAGCAAATATACAGCTGTATCAATTTGAACGCATGATGGACGACGTTGAAGTTCTGATTTGTGGCACTGGCATCTCTGGCCAGATTCTAAATTTTCAGACGTTGAATTTGATCTTTGTTAAGGCATGTCGATCTGCGCTGGCAACACGGACTGGTCAGCTATAGGTTACACTGTACATTTCCTGTGTCAGTCTTAGAATGTAACATTTATTTACTATTCTTTCCCTCTGTCCGCTTCAGAAAAAATATCATTCTGTTCCCGGAGGTATTTTGAATTCATACCTGTATGCGAAGCGAACTGCATGTTATTGTAGGCATTCCGAATAGCCTACATGTATGCCTATATAGTCTTGTACAATAAAAAATGTGGACATCAGCGTTAGTGTACAGAGATTTGCTATCCGAGTGTTGGCAGGCAAAATGCAGAAAACCAGCCACGTTATCTAGTAATTTTAAGCGCCATATCACTCCGCTTAATGTAACCCTTTTAAATATATGGTTTTAAACTCAGTGTAACAATTAGTACAGGGGTGGCTAACTATGAGTAAATAATAAATCTGGGCACTAATTCTTTAAAGAAAAAGAGTGTAGAAATCAATGATCTCTGATCCAACAGATTGGTGATTATATACTCTTTGCCCTATACCCGACACGTTCCGTGATTGGAATGAGCTTGTGAAGACTATTGTCAGCAGGGTCCTCCTCTGCGTATATAACAAATAATAAATTTGTCTGCCTTTAGAGACTTCATTTTTGGCTGCATTGCGGTGTGTTGTTTATGATGAGTCGACTTGGGCTGACAATCTGCTGTTTGTTGATCTATTGAAGATAGGCATGTAGCGCCGCAAACCGTTTCCTCTATAAACACATTTTTATTATAAACAAAGTAACAAGGCGATAGACATCTAAACGTGTTTAAAAAGATGTTAAGTAAGATGTGACATGTTACACAGCAAACATGTTATCGGTTTTTTACACTTAATAACACAGTCATGTTTAATGGACTACTAATATTTGACGAAGATATCCCCCACGTTAATATGTAAACATTTTCTACGTTTTGTACAATAAACACATCATTTAAATGCTCATAGTGAGCGTATAAACAAAAAAATGTATTTATTAATTCTAACAGAAATATGTTGATAAATGAAACATTTAAACAAAACAAACATGAAACAAATGAAATATATATATATATATATATATATATATATATATATATATATTGAAATAGAATAATTAATAAGTCCATTGTTCCTCTTGAACTCTATCAAGTGTTAAAATGATAGAACTGCATCGAGATAGATGGTTCCTTTCACTAGTAGAAATATACTTTATACGTCGCAAACATCTAAGAATATTGTACTGAAGATATAATCAGCGTTTAAACTGACTTGCCACGGGCTTTCACAGTAATGGGTTGGACAAAGTTTTATCAAGGCCTTTAACCTATTCCAATCTGGGCTTTTTTCTTTAATGCCGCAAAAATGGGGTGGAGATAGTAACGCTAAAACCAGTTGCACCAGATACAAAGTGTCGTTGTCCTCAGTCATGAGTCGTGACTGTCTAATACGTTTTAAATTTGAAGTAGGCCACGCAGTAAAATGACATCTGAATTATGCGTACAACTTTCAGATATGGGACCTGCGACAACGACAACGACAACGACAACAACAACAGCACCTATAACAACAACAGCACCTTTATCAACAACCAGGATGAACACAACAGTTGTTACAAATTCAACGATGTTGATGGAAACTACGATGAAAGCAAACACACCAACAAAACCTCAAAACGACACAACAGGAAGAGAAAGTACAACAGGGAAATCTTCTGAAATCTCAAGAAATGTTGCACAACCAAGTGACAATTCTTTAGTAGGAACGGAAGGGAGCACAGGTATAGGTTACGATTGTTGTGGGAACTAAGTTGACCATCGGGGAGCCAAATGTATTTATGTTTATTTGATGGGAGTTTAACGCATTAAAATCTCAAGTATGATGTGAGTGAGGTTTAGGTCTGTGAGGTTTAGGTCTGCGAGGTGGAGCTGTTCGAGTATATATCCTCAGTTAACCAGATACCTGGGTATGGTTTCACGGAGTAACCATGACAGTGTGTGTTGCAGAGAAAGTGCACTTAACTAAGGGCTACTTAACACTACGTACGTTTCTTGAAGTCGGTCCCTGAAATTCAAAGACCCTCACCAGATCTAGCTAGCGAGGACGAGTTAATGTTACACACTGCAAAAAGAAAAATAAAATAACCTGGATATTTTAACAGAAAATATGTTGTCTGATCAGTGCTATAGTCTGTTTCTCTTGGAGAGTTGCGTATATTCAGCTCTCTGTAAAATCAGCCATACTCGCTACCAAAATGGCTTTCAGTCAGTGACACGTTACAACACAAGCTCTACACAGGGACACGTTTGAAGTTCTTATTCTTGCTGGGAAAATGGAGTTTCACTTTTTCTAACTCATAATATTAGAGTCCATCAGCTCGCTTTCCACTGCAAGAACCAATTGCTTCGAGTAACGTCACAATTATCCAGAAACCAGTGACATGCAGGGTACTGGGCGGAGTTCAACTTGTTTTGAAGGTGGGTGACACCAGTTACCTCAACTGCTGCCGACTTTACCGTGTTTCTGACACTGCCATTTATGAAATCTTATAATATAATTTTAATAAATGAATTGTAATATATGATCTCATGGCGGTATGTATTTAGGGATGGATGTTAGGAAATTAAAGCCATGTAGTCTATTCTCAGAGACAGTAGCGTATGCTGTGTTATTGCATGGAGTTTGTTCTAATTGTTTGTTGATGCTGCCATTTTAAGACAAATTACTCTCCACGCCCATTGTCCAGCATAGAACTTGTTTTTGAATAATTATGATGTCACCCAAGGGAAGTAGTTCTTTGTGTCGAAACTAAGCGTATGGAGTTTAACATTATGGATTAAAAAAAGTATTCTAACTGCAGTTTCTTTGTACTAACATGAACGTCTAACGTATCAATGTGTAGAGTTTGGGTTGTTGCGTGAGACTGGTTAAAGGCAATATTGGTAGCGAGCAGGATTGATTTTACAGACAGTTGAATATAGGCGACTCTCTAAAAGAAACGAACTATAGAAGGTATTCTGTTATTTTAACATACTATTGTGTCATATTCAACATAGTGTCCAGTTAATGTTATACAATTCTTCATGTTGAATTGATAGAATATGTGATATATTGAACGGAATAATCTGTTGCAATAACAGAATGCTGCGATAACGGAATGCATACTAGCATCACTCAGACAACTGACTTTCCGTTTAATGTTAATTATTTTTGACGAGTAGTAGGCTGTCGATTAAGGGCTGCTTCTATACAAAGGCGAGTGCAGAAGTACCATTCTGTATGGAAATATACCGGTAGAGCTCTTTACTGAGATAACAAAACAGCAGTACGGATGTTGGTATGGAAACCTATGATGCAGCCTATCTATTCTTGTGTGTTTATTGCAAAATACTTTGGAGAGTGATAGATTCATTGATTATAATTTAACTCCATAGTGAAGACTTTTGCAGTTATACATGTACAATGGTAGTCAGTTTTGTGGAAGGAGGCAACCCTGAATACTGGGGCGTGACATGACAAAGTGTAGTATAGTACACTAGGAAATAACGAGTATGATTTAAGAGAAATATTTTAAGGATTTTGATTGATGTCGTGCTGGAGAAATTTTCACTGAAGTATGACGGCGGTAGGGTTTGTTGGTTCTGGGATTAAGATGGTCTATGTTAATATCTTATATATCATGCATATTGTTAGTCTAATTTCATCATTTTGACATGACAGTGGACAAAGGGCATATTTTTGTGTTCCTTCGTCGATGATCGTACAACCTTACTCCCGCATCTCTGCTCCACTCAATGATGTAATTAGGATTTGAAGTTTTGCTTTGTCTTGTCAGGTTCAGCACCACTGATCGGAGGGCTCATCGCAGGGGCGGTTGTGTTAAGTCTCTTACTCCTTCTTGTGTTTCTGTACCAGCGCAGGTGAATATTTACGTGAAAGTATAGTGTTTTTCAACTATCAGCTCGAAAGCAGTGCTTAAAATAACAGATCATGCTGGCTTCCTCTCCGGCCGTACGTGGGAAGGTCTCCCAGCAGCCTGCCGACAGTCGTGGGTTTCCCCCGGGCTCTGCCCGGTTTCCTTCCACCATTATACTGGCCGCCGTCGTATAAGTGAAATATTCTTGAATACGGCGTAAAATATCAATCAAATAAATAAACAAATCAATAAAATAACAGAGAATCGACGATGACTGCATGACTGGCAGCCCAGTGTGTTTTGTGTGTCCACAGCAGTTATTGTCACGCTTGAATAAAGAGCAATTAGGTGTGTGTACATATAATGTATCTTCTTGTGACAGGGTAATTCCATGCCAGAGACACAAGACTCGTTATACTAACACCGGGCCAACCAGTCCTGTTTCCTTGCTCTAAACCCTCAGTGCTGAGGTCCAAGTGAGGCGGCAATAAGTACCGTTTTTAATCTTCGGATGACCCGATCCTGGTTTGATCCCGGTCTCCTGATTTCGAAGCGGACGCTATAACTTTTTATATTTGATTTCAGCTAGTTAAATGCAGTCAGATAATTTGGCTGTAAAGTGGGATTTATTAACCGTATTGATAACGTATGGCGGCCGTAACTCCCTGCATACGACGGCTTTGCCTACATCTAGACCTACTGAGCATGATACTCAAGTATTGTGTTTAGGGACAAAAAACAGTTACTGTAATGGTACTAGAGACATTAGAAACACATAATGATTATGATCCATAATCCCACCATACAATCAAACGATTCGATTGCATTTCCTTCAGTGAAAAAAAAATATATACAAATCTAAAAAAGTAACTGAAGGTATTTTTAGACAAAGTTCTAAATGATTTTTCTATTGATGCTTATTGCATTTGCTATGTTGTTCGTCTTTAGATGGAAACAAATTTTAGTCGCCTCCGCCATGCGATGACCCAAGAATTTTTTACTCACATGTAGTAGTATAATGAGATAGACAGAGCCCAAAACTACCCACGACCCATTCGCAGGTTCCTGGCAGGCTTTGCCACGTAGTCTGCCAATACTGTATGCTAAGCACTTCATCTGAAACCAAGCCTGGAACTGTCCTGTATACACTCGCTCACGTTTTCAGTAAAATTTAATTGTCGTTTCTTTTGTCAGAAGACGTGCAGGGACAGAAAACCCAATCCCGAACATTCATTTCTCCAATGATGCGTATGGTGCAGGTGGTGAAAGACAACCAGTTGATCGGCCGTCTGCCGCCGCTCATATCAATCAAACTTTAGAGGCCAGTAACGGCTCAGGAGCTGCGGAAAGACTACCGGATGTGACGCACCGGAAGGAACGAGAACAGAACCGATTAAACGGGGCTTGCGGAAAGGACAGTGGGGAATGGAGGGATTCGCAAAACCCATACGACACAATTCCATTCGACGAAGACTGTGGGGATGAGAAATCTGCAGTTTCTACTTCTGAGTATTTACACGCAAAAGCATTGCGAAGACAGGATAAAGGCATGAACTTGGACAACTTGCAGAGGCCGCGATCCACCGAGGAGAACGCCTACTCCAACGCGGTCAACTTGGATATGGGTGAGTCGGCGTGGGAAGATGCAGAATCAGGCCTTCATCAACCCACCTGGAAAGCTTCCGGAAAACAACTTGACGGATATCTATCACCGTCTCAGATTGCAAGGCCCGTTTCCGGAGTATCTTCCAATGAGAACATGACCTACCCTGCTTCTGGAACAACGCCACAGGCATCGGGTAATGATACTCTAGCTGTCCTTCCGTCTTCCGAAAGGGAGCGAAATAACGCGGGAACTCTTTTTGGTATAGATACGTTGTCAGCAAATCGTCACAATCATGAGAACCTTTACCAGCCGATGTTTGAGTCGGACAAATAACTTAAGATCACGAAACAGACACAGTAATAAATGGGAACACTGTAAGCTAATTGAGGGGATTTTACAGTAGAAAATAAGGTCAAAGCAGATTAGGAAAGCCGGGCTTATGTGCTTGGCCCTGTTGCACAAAGGGATCATAGCTACGCTGCTACGCTCGATTGTAAGTTTTACTTGAGTTTACTATTGTAGAAATAAGTTTCGTCGCTAACTTTTTGGACTTATGATCGCTGTCGTATGTCAGATTTTGACATTATGGTGGACTGTGAAAATGAAAAGTTTGCCGGTCGATAATTTTTTCTTGCCTTCATGTTAAAAAAAGTTCTACATCACATGAATAGCAAATTTTCCTGCAAACCGAGTAGTAAACTACTACATATAGAAGGCTACTATTTGTACTTAACGTTAATTCTGGGGCGATTGTAAATGTTTTCATCCGGGTCGACTCGATTGTAATGATTTTTTTATTTTTTATAAATTACCACTATTATAGATACAATCCTTTCGTGCAAGAGGGTGTCGATTGAAAGTTAAGGTTACGACCGTGATCTTAGTGATTTACAATTAACTTAAACTTACGATCCCTTTGTGCAAGCGGCCCCTGATCTGTATTTGGAGAGATCCTAAGTATCATATACATGTACACTTCAACATAAAAACGCCATGAAATGAAGTGGGCAGATATTTGTTTCGTTGACTACAGTCTCTCAGCTGTGGAATGTGGTTAAGGGAGTATAATTAGTTTAGAATCTTACATTTCCACCATAAGCCGATCATGAACACGAAACTCACGGGCTCACATCATTCGACATCAGCGCCGGTCTTCTTTTTATAGCGATCTGACCAATGAATTTAGTTGTGTCTAAAATAATTGATCATGCTGAAGTCGGTGACATTGGTGACTATGTTAAAATTTTTATATATTCTATCTGTTTCTGTATAAACAGTTGGCTGTATATATGCGCATCTAAAAGTGATGAAAAATTATAAATTGGCTTTAAAGAACGAGGTGGTCTCTCAGCAACCTGCGGATGGACGTGGGTTTCCCCCGGGCTCTGCCCGGTTTCCACCCACCATAATGCTGGCCGCCGTCGTATGAGTGAAATATTCTTGAGTACGCCATAAAACACCAATCAAATAAATAAATAAATTAAAGAACCTAGTACGTTAAGGCTGAGAATCTGCCCTAGAGAGGTATGATAAGAAAGTGCCAATTTCAAAATCCAAGTACAATTCTGTAACTTTCCGAATTAGTAGTATAAAACTTTGTCCAAGCGTCAATAAAAGTTATATGGCTATAGAAGAGACGGTTGCTTGGTAAAAACCCGCCAAAAAGTGCACCCCTGAACAAAAAAGCCAATTTTCGGTTCAAACAAGGCTATGTATTTTTAGTTTACTGAATGGAAATCGACTTTATCCAGAAAAATATCTTCACTTAAACTTTCGCTTTCGGTTTGGTTAACGTTTATCCTCACGTATAAAATAGAAAGTTGTGATCGGTTTTGTAACAATTTGGCAAGTTTAATATCCGTGTTTCTGATAACTTGTCCAAGGCATCCTTAACAGTACAGTGAACTAACCAAGTCAATGTGGGGAACAGTGGTAAACCTATGGGAAAGTGGTTCACTATTTTTTCTTTGGAAACATACTTTTGTGTGAGTGAAGACATAGGCCAGCTTGTATTAAATAACTGTTATCATGAATTAGAACTGATAATTGTTAAGGTATGCCATAATGTAACATGTGGCAACTAAAACAGAAAATCCAGCTTTAGAGCACGTGTGATCGTCTGTCTTTAATTTGCCTTGCTTTGTGTGATATGTAGCGGAATTATGAGGCTGAAAGGTACATTATGGTATATTTAATTGACTGGTTGTCACCGGCCAGCTGAAAATATTTTCATAAGTCACATTTGTGTTTGCAGTGCTTTCACAACTCTACTGTGCCCAATACAAAAAGGATATTTCAGTGTGAATAGAGTAGGCTACCATTTATCGATTTTATGACATATACATCGAAAGCATGGATATTTACTTGCTTCAGTGCATGATTATAGCTTGGCATATAAGCTGAGGGGCACAGTTTCTTGCACTGGGACCGATTCCCCACCTTACCACACCAGATCCTTTAAATGTATATTTTCATATCACGCTGTAAGTTTGTTCTGTTCTGCAATAAGTTCACTGTATTAATGTTAAATATGTTCATGTGATAACATTTAGCTCACATGTTTATACATATTTACATTATTGTTAACCCAACCACACTCGTGCACGCAGTCATTATACATTTACTGTGATATCATAGTGTTTAAATTATATATTATATATGTTGTATAACCGTATATGTTTTTGTTATAACGTATATTGTTTTAACGTTTGCTGTGGTTAAACTATTGTTTGTGTTATTATATTATATTAATCTATGTTATATTAATCTATATTTTTTTGCCAAAATATAACTGTATATATGTTATTGTTATCGTTTCAAAGTACGGTATGCAAATTGTCTAACTAAAAGTTTACGATTGAATAATATTTTGCTTTGAGGATCTGAGATTTAGCTAACAATGTAGATGCATCCGAAAGACATAAATTTGATGTGCCATAATATAGCGTTTAAGCTCCTGTTATACAGTACCTAGATCGTAATACCCGTATTACTTTTGAATACCGCTGACCCATGCACATGATTCTGCATGGAATTGTGGGAATATTTCCAAGCACGGACAGTACTTGTATTTTATAACTTTTATAACTACATGATATTTTGCATGGTATTTACAGTGGAATGTCTCGAACAGGGGCGTTCAGGCACACGTAAGTAATTGGCTGAAATATGTATTGTGTAGAAATATACTGTGTGATTTGTACTTCATGCATTCGAATTAGTCTTGAGGCCGAAATTTAATACTTCTGAAACTGTAAGCTTTTCTTGTTTAAAATAAATTAACTCAAATGGATATTTCCATGTTGTTTGTTTTTAAAATTGTGTCGCTTTCTTTATTCACTGTAAACAATGTACGTTCTCCATACGTGTTTCAAACATTGTGAACTCGCCCAGGAACGAGTCCTCACCCGCTTCTCAGATATCCCTATAAATGAAACTATGCCGACAACGGGTACTTGATGCTGTGTCAGCTGGTCTTGTAAGCATAGGTTAAATATAGGTAGGTGACGTAAAAGAAGGTTATAACTTCGCTCAGAAAGTTATTGCAATCACAACATGACGGCATCTGACATACTCTTTACAGCGCATGCGTCTCTCTCTACGGTCGCTTTACACCACTGTCAAAAACTAACAAAGTTTGTGCAGAAATCTTAAATGAACCCGAGGTCACTAGGGTCGCGATGATGAGACAGGAAGTGATGTCAGAGAACACAAAAATACTCTTAACCTTTGTTTCTATCAATGGTTTATACACATGCGTTCACTTCAACTATGGTATTGCGATATCGTTCTAGTCTCCTCTCACTGGCTGTATTAGCGGTAATCTATAAATACTTCAGGGTGCATACTGAACAATATACTGGAATATCAAGAAGGAAAGAGTCAACGAGATATTTCAGCCAATATCAAATCAAGAGTGTTTTATTTTGGTAGAATCCCAGGACAAATCTCACACGGTATTAAACTCCAACAAAGGACACATTCAACAATATCTCGGCGTGGTTGACAACCCACCAAGATTTTGTTATATTCACATACCGGGGCCTGGATACATAAACCATAGGGAAATGTAATGCTGCTCACTAATACACTGCCATAGAGGGAATTATATTAATAATAATATAATTATAAAGAGGTAGCTCAGTGTGACTCATGGAACTTTGGAGGTCGAGGAGAAGAGACAGGTGCATAAATAGTTGTGAGATCTAAGGGTTTTAGTACACATGCACCCAGTACCAAACTGATCTCACTGCGCGTACTGAGACCATGCGACATGCACCCGGTACTACACTGATCTCAGTGCACGTGCTGAGACCACACGACATGCACCTGGTACCAAACTGATCTCAGTGCACGTGCTGAGACCACACGACATGCACCCGCTACCACACTGATCTCAGCGCACGTGCTGAGACCACACGACATGCACCCGTACCACACTGATCTACGTGCACACGCGAAGACAACACGACATGCACCTTGTACCACACTGATCTGCGTGCACGAGCTAAGACCACACGACATGCACCCGGTACGACACTGATCTGCGTGCACTCGCTAATCCACACGACATGCACTCTGTACCATACTGATCTCAGTGCACGCGCTAAGACCACATGACATGCACCCGGTACCACACTGATCTCAATGCATGTGCCAAGACCACACGAAAGCATATTCCTGTTTAGCTACATACACAGATTTTGTTCTGCTTTACGCAAAGTACTCAGAACACTGTCTTTCTTTGTGTTTTGTGTGAATATGTCAACCAATGACCATCCAGCTTAGCTATAAGTTGAACCCTGAACCCTCTGAACCCTGAGCGTGTTTGCCTATGTCAAATGTCACTCTGTATCCAACCGCACTGATCTTGAAGTTTTCCTTGTCGGAATTTGTTATTACAACTTTCTGCTGAGAAAAATAAAATAGTATAAACAAGATGGACTTAATTACAACTTTGCAGTGAAGAGGTGAAAGTCATTAGAAACTGTTGTGTAATAAAATAATTTCTTCTTTTAAATCATGTAGTAAAACTCTCATGTAGTAAAATTTTCAATGCCATAAGATTGCAGTACATCAGTGGAATAATGCGGCAGTAATTTGTGTGTAGTTTGGAATGGTATTATATGCTTAACTCATAATCGAGAGAAGACTGTGAATTACTGGTAGACATACTAAACCATTGTATTATTTCTTGACTATTGCAGTAAATCCTATGGTGTTTTAATCCAAGGACTGTACAATTTGTACATAAAATCCCTAGCAGGCTGAGACCAGAAGATGAAGTCATGTGCTTGGATAGAACCTTTACAGGTCAGCCTCAAAGTGCCTGGTGTACCTCAAGTATTCAAGTTTTGATCCTGAGCCTATAACCTTACAGATCAAGGCATGTCATGACTTCATGATAACCTGCATTATGACATTAAACCACAGTGTATGAAACATTTAAACAATTCATGAATTATATGAAACTTTTGACTTTTTTCAAATGAATTAGCCACCATTTATTTGAGTGGTTTATATAGTGATTGGTGACACTTACCCTAGGGATGAAAAATGTTTCAGCTAAGAAGACAAAGAGCCATTCATTTAAGAAATGGAATAACAAAGACAGCATGTCATCACCTTTAAATCGAAAAACCTTTGCAGTTAGAAATTGTAAGATCTCTTCAGCTCTGTGCTGTAAATATGGGAAAATAATTTCAAAGTAAGTTTTTATCTCTCAAATTCCATCATTAACATGCAGGTAATCCAAATCTTTAGGAGACAATACACAAATATGCACTGATTAATACACCATTAATACATGAAAGATCGCAAAGGCTATTTTTAAAGTACAACAGTAGGAGAATCCCCATTCTAAGTCAATAATTAAGCGTATTGTAATGTTTGTAATTAGAATTTAAGATTCCATTTTCATCCCAGTTGAACTAGATGCATACTGTCTAAGCCAAAAAGAAAATGCTGGGAAAGTTGTTAACCCTGCCCTGCGTATAGATAAATGTGTAATGTACAGCATACTACACATCGTCCACATATGTGGTTTAAGGTCGACTTTTAAGCTCTAATTATTGGTGGATTGCAAATTTCAATCCATCTGATGGTCCTGTATGCTATCTAATCACCTATCCCCTGAAAGTACTTACTTTCCCAGTGTGATGTGTAGTAAAGAATAGCTGCTTAAATGCCTTTGATAATGCTGTCAGAAAAAAACATGTATTCTTCACAAACTAAAATTTGTGGTTCCCTCCTCCTCTGCTGTCGTTGTATTTAATTCATTTACAGGCATGGGTGAGGGGTCATGTTACAAGGACGTGGCTACAGCAGGTTAGGCGAGAATTCGAGGCTGTTGCCATGGAAACGGAGGATGACCCCCAGCTCGTAGTGGAATGGCATTCACAGAGAATCTCCTTACCGGGAATGAAGAAGACACGCTCACATGTACGGCATGTGGCCACAAATCCACAGTACACTAATCAAAAGAAGACTTTAAAGATCAACGAAAGTGCTGATGAATCAGAGTGTGTGTGTGAAAAAATGAATCTGAAAATTACAGAGAAATTCCAACGTTGTGAGTTAAACCCTAGTAGAATACCAAGCACAAATGTTGATATTGGCAATTCATGTTCCTCTTGTGGTGTGGTGGTTTATTAACACTGTTGCTGGATATGATACATCTGAAGCTGGTACATGTAACCCTACATCTGTATTGACACGAGATAGGTTATCAGGGGAAACAACTGAGAGTAAATCCTCATGTGAAACTTGGGTTAAACCTCCTGCACCTCTGCCAACAAAGGAAGCTGAAACTAATGCTTCTGGATTTCCAGTACTCAAAAACCCTGATAATGTCCGTGATGAGACGGAGCTTTGCAATACCCCATATCTTCCAGTTATTAGCTCTACCAGTGGTTCAAGGGTCACAGATCATCCTGTGGCCAACATTTCACATGGATATCACATGTGATATCACATGTGATATCAGTACAGATGTTTCACACACATTGGATGGCTTCACAAGTACATTAACAAACATGACAATTGATTCTTCTACAAGAGTCCCTCACGCCTCTGACAGTTTAGATAATGGTGTCAGTGTTTCACACAAAAGTGCTGATGTCAGCAGAAATGTTTCCCATATCACTGTTGCCAGACCCCATCAAATCCCACAGATGTCAGGTAATGTCAGTGCTAGTGTATCAGACACTGCTGGTGGGGCCCAAACAGATGTGTCCCATTCACGGCTTGATGCCAACAGTGTTTTGTTTGGCAATGTTGACGACAGCATACAACACTGGGAAAACAGCACCTCCTTCTGGGATGCTGATATATCTCACACAGCTGACTCTCAGTCACAAGCAAAAGGTAACATGAATTTCTATGATGAAAATGTGGTAAAATTTTGCCCAAAACTTGTGTGTAAGATGTGCCTTTTGCCTGATTCGTTAATAGTTGTATTAATCTTACAGTAGCTCTCTACATTTAGCTGTTAACCCTCAGATTTATATTTATTTTTAGCCAGCCTGTACAAAGTACAGATGTATCTTATGTCATACCCCGAACGTCAGCATTGGCATTGGTTACACCGAAAGCAGTGTTGAACAAAATGTTATGAGTGGTATGTTAAAAAGTACTGAATGTATTTTGCACACAAATGTTGAGCCTAATAACTCGATCAGTATTTCTGTCATTTGCTTCGTGCATGTAAAATACTGTAATTTAAAAAATTTAAGCCCACTCTGTATGAGGTTATGTCACAGAAACCTTTAAATGATAATGATGATGTATGGGGTTCTATCATAGAGTCTTTATTCGATAAGCCCACCATGTAAGAGGTTCTATCATAGAAACCTTTATATGATAAGCCCATTGTGTATGGGGTTCTATCATAGAAATTTTTATTCGATAAGGCCACTGTGTATGGGGTTCTATCATAGAAATCTTTATTCGATAAGCCCATCGTGTATGGGGTTCTATCATAGAAATCTTTATTCGATAAGCACATTGTCAAGCGTGAATGCGACGATACATTAGCTACCCCTGCAAGATTGTGAAATGCATGCACAGGCAGATTGCATCTGAATATCATTGTTTGTTTGTTTTTCTAGCTAGCATCATATCAGCTGAGGGATTAAATGCTGAAGAACTCCGGAAAAAACGTCATCACATTGCCATGGAGTTACTGTGGGTCCAGCAAGCCATACAGAGTCGCAAAAATGTAATCAAAAGTGTTTTGACAAATGTTTGTTAAGAACTTCTAGTGAAGTCATTTACAAGCATAATTAGAATGTGAATACATGTATTTTAGTTTTATATTCATTGTCATGATAAATTCAGAAATGAATTTTTAGGATTTGCATCAGCTGTTTTATTGAATTTTCAGATACGTTAAAAAAGTATCAGAAAAACTGAATCAGTTAGAAATGACATAAATTTGCTCAACTGTTTTTTAATTTCTTCTTTGTTGACAGTACCTGCAGTTAAAGCAGCAAATGAAGACAGCCAAAGGATGAATTGGTGGTTGTGATTGGCAGGATGATATCAGAAAAATGGCTGGAAGGGTAATTCACTAATTGTGGGATAGTCCACATCATCATCATGATTGCATGCTGATATTCCACATCATTATTATGATTGAATGCTGATATTCCACATCACCATCGTGACTGAATGCTGATATTCCACATCACCATCATGATTGAATGCTGATATTTCACATCACCATCGTGATTGAATGCTGATATTCCACATCACCATCATGATTGAATGCTGATATTCCACATCACCATCATGATTGAATGCTGATATTCCACATCACCATCATGATTGAATGCTGACAGACATACATGCTGTCAATAACAACTGTAGTGTAAGGAAGTCATTTCCTAAGTGTGCAGTAAATTCTTGAGTATGACATTAAAGTGCAGTCATTGAATACGTAGAGAAGTCGGAAGTGCATTGATGGGGAAGGAGTAAACTGACAAACCGTAAACAACACTTGAATTATGACCAGTGACTATTTTGTCCTGGATATAACAAAAGGCAACTGTTTTACTCATGGACCAATGCAACAAAGGGAATTTTGAAGAAATTTGAAATTCGATGAAACTGTTATTTTTGGATTATGTAATAAATGAGATGTCAACATAAATATTGCACTATTCAAACTTCCAAATCTGCAAAGTATGTGTTGTACTACATACTTCATTTGCAAGAAAATCCATGCATACCAGTTTTGGATAAATATTGCCCAGATTTTGGTTCCCAAACCAGAAGTGGGTTTATGGATAAGTTGAAGATTTGACATATTGAAATAGGCCCTTAACCAACTTCATTGTCATTGTACAATCAGTAAGAAAGACAAAAAGTTTATCAACCTCCAATCTTTCATAACAAACAGTTTTAAATTTTACGCAAGTAAAATGTTCGCAGACAAATTCATTCAGCACTAGTGATGTCTTCCACACAAACCAGTGGGCATAGAGCTTATAATGTATAACTGTAAAAAAAACTTTAACAAACTGATAGTGCATGAATATTACAATATGGGTGAATTTCAAAATGTAAAGTATAGCAGGGGTTTATATAGGGTAGTGGAAAGACAGATGTGTAACAGTAGAGAATGGAAGAGCATGTGAGTACAATGTGAGAGTAAATTCGAGTGGTGAATGCCGTTCGTTTCAAAGAATGGTATGTAGTGGGTGTTATATTTTTGATAAATGTTTTAAGCTTTATTCAGTACAATAGCTTGGTTACAGCTTGAGAAAACATGACAGAGCCCAGAGGAAACTCGTCGCTCATCAGGTACATGGACCTAATCCACCTCCTGGTGTAATTTAGCTGCTAAACCAGCATGAGAGCTGGATTAAACTACATGTGTCATAAAGGTCAGGAAGTACAATACAGTGTTCTGGTACACAATCGTTCTGGTCCAGTCGTAAACAACCTGGTAATGATCATTTACAATCAGGATCAAATGGTCATATGTATGGTTGTGTTTCTCTCTGATCAAAATCTTGCCTCTGTATAGTGCAGCTTTGCTCGATGGAGGAGTCTTTACCTGTCTGTATGGCTGCAAAGTGGCATCAAGCTATAAGCATTATTCGTCGTCTGTGATCAGCTGGATGAAAATGTCGGCCCACGTTCTGCATATTGGCAGAACTATCCAGAGTGACATCTTGGATTTTTGGATGATTTTCATATATGTGGTAAATAAAAGCTTAAACCACTAACCAAACTTTTCAGTGTTATTGTTTCTCGGTAATGATTGGGGAATTAACAGGTATACTAGTATACGCGCAAAAGTACTCAGGCCTATTGAATTTTGCCTGGAAAACGGTTTTATTAAAAAGTAACGTGACCTTTGCTAGGTTTGACGTAGGGGAAAGTGGAGCATAACTACATCTGAGATCTGTTTCATTCTTCTCAGGTAAGCTATCAGAAATACATGTAAAGCTGGGAACATGACCAACCGGTCTCGGAGCTAGGGCATAAGGAACCCAGAAATATGATGTTTACAGTGTATTAACAGTGTATAATGTAAACTCGACAGCCTGATGTGGTAGCTTTTGATGCAAAATTAAACTCCCATATTACCTATTCATATCAATTTTCCTCATTAATAGTTTAACACTATCCGATATGAAAACATGTCATAAACCACAGGCCAAAATATATCGAGTAGGCCTTCAAGATTACGTTTCACGAATCCCATGAACTTGGGAGGTTGATATTCTAATCTGGCTTATATGCGGCTAAATTCCCATCCTAAAATTCAAACTCTTCCACATTCACAGTCTTCATTGTAACATGTTCAATCATTCCGTCATTTATTGTTTCTATTTCATATTAGTGCAAGACAAGTTGCTAAACCACACATCATACCCACAAAAATATTTTATTTAACAAGAGTGAATTATTTCTATGGAGGTAAAAGAAGATGAAGGAAAAGGTACCAACATAAGTTAGCTGATGTATGTATAGAATACTGGCCTTCAACAGAGAAGTTTATAATGAGGGTATTGCATCCTTTAAGCTTGGTGACCATCTGATACAGGACTACATTGATGTATAGTCATATACATAATAATTGTAATTATCTATCTGTACCAGCATGTAATAATTTTTCTTTATTCTATTTTAAAATCCGTACAACATATGGTATATGAAATAAAGAGACACGAATCAACGCTTAGCCTACATCTTCAAGCAACCTTTTTAAGGCAATACACTGAGAAAAGTCCTATTATATTCTATTGGCTTCCACAGACATTCGTATATCTTAACATTCCTGAAAGTGGTATGCAAGTGAACGATTATGTCGCAGCCTGTGGTCGGCGCAAGGAGGGGTCCAGGGGCGGTTTATAGGCCCCGGATGCTCTGAGATTCCAAACCGACAACCTTTCTTAGACCTACAATAAGTCGCGGTTACACTATAGTGTAGGTTTTGGGTCCGGCTCTGTTCATCAGTTTATCAGTTAATTATGGTGTGATATTGTCACAGTTTGCCACGTGCATTTGATTACATCATAGCACATGTGTATGTTTACATCACATGATCAGCTCCCCTATATTGATATTCATGACGTTGCAGCATAGCGATTTGCTAATAATACGTAAGTAACATACTGCGGGACTGCTCAAGGCGATGAACCGTGTGGAATAGAGTGACTGTCTGAAAGGAGACGGTGTTTCGAGTCCTTTATTTATTTGTACTTTCTTACGTCAAAAGACGGTAACATAAAAGTATTACATATGGTTTCTTGCATTGACTGGATCAAACTTGCAACTGTCACATCGGAAATTAGTGTGCATCTGAGCCTGCAGTTGTCTTTTTGTGATTACATTGACGAAAACGGCAGAGTGGAACTCTAGCCGCCAACGTGTCAACTCCCCTGGATATAGACCCTGGAAGATGTTCCCATGCTCTGTGGTTCCCATGTTATCTCTGTATATACTGTGTGATGTAATGTAGCCTGTATAGCTTTTCACCGTCTGCACACTGGTCTTGGGCGTCTTTTGCTCTTTCCGAATGTGCTTATGAACTGTATCGCGAACGGCCATATAGATGCATTGTATACATCGATGTATGCTCTACCACATTGCAATTACGCCTTATTGGGTTTCCATGTGAATGTGATCGTATTGAAAGCGTAGATGTATATACATATATAACAAAGACGTAGAGAATTTCAAACTGTTGTAGTTGAGTGCACAAGCTCAAGAGATCTATTGTGCCGTTTTATGTGTATATAACTCCGTATCTGAGTGTCTGACACACTCAGGTCGATTCTGAATAGGTGACAAGTGACGTAAGAGGGTAGTAGTTATAGAGGGGTCAAAACAACCTAGTTCCTTAGTCATTCGAGATCAGGACTGGAGAAAGCTTCAAAATGGCTAGTTTGCGACATGTTGTGTGGTTACCTTGGTGTTTTCTCATGTTCCTGTCATTCGGTAAGTGTTGTTTCTGTGATCTGTGCATTTTTATATTGCAAGTAACGAAGTATCTTGTTCCGATTTTGTGAAAGTCTTGTCTGATCGCGTTTATATACATGCTTGGGGTATAATGTTGTACTTAAGAATTTTTCAGTCAACTGACGACGAGGAATCGCTAGGTGTGTACACATATTGTGTCTTCTTGCGGCAGAGCAAGTTCATGCTGCCAATGAGGTATATTATATCAAAGACGCGCGACATGACATCCCATCCAGTCACACTGTACTGATACCGGACCAACCAGTCTTGTTTCCTTGTTCTAATCTCTCACTGCTGGGCGTTAAGCGAGACATCAGCTAGTACCTTTTTTAGTCTTTGGTATGACCCAACTAGGGTTGATCGCGGGGCCTCCCAACCCCGGGCCGGACGCGCTAACCATGAAGCCACTGACGCTAGGCCACGAGGAGCGCTTTAGCGCTTTAGGCATACTTTTGCAGCCATATACACTTGATAAAAACTGCAATTACGGTTCGGAAAATATGGATATTTCCAAGAGGGAATTCCCACCATGGTATATATATATATATATATTCTCAATTGCAAACAAAGTTTTGGAAACAATTGGAAACAAATTCTTCCATTTTTAATTTTCTGATATTGTCATTGATATTTTAAATCTGTAATATGTAGGCTCATATAACATAAAACGTTCTTTGACTTTCTGACGGATTTTTGTATAAAGAAATAAAATGGCTGTAGGCGATGATGTATTTATTTATTTGGTTGGTGTTTTACGCCGTACTCAAGAATATTTCACTTATACGACGGCAGCCATCATTGTGATTTGTGGAAACCGGGCACCCGAGGGAAGCCCACGACCGCGATAATGTAAACCTATAACCTACCAACTTGCTACTTTATGGTACATGCATATATAGTCCGATATATAGACACGTTCAGATCATATATAGACATGATCGTGGGTTTCCCCGAGCTCTGTTCAGCTTCCTCTCTCCACAATGCTGACAGCCGTCGTATAAGTGAAATATTCTTTAGTGCAGCGTAAAACTCCAAAGAAATAAGTGCATACATTATCAGTTTATAATAGCCTTCTGTTTGTATATGTATATTAGATTCATGTTTTCTGAGTTTTTCTTGAGTTGTACAATTGTACAATAGCGAGCTGTGCTTTATCAAAAAAGGTGAAAATGATGTCTACGAAATTCAAATTCAGGCCAAACCATGTACTTAACTTAACCCAAGTGAATGCGTCATTATATTTGTGTTAATTGTGACGTTATCGCCATCATTTCAGAATTACTTTACGATCACGAGACTACTAACCACCGTTTTTCTTATAAAGGAAAGCCAGTGCAAGTAGAACACAAAGCGAACAGAAAAGGTGATACATTCTTGGTTTTAAATCTATTATTGAATATTTTTTGACGTTAATTTAAGACACATATACGTAAGGGAAAGTGGGCGTCCTGACCATCCTGACTATACGCCAGAATGTACATATACATTGCGGACGTCAAACAAAGCCGCTATGGCCTAGAGCGAAGCATGGCGTTTCCATCGGTTAATTTCTCCCGTAAGGTCTTTTCCCTAGACCATAACGTAATGTATACATGACCTTCTCAAGTTTTATTATTAACATACTTCAAGGAAACTGACGCTGATGAAAGTGTACCACATCAACATTGTAAAACAAAATTACACTTAAATGCCATTCATTTAACACATCATTTAAGACGGAATGCCCGAATCCCAGGGTTTAAATTCGAACACGTTTTAAAATAGATCGCAAAAATGAAGTGCGGGTCAGTTTAAATTCCTGAAACATTGGTCTGTGTGAGAGGCTAGGCCATCATCTTTCTCAGCCCTCGTTAGACATTTGGTGTTTAAAGTATTCTCATAGTGAATAGACCTTCCCTAGCTATTGCGATGTGGCCTACTTTATACACACACTTCGTATACAGAATTACATGCATAAAAAAATTGATGTCAAGCTACTAGGAAGTTGGCACGTTACAATGGCCACATTTAGCCACGCGCAAAGGCCGTTGTGTTTACATGTTTGAACACAGTATTTTATGTCTATATCTCCCGTCTTAGTATTGAACAAGCTCTTGGCATAATGCAGGAATCCGGGCTGAGTTGGGAGTTTTACGAGAGAGTGGGGGGGCGGGGGGGGGGGAGTATCATACAGCGCATACGCCGCTCTCTACGTTTGCCTGACGTGTATAGGATAGGTGCGTATATCGGCGATAGGGGGTAATTCCCTTGAACTCTGTAAACTTTGGAATATACTTTCTTGAAACATAGCCAAAAACAAGCAGGGACTATTCTATGTAAACGAGACACATTTACTGATATTCATTAATTTAATTAGACAAACGTTTTATTAGTAACACTGACAGATCTGATGAGGGAAGCGATGTACAAAAGATAAAGTTTTAATAGTATGTATGGAAACTAAACATGAAGTTTGAATACAATTTTCGAAACACATAACAAGCGCCTACGCGGTCTTGATGTGTTTTTACGATTATAGGCCTAATAACATGTCGAGAATAGCGTATTCATCCACATATATACAATTGTATTTTGGAGAAATATCACGAAGTGAAATATTCTCTACTTTTCTATACAGTGTATCAGAGTGCAGACAAAAGGAACAGAGCCCAGCCATCTTTTTACAAAAGCAAAAACACTAAGCTGTACTTAATGAATGTCAGGTATCTGGCTTAGGAATATATTACTTGGTCGTCAAGATACCCGCAGATGCAGGTAACAACACAGAGTATACATCGTTCCTTAGTTTGTCCCATTACATTGTTTAATTTGTGCATACCACTTTCCAGTCTTAAACCGGTATATATTAGTACCTGGACGTATTTTTTAAAACATCTTCTTCATACCTAAGTTTTACACTGTAAACCTACTCAAAAAAAAAAACAAACAAACAAAAAAAAACTTTTCTCCGAGAATGTGCTATGTTGTGAAAATTTGCAGAAAATGCGGAAAGCCATTGGCGTAAATATTTTCCACCATGGGCGGACGACAGCGTCGGGATGGCAGGATGGGCCCACCATGGGTGAACGATCGCGTCAGGCTTGCAGGATGGGCCCACCATGGGCGGACGATCGCTTCAGGATGGCAGTAAGGATTGGATCAGGGTCCGTGCATGATGGCTCGACTGTCCGCCTATGGTCCGGCCACGATGGGCGTATACAGAATATTCGGCTAGTCTGGCCTGTGGGTTTCTCCACAACCATTCATTCGATCGACATTACATTTGGCGGGTGTGTTACTGAGAACCCAAGGAATTAAAGTTCTCAGTTTTGGAAAAACTATCTGTTGCATAGGCCTATTCAAATTAGGTGATGATGACGTTACAAATGGGTAATCCGCTAGTGTAAATGTTTATTCCAGTCAGAAATTCCGACCATAATGTCCATAAGGATTGAAGTAGAAAAACACCAACCCACTGAAAACCGTTTCCGCAATTAGAACTGCTTATCTTATACGTGTATTTAATGATTGTCAAGGGAGGAGGTTATGGGTTTGTCTAAGAATTAACTTTAGTTAACTGAGTTGCATGACATTTTGTGCACAGCCTGGTTCGGCGGCAGTCAAGTCCGTTTTGACCGTTATTTTGATCTTGTCCAAATCCAGAAATTGTAAAAAAAAATGAAACACTCTACACAAATGCAGATTATTGCACCTTTACCTGTTGTAGGGAGTGTACAATTAGCTGTAACAGAGGTTTACGCTCTCAGGTCGAGTGTCTTCTAATCTCGTGAAAAGCATTTCAAACAGTTTGAAAAAATTGTCATTGGCTATCCGTTACAGGATCATCCAGCGATCTCTACCGATGTCCAAAGATCAGCGGGGGAATAATGAGGGATTTCAGTGGGAAGTGCTACCGATTTGTTCCCACTGACAAAACGTGGAATGAAGCACAGGTCGATTGTCACAGGCGGGGAGGTAATCTTGTTCACATCAAGAATCGATCAACACAGAACTTCATCTACAACACTGTCAAACACGATCTCGGTTGGAAGGTGAACGGGATGTGGATTGGTGCGCATGACAGGGCGAGGTCAAATAATTATGAGTGGGTTAATGGTGAGTACATGTGTGTTTCACAGCAGCTTAGCATTTGCGGGCAAAGAGAAAGTTCAATCTTTCAGTGTGATTTATCTGTATACATGTTTATGGCGCCGCAAGCAGTTTGTGATTGAGTTTAGCCCAGCTAACATGGTCTCTACTGCACGGTTGTCCGACTCTGGTCCCATTTAGCTCAAGGCGGAAAACTGTTGTCAGCTCCACAGCTGGAGCCCATCCTAATGTCCTACAAAAGCCATCGAATTCTAAAAATATGTTGTTTTTTTTTTAATTGAACTCACGTCAAGGCGAAAATTTAAAGAGTTTCCAGATTGGCACATATTGGACAGACTTTTTACTTAATCATTTTGATGATTTTCATTAGTTAAGATTACTGTTAGAAATGCTGACTATAATGAATTGTGACCAAAGGAATTACGGTACGAAATGTGAAATCATCAAACAACAATGGGGTAATTCTTAACATTTTCCAGGTGATCGACAAACTCGAGGGACACCTGTGACTTGGAGCTTTTGGGCTTCCGGTCAGCCATCTTGTAGTTTTTTGGGTTGTTTTGAACTTTGTGGTCAAATGCGATTAGACGAAGGTGGACGTTGGCACGATTATCGGTGTGAACCATTTTTTAGTACTTACCACTACTGCTGTATGTATGGTAAGTATGTGGCAAGATGAGAGTCTGTAGCAAAGATATGGCTTTAAGTTTTGAATATTGATTTCACTCAGTCGCCTAACATAAATTGCGTCTTTCTAACATCATTGAAAACTGTTGACTGCTCTCTTTGCATGATTCCGTCCTCTTTTCGCAGTATGTACTTTCTTAGTTCTTTGGTGGTTTGTTTTATTTGTCGTCGCGGGTATTGGCGTTGCGATTATTGACCAGGAACGTCTTTATTAGTTGACGGCTCGTATACGAATGTCTGTTTTGACGCATAGGTGGTCAAGAGACGATTACAGCACAGAAAAGAACAAAGTATAACTATATTTTCATCATTTATATGGGTGTTTTAATTTTTGTTGTATGTTCAGCTATACTGCTTGTACACATTCAGTGGTCAGACTGATTGGTCAGGCTCACAGAGGGCACGGGTGTAATACATAGATAACAGTGTGGAATGTTCTGGATGTCTATAACGGTACAAGAGGGATTTCCCGGTGGTGTAGGTGGAAAAGGACAGACTTCCGTTACGTTTCTTTAACCCCTAACAAGAACGTGCATCCCTTGTCGCCATACTACATACCAGTAGAGTGGTGCGCATGCAGTCAGGAGTTTGTCACTTTTACTCTTGTTAATCGCTCACACATCGAGCTTTCAACATTGATCAGATAAAGGATTAGTGTCCAGATTTAGCTAGTGGTCCTAATTATAAAGATTACAATTTGTTTAACAAACAGTATAGTAGCAGGAGGGTTTCTGAGAAACGTACTAATGACTTTAAATCCACCAAAACAATACATCCAGCTGATCTCCAGAAGGCCGCTCAGTACGGCTCAGCAGGTGACGTTATAGATGGCTTACTGAAGTCTGGCTGGCCTAAATAACTTTGGAATTCCTATGAAAACAATATCATTTTCGACATAGATTCTAACAACACCGAAGCAAATATACAACTGTATTAATTTGAACCCATGATAGACGACGTTGAAGTTCTGATTTGTGGCACTGGCATTTCTGGCCAGATTCTAAATTTTCAGACGTTGGATTTGATCTTTGTCAATCCATTTCGAACTGCACTGGCAACACGGACTGGTAAGCTATAGCTTACACTGTACATTTCATGTGTCAGTCCTAGAAAGTAATATTTATTTACTATTCTTTCCCTCTGTCCGCTTCACGAAAATATCATTCTGTTGCCCGAGGTATTTTAAATTCATACCTGTATGCGAAGCCAGCTGCATGTTATTGTAGGCATTCCGAATAGCCTACATGTATGCCTATATAGTCGTGTAAAAATGTGGACGTCAGCGTTAGTATACAGAGATTTGCTATCCGAGTGTTGGCGAAAAAAATGCATAAAGCCTCCCATGTTATCTAGTAATTTTAAGCGCCAAATTACTCCGCTTAATGTACCCTTTTTAAATATATGTTTTTAAACTCAGTGTAACAATTAGTACAGGGGTGGCTAATGATAAATTTGAGCACTAATCCTTTAAAGAAAAAGAGTGTAGAAATCAATGATCTCTGATCAAAACAGATTGGTGATTGTATACTCTGTGCCCTATAGCCGGCATGTTCCGTGATTGGAAAGATCTTGTTAAGGCTGTTGGAAACAGGGTCCTCCTCTGCGTATATAACAAATAATAAATTTGTCTGCCTTTAGAGACTTCATTTTTGGCTTCATTGCAGTGTCTTGTTTATGATGAGTCGACTTGGGCTGACAATCTGCTGTTTGTTGATCTATTGAAGGCAGGCATGTGGCGCCGCAACCCGTTTTCTCTGTAAACACATTTTTATTATAAACAAAGTAACAAGGCGATAGACATGTAAACGTGTTTAAAAATATGATTTTGCTATAGCAACATGTGACATGTTACACAACAAACATGTTATCGGTTTTTTTACACTTAATAACACAGTCATGTTTAATGGACTACTAATAGTTGGCGAAAATATCCACCACGTTACCATGTAAACATTTTCTACGTTTTGTACAATAAACACATCATTTAAATACCCATAGTAAGCGTATGAACACCAAAATGTGTTTATCAATTATAACAGAAATATACTGATAAATGAAACATTTGTTTTCATGTAATGAACACAAATTACGTAATATAGTCCAAGAAAACGGATGTCGGAGTCAGAAGTTTTGTTGTAAACTATAAATTAACATGCAAGTTTGTTTATTCCCGAGACATTTTGGTTGTTATGAATTTCGTTGTAAAGAGGGTTGATTGTAAGTACCGCTATATATATAATATATAGACACTCACATAACTAAAACGCCAAAAAGGTGGTGGGCCTTTGTGGAAGTGTATGGTGACTGGATGGGGCGTAGTGCCTGGTGTCTTCGGCATGGCGTTCCCGCAGGACAGCACTATAAATACGTCCATGTGCAAGGAGACACCTTCGTGATATGACCGAAATAATTCGAAGAGGCGCAAAACCACACATGTTTTTTATTGTCATGAATGGTTTCAATTGGAATGGGACCCAGTTATTAATATAATTTAATGAAAGAAAATACGTAATAAGTCCATTGCTCCTCTTGAACCTGTTTCAGGTGTTAAAATGAAAGAGCCGGATCGATGTAGATCGTTCTTTTTTACTAGCAGAAATATACTTTATACGCCGCAAACATCTAAGGATATTGTACTGAAGATATGATCAGCGTTTAAACTGACTTGGCACGGGCTTTCACAGTAGTGGGCTGGACAAAGTTTTATGTAGGCCTGTAACCTATTCCATTCTGGCTGTCTTCTTTAATGCCGCTAAAATGCGGCGCAGATAGTAACGCGAAAACCAGTTGTACCAGCTACAAAGTGTCGTTGTCCTCAGTCATGAGTCGTGACAGTCTAATGCGTTATAAACTTGAAGTAGGCCACGCAGTAAAAATGACATCTGAATTATCCATACAACTTTCAGATATGGCACCTGCGACAACAACGACGACAACCACAACAACAACAACAACAGCACCGCCAACAACAGCAGTACCTTCCACAACAACAGCACCTTCAACAACCACAAGGATGAAGACAACAACAACGGTGAAGACAACAACAACGATGAAGACAACAGTTGTTACAAAATCAACGATGTTGATCGAAACTACGATGACAGCAAACACATCAACAAAACCTCAAAACAACAGGGCACAACAAGGAAGAGAAAGTACAACAGGGAAATCTTCTGAAATGTCATCGAATGTCCCACAACCAAGTAGTAATTTTTTAGTAGGAACGGAAGGGAGCACAGGTATATGTTGCGATTCTTGTGGGAAATGAATTGACCGTCGGGGAGCCAAATGTATTTATGTTTATTTGTTGGGAGTTTAACGCATTAAAATCTTAGGTATTATGTGAGTGAGGTTTAGGTCTGTGAGGTTAAGGTCTGTGAGGTTAAGGTCTGTGAGGTTTAGGTCTGTGAGTGGAGAAAATTGGAGCTGTTCGCGTAAATATCCTCCCTTGGGCAGATACCTGGGTATGGTTTCATGGAGTAACCATGACAGTGTATGTTGCAGAGATCTAAAGTACACTGAACTAAAGGTTACTTAGTACTGCGTACGCTTCTTGAAGTCGGTCCCTGATATTTAAATATCCTCACCATGCTACGAAAAGTAAGTGAGAGCCTGTGATCTCATTCGTCATGTAGGGGTGGGTATGCTATGGCGAGAGTAATGCTTCAAGGGCAACTGGGCTAGCGAGGACTGGTTAATGTTACAGACTGCCAAAAAAAAAATAGCCTGTTAATTTTAACAGAAAATATGTTGTCTTAGCAGTACTATAGTCTATTTATTTTAGCGAGTCGCCTATATTCAGCTCTCTGCAAAATCAGTCATACTCGCTACCAAAATTGCTTTCAGTCAGTGACACGTTACAACAAAAGCTCTACACAGGGATACATTTGAAGTTCATATTCTTGCTAGGAAAATGGAGTTTACCTTTTTCTAACTCGTAATATTAAAGCCCATCAGCTCGCTTTCGACTGGTAGAACCAATTGCCTGGAGTAACGTCACAATTATTCAGAAACCAGTGACATGCAGGTTATTGGGCGGAGTTCAACTTGTTTTGAAGGTGGGTGACACCAGTTATCTCAACAGCTGTCGACTTTTCCCTGTTTCTTTCACTGCCATTTATGAAATCTTATAATATAATCTTAATAAATGAATTTTTCTGTATCTCTTGTCTCATGGCGGTATGGATTTAGGGATGCTAGGAAATTAAAGCCATGTAGTCTATACTCAGAGACAGTAGTGTATGCTGTGTTATTGCATGGAGTTTGTTCTAACTGCTTGTTGATGCTGCCAGTTTAAAACAAATTACTCTCCACACCCATTGTCCAACATGGAACTTGTTTTTGAATAACTATGACGTCACCCCAGGCAACCAGTTCTTGGTGTGGAAACTAAGCTTATGGAGTTTAACATTGTGGATTAAAAAAGTATTCTAACTGCAATTTCTTTGTAATAACAAGAACATCTAACGTATCAATGTGTAGAGTTTGGGTAATTCCGTGAGACTGGCTTAAGGCAATTTTGGTAGCGAGCAGGATTGATTTTACAGACAGTTGAACATAGGCGACTCTCGAAAAGAAACGAACTATAGAAGGTATTCTGTTATTATAACATAATATTGTGTCATATTCAACATACTATCCAGTTAATGTTATACAATTCTTTATGTTGAATTAATACAAGATGTGCTATATTGAACGGAACGGAATAATCTGTTGCAATAACAGAATGCTGCGAAAACGGAATGCATATTAGCATCACTCAGACAACTGGCTTCCTGTTTAATGTTAGATTATTTTTGAAGAGTAATAAGCAGTCCATTAAGGTCTGCTTCTATACAAAGGCGAGTGCAGAAGTACCCTTCTCAATGGAAATATACCGGTAGAGCTCTTTATTAAGATAACAGCAGTACGGATGTTGGTATGGAGACCTATGATGCCGCCCATCTATTCTTGTGTGTTTATTGTGGAATACTTTGGAGAGTGATAGATTCATTGATTATAATTTAACTCCATAGTGAAGACTTTTTCAGTTATACATGTACAATGGCGGTCAGTTTTGTGGAAGGGGGGAACTCTGAATACTAGGGTATGACATGACAAAGTTTAGTATAGTTAACTAGGAAATAACGCGTATGATATAAGAGAAATATTTTAAGGATTTTGATTGATGTCGTGCTGAAGAAATTTTTACTGAAATATCACGGCGGTAGGGTTTGTTGGTTCTGGGATTAAGATGGCCTATCTTAATATCTTATATATCATACATATTGTTAGTCTAATTTCATCATCTTGACATGACAGTGGACAAAGGGCATATTTTTGTGTTACTTCATCGATGATCGTACAACCTTACTCCCGCATCTCTGCTCCACTCAATGATGTAATTAGGATTTGAAGTTTTGCTTTGTCTTGTCAGGTTCAGCACCACTGATCGGAGGGCTCATCGCAGGGGCGGTTGTGATAAGTCTCTTACTCCTTCTTGTGTTTCTGTACCAGTGCAGGTGAATATTTACGTGAAAGTATAGTGTTTTTCAACTATCAGCTCGAAAGCGGTGCTTAAAATAACAGATCATGCTGGCTTCCTCTCCGGCAGTACGTGGGAAGGTCTCTCAGCAGCCTACCGACAGTCGTGAGTTTCCCTCGGGCTCTGCTCTGGTTTCCTTCCACCATTATACTGGCCACCGTCGTATAAGTGAGATATTCTTGAATACGGCGTAAAATACCAATCAAATAAATAAACAAAGCAATAAAATAACAGAGAATCGACGATGACTCATGGCTGGCAGCGGAGTGTGTTTTGTGTGACCACAGCAGTTATTGTCACGCTTGAATAAAGAGCAATTAGGTGTGTGTACACATACTGTATCTTCTTGTGGCAGGGTGATTCCATGCCAGAGACACAAGACTCGACACCTCACCTTGTCACATTATACTGACACCGGGCCAACCAGTCCTCAGGTCCAAGTGAGGCGGCAATAAGTACCATTTTTAGTCTTCGGCTAACCCGATCCTGGTTTGATCCCGGTCTCCTGATTTCGAAGCGGACGCTGTAACTTTTTAAATTTGTTTTCAGCGAGTTAAATGCAGTCAAATGATTTGACTGTAAGGTGTGATTTATGAACCGTATTGATAACGTATGGCGGCCGTAACTCCCTGCATACGACGGCTTTGCCTACATCTAGACCTATTGAGCATGAAAACAGTTACTGTAATGGTACTAGAGACATAGACACATTAGAAACACATAGTGATTATGATCCATAATCCCACCATAGAATCAAAAGATTCGATTGCATTTCCTTCAGTGAAAAAAAAACTATACAAATCTAAAAAAGCCATTTTTTAGACAAAGTTCTAAATTATTTTTCTACTGATGCTTATTGCATTTGCTAGGTTGTTCGTCTTTAAATGGAAACAAATTTTAGTCGCCTCCGCCATGCGATGGCCCAAGAATATTTCGCTCACATGTACTATTATAATGGGATAGACAGAGCCCAAAACTACCCACGACCCATTCGCAGGTTGCTGGCAGGCCTTGCCACGTACGTCTGCCAATACTGTAATCTAAGCACTTCATCTGAAACCAAACCTGGATCTGTCCTGTATACACTCGCTCACGTTTTCAGTAAAATTTAATCGTCGTTTCTTTTGTCAGAAGACATGCAGAGACAGAAAACCCAACGCCGAACATTCATTTCTCCAATGATGCGTGTGGTGCAGGTGGTGAAAGACAACCAGTCGATCGGCCGTCTGCCGCCGCTCATAATCAAAATTTAGAGGCAAGTAACGGCTCAGGAGCTGCGGAAAGACTACCGGATGTGACGCACCGGAAGGAACGAGAACAGAACCGATTAAACGGGGCTTGCGTAAAGGACAGTGGGGAATGGAGGGATTCGCAAAATCCATACGACACAATTCCATTCGACGAAGACTTGGGGGAAGAGAAATCTGCGGTTTCTGCTTCTGAGTACTTACACGCAAAAGCATTGCGAAGACAGGATAAAGGCATGAACTTGGACAGCTTGCAGAGGCCGCGATCCACCGAGGAGAACGCCTACTCCAACGCGGTCAACTTGGATATGGGTGAGTCGGCGTGGGAAGATGCAGAATCAGGCCTTCATCAACCTACCTGGGAAGCTTCCGGAAAACAACTTGACGGATATCTATCACCGTCTCAGATTGCAAGGCCCGTTTCCGGAGTATCTTCCAATGAGGACATGACCTACTCTGCTTCTGGAACAACGCCACAGGCATCGGGTAATGATACTCTAACTGTCTTTCCGCTTTCCGAAAGGGAGCGAAATAACGCGGGAACTCTTTTTGGTATAGATACATTGTCAGCAAATCGTCACAATCATGAGAATCTTTACCAGCCGATGTTTGGGTCGGACACATAACTTGAGACCACGAGACAGACACAGTAATAAATGGGAACACTGTAAGCTAAATGAGGGGATTTAACAGTAGAAAATAAGATCAAAGCAGATTAGGAAAGCCGGGCTTATGTGCTTGGCCCTGTTGCTCAAAGGGATCATAGCTACGCTCGATTGTAAGTTTTACTTGAGTTTACTATTGTAGAAATAAGTTTCGTCTTTTTGGACTTAAGATCGCCATGGTATGTCAGATTTTGACATTATGGTGGACTGTGAAAATAAAAAGTTTGCCGGTCGATAATTTTTTCTTGCCTTCATGTTAAAAAAAGTTCTACATCACATGAATAGCAAATTTTTTCCTGCAAACGGAGTAGTAAACTGCTACATATAGAAGGCTACTATTTGTACTTAACGTTAATTCTGGGGCGATTGTAAATGTTTTCATCCGGGTCGACTCGATTGTAATGGTTTTTTTTTTATAAATTACCACTATTATAGCTACAATCCTTTCGTGCAAGAGGGTGTCGATTGAAAGTTAAGGTTACGACCGTGATCTTAGTGATTTACAATTAACTTAAACTTACGATCCCTTTGTGCAAGCGGACCCTGATCTGTATTTGGAGAGATTCTAAGTATCATATACATGTACACTTCAACATAAAAACGCCATGAAATGAATTGGACAGATATTTGTTTCGTTGACAAAAACAGACTACAGTCTGTCAGCTGTGGAATGTCGTTAAGGCAGTATAATTAGTTTAGAATCTTACATTTCCACCATAAGCCGATCATGAACACCAAACTCACGGGCTCACATCATTCGACATCAGCGCCGGTCTTCTTTTTATAGCGATCTGACCAATGAATTTAGTTGTGTGTAAAATAATTGATCATGCTGAAGTCGGTGACATTGGTGACTATGTTAAAATTTTATATATTCTATCTGTTTCTGTATAAACAGTTGGCTGTATATATGCGCATCTAAAAGTGATGAAAAATTATAAATTGGCTTTAAAGAACGAGGTGGTCTCTCAGCAACCTGCGGATGGGCTGTGCCCGGTTTCCACCCACCATAATGCTGGCCGCCGTCGTATGAGTGAAATATTCTTGAGTACGCCGTAAAACACCGATCAAATAAATAAATAAATAAATTAAAGAACCTAGTACGTTAATTCTGAGAATCTGCTCTAGAGAGATATAATAAGAAAGTGCAAAATTTTAAAATCCAAGTACAATTCTGTAACTTTCCGAATTAGTAATATAAAACTTTGTCCAAACGTCGATAAAAGTTATATGGCTATAGAAGAGACGGTTGCTTGGTAAAAACCCGCCAAAAAGTGCACCCCTGAACAAAAAAGCCAATTTTCGGTTCAAACAAGGCTATGTATTTTTAGTTTACTGAATGGAAATCGACTTTATCCAGAAAAATATCTTCACTTAAACTTTCACTTTCGGTTTGGTTAACGTTTATCCTCACGTATAAAATAGAAACTTGTGATCGGTTTTGTAACAATTTGGCAAGTTTAATATCCGTGTTTCTGACAACTTCTCCAAGGCATCCTTAACAGTACAGTGAACTAACCAAGTCAATGTGGGGAACAGTGGTAAACCTATGGGAAAGTGGTTCACTATTTTTTCTTTGGAAACATACTTTTGTGTGAGTGAAGACATAGGCCAGCTTGTATTAAACAACTGTTATCATGAATTAGAACTGATAATTGTTAAGGTATGCCATAATGTAACATGTGGCAACTAAAACAGAAAATCCAGCTTGAGAGCACGTGTGATCGTCTGTCTTTAACTTGCCTTGCTATGTGTGATATGTAGCGGAATTATAAGGCTGAAAGGTACATTATGGTATATTTAATTGACTGGTTGTCACCGGCTGAAAATATTTTCATAAGTCACATTTGTGTTTGCAGTGCTTTCACCACTCTACTGTGCCCAATGCAAAAAGGATATTTCAGTGTGATTAGAGTAGGCTACCATTTTTCGATTTTATTACATATACATCGAAAGCATGGATATTTACTTGCTTCAGTGCATGATTATAGCTTGGCATATAAGCTGAGGGGCACAGTTTCTTGCACTGGGACCGATTCGCCACCTTACCACACCAGATCCTTTAAATGTATATTTTTATATCACGCTGTAAGTTTGTTCTGTTCTGCAATAAGTTCACTGTATTAATGTTAAATATGTTCCTGTGATAACATTTAGCTCACATGTTTATACATATTTACATTATTGTTAACCCAACCACACACGTGCACGCAGTCATTATACAGTTACTATTATATCATAGTGTTTAAACTATATATTATATATGTTGTATAACCGTATATGTTTTTGTTATTGTTTTAAAGTTTGCTGTGGTTAAACTATTGTTTGTGTTATTATATTAATCTATTTTATATTAATCTATGTTATATTAATCTATATTATTTTGTCAAAATATAACTGTATATATGTTATTGTCATCGTTTTAAAGTACGGTATGTAAATTGTCTAACTAAAAGTTTACGATTGAACCATATTTTGCTTTGAGGATCTGAGATTTACCTAACAATGTAGATGCATCCGAAATACATAAATTTGATGTGCCATAATATAGCGTTTACGCACCTGTTATACAGTACCTAGATCGTAATACCCGTATTACTTTTGAATACCGCTGACCCATGCACATGATTCTGCATGGAATTGTGGGAATATTTCCAATCACGGTCAGTACTTGTATTTTATAACTTGATATTTAACACGATATTTCAAAACTACAGTGGAATGTCTCGAACATGGAAATTCAGGTGCACGTAAGCAATTAGCTGAAATACGTATTGTGTAGAAATATACTGTGTAATTTGAACTTCATACATTCGAATTAGTCTTGAGGCCGAAATTTAATACATCTGAAACTGTCAGCTTTTCTTGTTTAAAATAAATTTACTCAAATGCTTATTTCCATCTTGTTTGTTTTTATAACTGTATCGTTTTCTTTATTCACTGTAAACAATGTACGTTCTCCATACGTGTATCAAACATTGTGAACTCGCCCAGGAACGAGTCCTCACCTGCTCCTCAAACAGCCCCATAAATCAAACTGTGCAGACAACGGGTACTTAAAGCTGTGTCAGCTGATGTTGTTAGCATAGGTTAAATATAGGTAGGTGACGTAAAAGAAGGTTTTAACTTCGCTCAGAAAGTTATTGCAATCACAACATGACGGTGTCTGACATACTCTTTACAGCGCATGCGTCTCTCTCTACGGTCGCTTTACACCACTGCCAAAAACTTGGAAAATTTGTGCAGAAACCCGGAGGTCACTAGGTTCGCGATGATGAGACAGGAAGCGTTGTCAGAGAACACAAAAATACTCTTAACCTTTGTTTCTATCAATACTTTATACACATGCGTTCACCATCAGCGCACAGTTGATAGAGCGTCCGCTTCGGGAGCGGGAAGATCAAGGGTCAATCCTGGGTCGAGTCACACCTAAGACTTTAAAAGAGGAAGTCGTAGCTTCCTCGCTTGGCGTTCAGCATGAAGAGGGTAGTGCAAAGACTGCTTGACCTGTATCAGCACAATGGCTTCGCTAAGGCGTCTCTGTGAAGCAGCACTAGATGAAAGAGCGGTGGAAATTCGTCCTGCAGCAAGAATGCACATTACATGCACTCTAAGGATTCCTTCGTCGTCATATGACTGAAAAATTGTTAAGTATGACGTTAAACCCCAAGCACTCACTCACTCAACTATGATATTGCGATATCGTTCTAGTCTCCTCTGACCGGCTGTATCAGCGGTAATCTATAAATACTTCAGGGTACATACTGAACAATATACTGGGATATCAGGAAGGAAAGAGTCAACGAGACATTTCAGCCAATATCAAATCAACAGTGTTTTATTTTGGTAGAATCCCAGGACAAATCTCACACGGTATTAAACTCCAACAAAGGACACATTCAACAATATCTCGGCGTGGTTGACAACCCACCAAGATTTTGTTATATTCACATACCGGGGCCTGGATACATAAACCATAGGGAAATGTAATGCTGCTCACTAATACACTGCCATAGAGGGAATTATATTAATAATAATATAATTATAAAGAGGTAGCTCAGTGTGACTCATGGAACTTTGGAGGTCGAGGAGAAGAGACAGGTGCATAAATAGTTGTGAGATCTAAGGGTTTTAGTACACATGCACCCGGTACCAAACTGATCTCAGTGCGCGTGCTGAGACCATACGACATGCACCCGGTACGACACTGATCTCAGTGCACGTGCTGAGACCACACGACATGCACCTGGTACCAAACTGATCTCAGTGCACGCGCTAAGACCATACGACATGCACCCGGTACCACACTGATCTCAATGCATGTGCCAAGACCACAAGAAAGCATATTCCTGTTTAGCCACACACACAGATTTTGTTCTGCTTTACGCAAAGTACTCAGAACACTGTCTTTCTTTGTGTTTTGTGTGAATATGTCAACCAATGACCATCCAGCTTAGCTATAAGTTGAACCCTGAACCCTCTGAACCCTGAGGGTGTTTGCTTATGTCAAATGTCACTCTGTATCCAACCGTACTGATCTTGAAGTTTTCCTTGTCGGAATTTGTTATTACAACTTTCTGCTGAGAAAAATAAAATAGTATGAACAAGATAGACTTAATTACAACTCTGCAGTGAACATCAATAAAGAGGTGAAAGTCATTAGAAACTGTTGGGTAATAAAATAATTTCTTCTTTTAAATCATGTAGTAAAACTCTCATGTAGTAAAATTTTCAATGCCATAAGATTGCAGTACATCAGTGGAATAATGCGGCAGTAATTTGTGTGTAGTTTAGAGTGGTATTACATGGTTAGACTGTGAATTACTGGTAGACATACTAAACCATAGTATTATTTCTTGACTATTGCAGTAAATCCTATGGTGTTTAGTCCAAGGACTGTACAATTTGTACATAAAATCCCTAGCAGGCTGAGAGTAGAAGATGAAGTCATGTGCTTGGATAGAACCTTTTCAGGTCAGCCTCAAAGTGCCTTGTGTACCCCAAGTATTCAAGTTTTGATCCTGAGCCTATAACCTTACAGGTCAAGGCATGTCATGACTTCCTGATAACCTGCATTATGACACTGAACAGTGTATGAAACATTTAAAAAGTCATGAATTATATGAAACTTTTGACTTTTTTTCAAATGAATTAGCCACCATTTATTTAAATGGTTTATATAGTGATTGGTAACACTTACCCTTGGGATGAAAAATGGTTCAGCTAAGAAGACAAAGAACCATTCATCCAAGAAATGGAATAACAAAGACAGCATGTCATCACCTGTAAATCAAAATCTAACTTTTGCAGTTAGAAATTGTAAGATCTCTTCAGCTCTGTGCTGTAAATATGGGAAAATAATTTCAAAGTAAGTTTTCATCTCTCAAATTCCATCACTAACATGCAGGTAATCCAAATCTTCAGGAGACAATACACAAATATGCACTGATTAATACACCATTAATACATGAAAGATCGCAAAGGCTATTTTTAAAGTACAACAGTAGGAGAATCCCCATTCTAAGTCAATAATTAAGCGTATTGTAATGTTTGTAATTAGAATTTAAGATTCCATTTTCATCCCAGTTGAACTAGATGCATACTGTCTGAGCCAAAAAGAAAATGCTGGGAAAGTTGTTAACCCTGCCCTGCGTATAGATAAATGTGTAATGTACAGCATACTACACATCATCCACATATGTGGTTTAAGGTCGACTTTTAAGCTCTAATTATTGGTGGATTGCAAATTTCAGTCCATCTGATGATCCTGTATGCTATCTAATCACCTATCCACTGAAAGTACTAACATTCCCAGGAATAGCTGCTTAAATGCCTTTGATAATGCTGTCAGAAAGAAACATGTATTGTTCACAAACTAAAATTTGTGGTTCCCTGCTCCTCTGCTGTCGTTGTATTTAATTCATTTACAGGCATGGGTGAGGGGTCATGTTACAAGGAGGTGGCTACAGCAGGTTAGGCGAGAATTTGAGGCTATTGCCATGGAAATGGAGGATGATCCCCAGTTCGTAGTGGAATGGCATTCACAGAGAATCTCCTTGCCAGGAGTGAAAAAGAAACGCTCACATGTACGGCATGTGGCCACTAATCCACAGTACACTAATCAAAAGAAGACTTTAAAGATCAATGAAAGTGCTGATGAATCAGATGGTGTGTGTGAAAAAATGAATCTGAAAATTGCAGAGAAATTCCAACATTGTGAGTTAAACCCTAGTAGAATACCAAGCACAAATGTTGATATTGGCAATTCATGTTCCTCTTGTGGTGTTAACAGAGCAACGCTTTCACATCACATTAACACTGTTGCTGGATATGATACATCTGAAGCTGGTACATGTAACCCTACATCTGTATTGGCACAAGATAGGTTATCAGGGGAGACAACTGAGAGTAAATCCACATGTGAAACTTGGGCTGAACCTCCTGCACCTCTGCCAACAAAGGAAGCTGAAACTAATGCTTCTGGATTTCCAGAACTCAAAAACCCTGATAATGTCCGTGATGAGACGGAGCTTTGCAATACTCCATATCTTCCAGTTATTAGCTCTACCAGTGGTTCAAGGGTCACAGATCATCCCGTGGCCAACATTTCACATGGATGTGATATCAGTACAGATGTTTCACACACATTGGATGGCTTCACCAGTACATTGACAAACATGACACTTGATTCTTCTACAAGAGTCCCTCACGCCTCTGACAGTTTAGATAATGGTGTCAGTGTTTCACACAAAAGTGCTGATGTCAGCAGAAATGTTTCCCATATCACTGTTGCCAGACCCCATCAAATCCCACAGATGTCAGGTGATGTCAGTGCTAGTGTATCAGACACTGCTGGTGGAACCCAAACAGATGTGTCCCATTCACGACTTGATGCCAACAGTGTTTTGTTTGGCAACAGCATACAACACTGGGGAAACAGCACCTCCTTCTGGGATGCTGATATATCTCACACAGCTGACTCCCAGTCACAAGCAAAAGGTAACATGAATTTCTATGATGAAAATGTGGTAAAATTTTGCCCAAAACTTGTGTGTAAGATGTGCCTTTTGCCTGATTCGTTAATAGTTGTATTAATCTTACAGTAGCTCTCTACATTTAGCTGTTAACCCTCAGATTTATATTTATTTTTAGCCAGCCTGTACAAAGTACAGATGTATCTTATGTCATGTTGAGCCTAATAACTCGATCAGCATTTCTGTCATTTGCTTCGTGCATGTAAAATACTGTAATTTAAAAAATTTAAGCCCACTCTGTATGAGGTTATGTCATAGAAACCTTTAAATGATAAGCGCACTGTGTATGGGGTTCTATCATAGAGTCTTTATTCGATAAGCCCACCATGTAAAAGGTTCTATCATAGAAACCTTCATATGATAAGCCCATTGTGTATGGGGTTCTGTCATAGAAATTTTTATTCGATAAGCCCACTGTGTATGGGGTTTTATCATAGAAATCTTTATTCGATAAGCCCACTGTGTATGGGGTTCTATCATAGAAATCTTTATTCGATAAGCCCACTGTGTATGGGGTTCTATCATAGAAATCTGTATTCGATAAGCACATTGTCAAGCGTGAATGCGACGATACATTAGCTACCCCTGCAAGATTGTTAAATGCATGCGCAGGCAGATTGCATCTGAATATCATTGTTTGTTTGTTTTTCTAGCCAGCATCATATCAGTTGAGGGATTAAATGCTGAAGAACTCCGAAAAAAACGTCATCACATTGCCATGGAGCTACTGTGGGTCCAGCTAGCCATACAGAGTCGCAAAAATGTAATCAAAAGTGCTCTGACAAATGTTTGTTAAGAACTTCTAGTGAAGTCATTTACAAGCATAAGTAGAATGTGAATACATGAATTTAGCTAAGTTTACATTTTAAAGCATTCTTAGATTTAGTTAAGATTTTAGTTTTATATTCATTGTCATGATAAATTCAGAAATGAATTTTTAGGATTTGCATCAGCCGTTTTATTAAATTTTCAGATACGTTAAAAAAGTATCACAAAAACTGAATCAGTTAGAAATGACATAAATTTGCTGCACTGTTTTTTAATTTCTTCTTTGTTGACAGTACCTGCAGTTAAAGCAGCAAATGAAGACAGCCAAAGGATGAATTAGTCCTTGTGATTGGTAGGATGATATCAGAAAAATGGCTGGAAGGGTAATTCAGTAATTGTGGGATAGTCCACAACATCATCATGATTGAATGCTGATATTCCATATCATCATCATGATTGAATGCTGATATTCCACATCATTATCATGATTGAATGCTGATATTCCACATCACCATCATGATTGAATGCTGATATTCCACATCACCATCGTGATTGAATGCTGACAGACATACATGCAGTCAATAACCACTGTAGTGTAAGGAAGTCATTTCCTAAGTGCGCAGTAAATTCTTGAGTATGACATTAAAGTGCAGTCATTGAATACGTAGAGAAGTCTGAAGTGCATTGATGGGGAAGGAGTAAACTGACAAACCGTAAACAACACTTGAATTATGACCAGTGACTATTTTGTCCTGGATATAACAAAAGGCAACTGTTTTACTCATGGCCCAATGCAACAAATTGAATTTTGAAGAAATTTGAAATTCGATGAAACTATTATTTTTGGATTATGTAATAAATGAGATGTCAGCATAAATATTCCACTATTCAAACATCCAAATCTGCAAAGTATGTGCTGTACTACATACCAGTTTTGGATAAATATTGGCCAGATTTTGGTTCTCAAACCAGAAATGGGTTTATGGATAAGTTTAAGATTTGACATATTGAAATAGGCCCGTACCCAACTTCAGTGTCATTGTATAATCAGTAAGAAAAACAGAAAGTTTATCAACCTCCAATCTTTCATGACAAACAGTTTTAAATTTTACGCAAGTAAAATGTTCGCAGACAAATTCATTCAGCACTAGTGATGTCACCCACACAAACCAGTGGGCATAGCGCCTATAATGTATAACTGTAAAATAACTTTAACATGAATGTTACAATATGGGTGAATTTCAAAATGTAATGTATAGCAGAGGTTTATATAGGGTAGTGGAAAGACAGGTGTGTAACAGTAGAGAATAGAAGAACATGTGAATACAATGTGAGAGTAAATTCGAGTGGTGAATGCCGTTCGTTTCAAAGAATGGTATGCAGCCTGTGTTATATTTTTGATAAATGTTTTAAGCTTTATTCAGTACAATAGCTTGGTTACAGCTTGAGAAAACATGACAGAGCCCAGAGGAAAGTCGTCGCTCATCAGGTACATGGACCTAATCCACCTCCTGGTGTAATTTAGCTGCTAAACCAGCATGAGAGCTGGATTAAACTACATGTGTCATAAAGGTCAGGAAGTACAATACAGTGTTCTGGTACACAGTCGTTCTGGTCCAGTCGTGAACAACCTGGTAATGATCATTTACAATCAGGACCAAATGGTCATATGTATGGTTGTGTTTCTCTCTGATCAAAATCTTGTCTCTGTATAGTGCAGCTTTGCTCGATGGAGGAGTCTTTACCTGTCTGTATGGCTGCAAAGTGGCATCAAGCCATAAGCATTATTGTGATCAGCTGGATGAAAATGTCGGCCCACGTTCTGCATATTGGAACTATCCAGAGTGACATCTTAGCCTGTTTGCTTTTTGTTGTTGCGATAATGACATAACTATTGAGATTTTTGGATGATTTTCATATTGGTGGCTAATAAAGGCTTAAACCCCTAACCAAACTTTTCAGTGTTCTTGTTTCTCGGTAATGATTAGTATACGCGCAAAGGTAGAAGACGTACTCAGGCCTATTGAATTTTGCCTGGAAAACAGGTTCATTAAACGTAACGTGACCTTTACTAGGTTTGACGTAGGGGAAAGTGGGGCATAACTACATCTGACATCTGTTTCATTTTCCCAGCTGAGCTTTCAGAAATTTATTTATTTATTTATTTGATTGGTGTTTTACGCCGTACTCAAGAATATTTCACTTATACGACGGCGACCAGCATTACGGTGGGTGGAAACCGGGCACAGCCCGGGGGAAACCCACGATCATCCGCAGGTTTCTGGCAGACCTTCCCACTTACGGCTGGAGAGGAAGCCAGCATGAGCTGGACTTGAACTCACAGCGACCGCATTGGTGAGAGGCTCTTGGGTCATTACGCTGCGCTAAGCTTTCAGAAATACATGTAAAGCTGTGAACATGACCAACCGAACTTAGAGCCGAATCTCATGAACTTGGGAGGTTGATATTCTAATCTGGCATAAATGCGGCTAAATTCCCATCCTAAAATTCAAACTCTTCCACATTCACAGTCTTCATTGTAACATGTTCAATCATTCCGTCATTCATTGTTTCTATTTCATATTAGTGCAAGACAAGTTGCTTAACCACGCGATCATACCCACAAAAACATTTTATTTAACAAGAGTGAATTATTCTGTAGAGGTAAAAGAAGATGAAGGAAAAGGCACCAACATAAGTTAGCTGATGTATGTATAAAATATTGGTCTTCAACAGAGAAGTTTATAATGAGGGTATTGCATCCTTTGAACTTGGTGACCATGTGCTACAGGGCTACATCGATGTATAGTCATATACATAATTTTAATTATCTATAGGTACCAACATGTAATAACTTTCCTTTATTTTATTTTAAAATCCATACAACATATTTATGGTTTATGAAATGAAGAAACACGAATCAACGCTTAGCCTACATCTTCAAGCAACCTTTTTAAGGCAATACATCGGAGAAAAATCCTATTGTATTCTATTGGCTTCCACAGACATTCGTATATCTTAACATTCCTGAAAGTGGTATGCAAAGGCAAGTGAACGTTTACATCGCAGCCTGTGGTCGGCGCAAGGAGGGGTCCAGGGGCGGTTTATAGGCCCCGGATGCTCTGAGATTCCAAACACCCGAATTAAGACGCGCTCCCAACCTTTCTTAGGCCTACAATAAGTCGGGTTACACTATAGTGTAGATTTGCTGGGCTGAAAAAGCACGGTTTTGGGTCCGGCTCTGTTCATCAGTTTATCAGTTAATTACGGGTTCTTGCTTTGACTGGGTCAAACTTGCAACTGTCACATCGGAAATTAGTGTGAATCTGAGCCTGCAAAAGTCGTTTTGTGGAGGAAAACTGCAGAGTGGAACTCTAGCCGCCTACGTGTGAACTCCCCTGGTTATAGGCCCTGGAAGATGTCCCCATGCTTTGTGGTTCCCATGTTATCTCTGTATATACAGTGTGATGTAATGTAGCCTGTATAGCTTTTCACCGTCTGCATACAGGTCTTTTTGAGCTTCCATGTAAATGTGATTGTACTGGAAGCGTAGATGTATATACGACAAAGACGTAAAGAATTTCAAACTTTTGTAGTTGAGTGTACAAGCTCAGGAGATATATTGTGCCGTTTTATGTGCATATAACTCCGTATCTGAGTGTCTGATGCACTCAGGTCGATTCTGAATAGGTGACGAGTAACATAGGTGATGTACGAGAAGAGGAAAGTAGTTATAGAGGAGTGAAAACAACCTAGTTCCTTAGTCATTCAAGATCAGGACTGCAGAAAGCTTCAAAATGGCTAGTTTGCGACATGTTGTGTGGTTACCTTGGTGTTTTCTCATGTTCCTGTCATTCGGTAAGTGTTGTTTCTGTGATCTGTGCATCTTTATATTGCCAGTAACGAAATATCTTGTTCCGATTTTGTGAAAGTCTTGTCTGATCGCGTTTATATACATGCTTGGGGTATAATGTTGTACTTAACAATTTTTCAGTCAACTGGCGACGAGGAATCGTTACGTGTGTACACATATAGTGTCTTCTTGTGGCAGAGCGAGTTCATGCTGCCAATGAGGTATATTATATCAAAGACACGAGACATGACACCACATCCAGTCACACTGTACTGATACCGGACCAACCAGTCTTGTTTCCTTGTTCTAATCTCTCACTGCTGGGCGTTAAGCGAGACATCAGCTAGTACCTTTTTTAGTCTTTGGACCCGACTAGGGTTGATCCCACTAGAATATGCTTATATAGAGAAAACATGATATTGTTTAGTAAAAGTAAGCAGCCATATACACTTGATAAAAACTGCAATTACCATTCCGAAAATATGGATATTTCCAAGAGGGAATTCCCATATATATATATATATATATATATATATATATATATATATATATATATATATATATATATATTCTCAATTGCAAACAAAGTTTTCTCAATTGCAAACACATTCTTCCATTTTTAATTTTCTGATATTGTCATTGACATTTTAAATCTGTAATATGTAGGCTTATATAACTTAAAACATTCTTTGACTTTTTGACGGATTTTTGTATAGAGAAATAAAATGGCTCTAGGCGATAATGTATTTATTTATTTGATTGGTGTATTATGCCGTACTCAAGAATATTCCACTTATACGACGGCAGCCATCATTGTGATGGGTGGAAACCGGGCAGAGCCCGAAGAAAGCCCACGACCGCGATAATGTAAACCTATAACCTACCAACTTGCTACTTTATGGTGCATGCATATATCGTCCGATATATAGACACGTTCAGATCATATATAGACATGATCGTGGGTTTCCCCGAGCTCTGTTCAGCTTCCTCTCTCCACAATGCTGGCAGCCGTCGTATTAGTGAAATATTCTTTAGTGCAGCGTAAAACTCCAAAGAAATAAGTGCATACATTATCAGTTTATAATAGCCTTCTGTTTGTCTATGTATATTAGATTCATGTTTTCTGAGTTTTTCTTGAGTTGTACAATTGTACAATAGCGAGCTGTGTTTTATCAAAAAAGGTGAAAATGATGTCTACGAAATTCAAATTCAGGCCAAACTATGTACTTAACTTAACCCAAGTGAATGCGTCGTTATATTTGTGTTAACGTTATCGCCATCATTTCAGAATTACTTTACGATCACGAGAATACTAACCACCGTTTTTTTAATAAAGGAAAACCAGTGCAAGTAGAACACAAAGCGAACTGAAAAGGTGATACATTCTTGGTTTTAAATCTATTATTGAATATTTTTGACGTTAATTTAAGACACATATACGTAAGGGAAAGTTGGCGTCCTGACCATCCTGACTATACGCCAGAATGTACATATATATTGCGGACGTCAAGCAAAGCCGCTATGGCCTAGAGCGAAGCATGGCGTTTCCATCGGTTAATTACTCCTTTAAGGTCTTTTCCCTAGACCATAACGTGATGTATGCATGACCTTGTCAAGTTTTGTTATTAACATACTTCAAGGAAACTGACGCTGATGAAAGTGTACCACATCAACATTGTATAACAAAATTACACTTAAATGCCATTCATTTAACACATCATTTAAGATGGAATGCCCGAATCCCAGGATTTAAATTCGAACACGTTTTAAAATAGATCGCTAAAATGAAGTGCGGGTCAGTTTAAATTCCTGAAACATTGGTCTGTATGAGGGGCTAGTCCATCATCTTTTCAGCCCTCGTTAGACATTTGGTGTTTAAAGTATTCTCATAGTGAATAGACCTTCCCCAGCTATTGCGATGTGGCCTACTTTATACACACACTTCGTATACAGAATTACATGCATAAAGAAATTGATGTCAAGCTACTAGGAAGTTGGCACGTTACAATGGCCACATTTAGCCACGTACAAAGGCCGTTGTGTTTACATGTTTGAACACAGTATTTTATATCTATATCTCCCGTCTTAGTATTGAACAAGCTCTTGGCATAATGCAGGAATCTGGGTTGAGTTGGGAGTTTTACGAGAGAGTGGGGGGGGGGGGGGGGGGGGGTATCATACAGCGCATACGCCGCTCTCTACGTTTGCCTGACGTGTATAGGATAGGTGCGTATATCGGCGATAGGGGGGTAATTCCCTTGAACTCTGTAAACTTTGGAATATACTTTCTTGAAACATATTAGCCAAAAACAAGCAGGGAGTATTCTATGTAAACGAGACACATTTACTGATATTCATTAATTTAATTAGACAAACGTTTTATTAGTAACACTGACAGATCTGATGAGGGAAGCGATGTACAAAAGATAAAGTTTTAATAGTATGTATGGAAACTAAACATGAAGTTTGAATACAATTTTCGAAACACATAACAAGCGCCTACGCGGTCTTGATGTGTTTTTACGATTATAGGCCTAATAACATGTCGAGAATAGCGTATTCATCCACATATATACAATTGTATTTTCGAGAAATATCACGAAGTGAAATATTCCCTACTTTTCTATACAGTGTATCAGAGTGCAGACAAAAGGAACAGAGGCCAGCCATCTTTTTACAAAAGCAAAAACACTAAGCTGTACTTAATGAATGTCAGGTATCTGGCTTAGGAATATATTACTTGGTCGTCAAGATATCCGCAGATGCAGGTAACAACACAGAGTATACATCGTTCCTTAGTTTGTCCCATTACATTGTTTAATTTGTGCATACCACTTTCCAGTCTTAAACCGGTATATATTATTACCTGGACGTATTTTTTAAAACATCTTCTTCATACCTAAGTTTTACACTGTAAACCTACCGGTACTCAAAAAAAAAAAACAAAAAAAAACAAAAAAAAAAAAATTTCGCCGAGAATGTGCTATGTTGTGAAAATTTGCAGAAAATGCGGAAAGCCATTGGCGTAAATATTTTTCGTAAAGGACTTAAAATTTCGTCGATGACTGAGTTGGACATTTTGTCTGAAGAGGGGATCCTAGAAAATTGCTTTGCATGTTTCAACGCCAAAAGTAATATTATCTGACATTTTATTGCTATTGTGTAAGGAAAGTTAGATCATTTACATACGTACGCATCATTTCCATTGCGCCAACACTACTACTGGCATGACCGTCCTTTATGTACGGAGGATATCCCCTTTTTCATAGAAATTGTATTTAATCAGGAAAGGAGGAAGCACGGCGGAAGCGTATGATTTAAACCGGTCTGATAATAGAAGCTGTGTTTGATGACGAAAATCGTCAGAAAAGAGTCTGAAGTTAAGCCTCAAATTCGACATCCATTTTCTGCATGTATCAGCCTTAAACAGATATTAATTCCTGATCGACAATATTGTCATTTCAAAAAAACCACGCTTGCGAATTCTCGAAAAGAAAGAACTTTTTAAAACTCCAGGGACTAAATTATCAAAAAGGTCCAAAATCTGGGAAAAATGACTGACAGAATTTAAAAAAAAAAACTGAAGCCAACGTCATATATACGCGTACAAGCATATACCATGCCTGTATATTGCCCATAGTATAATAAAGGGATATGATAACAATGTTTTCTTCATTGGAGAACACGCGATATTCCGAATGTAACTTAAACTGATTACTTATGTAATCAAGGCAGTGTTCAACACGATGTAAATGTTCAGAATTGTTAAATGACGCCATTTGATGGAGATCACTGAGAAATTGAATGAATGAATGAATGATTGGGGTTTAAGACCACAGTGGCAATATATCAGTTATTTAGTGAGATATTTGTATCTGAATAAAATGTTTGTGGAGGAGTTGGCCTTCTTGACATATAACCAAGAAGACGTGAAAACACGAATAGGACAGACATATTGGGAAAAAACAGGATCCCGATTTATACTGTAAAACTTGAAATGAACATTATCCGTCTAATGATAAAGATGAAGATGTAGATGGCCTCCTATACGAAACTATAAATGAATGGATGTCTGTATAGCCACGGTATGTACAATGCCGCAGAGCCAAATATCCGATACGCTCATCTTGGTCCGAGTATGGTGGGCCTATCATTGTTGGGTCTTGTTCGATTATCCGTACCGGTATGTCATGAGCGTAGGATCCGACCAGGATGCGCGATTCATAGTACCATCGTGGATCGCCGTACATTAAAAGAAGTACATAATTGTGCCTCTTGCTACAACAGCCATTCGCTTAATAACATATAAACGAAGGACCTGGTTTGACTCGGCCTCAGTGCAAAAAACTGTGCACCTCTAGAAGTGAGACTGACTATAGTTCTGAGTGACAGTTGCTGACACACAAGTTAGGCCGCTTCTTTCTTAGCCCTGTTATATTACAAGCATTCAACTTCTAAAGCTCCTAACATGGACTGTAGCCATGTATAGGACATTAAATCGAAAAATTTGAGCATACTCCTGACAAGTCATCCTGAAATGTCTTTTTTGTTTTGCTTCAGACATTGTATAGTGAGAAAAATCCATGAATCACAAATGTAACTTTGTGAAAAATTCTTGAGTCCGCAGATATGCACAAATCAATTAAATAAATAGATAACAAATGTAGCTGTCTGTGTACACTTCCGCTACGCATAGCGTGTTAATGTTAATGATAGCTAGACGACTACATGTGCTCTCAACCAGGATTCACGTCTGATTTCTCTATAGTTCTCATACGCTACGTAATACCATACCTTCACAATTATCCATTCTAATCCATAATAACACTTACTTTAATGGAAGAGGGCCTGTATCTTTACTCACAAAAAGTATTTTTGCAAAGAACCCCCCCCCCCCAAACAAATATTCGAGCTCTTCTGTGACGTGCTACCTGTTCTCCACAGTTTCTCCGTTAAGTTCGCTGTACTATGAAGGATACCTGAGAGGCTATGGCAGAAATACGTACATAATTTAAACTTGCCAAAATCTGACAAAATTGATCACATTATAAAGTTTATGTATTATATATGAAGACAAACATTAACCTGAACGAAAGTTTGACAGCATGTAGAAACACACATACAAGTTTAAGTATAGATACATTTCTGGTTAACGTTGATCTTCATTCTGTAAATTAAAAACACAATGCCTCGTTTGAACGAAAAGTTGACGTTTTTGCCCGAGAGTGCATTTTTGGCGAGTTATTACTAAGCAACCGTTTCTTTTATGACCAACTTTTTATGGGTTCGTCGACAAAGTGTTATACTTCTGATACGGAAATTTTCTGATATGGAGTTGTGCTGGGATTTTAATTTTTGTACTTTCTTATCATATCTCTCTGGGTTGAATTTGCCATTTCCATTGTACATGTAATGTGAAAATCTATACAGCCACTTCGGTATTTTTTCGTGGTTATCAAATGTGAAGCAGTAATCCATGAATCTGTATGTCTGCAGAATTTATCACCAGAGGGACACCCAATTTCAATCTCTGTCTACGTACCTTGTGCAAAGTCAGAGTGAAAACCTTAGAACAATGTAACTGTTTATATGAATACTGACAAATCCAGGATGGCGGGATGGGCCCACGACGGGCGGACGATCGCGTCAGGATGGCAGGATGGGCCCACCATGGGCATACGACCGCGTCGGGATGGCAGGATGGGCGCGCGATGGGCAGACGATCGCGTCAGGATGGCAGTAGGCATTGGATCAGGGTCCGTGTGTGATGGCCCGACTGTCCGCATATGGTCCGGCCACGATGGGCGTATACAGGATATTCGGCTAGTCTGTCCTGCGGGATTCTCCACAACCATTCATTCGATCGACATTACATTTGGCGGGTGTGTTACTGAGAACCCTAGGAATTAAAGTTTTGAGTTTTGGAAAAACTACCTGTTCCATAGGCCTATTCAAATTAGGTGATGATGACGTTACAAATGGGCAATGCGCTAGTGTAAATGTTTATTCCAGTCAGATTTTCCGTCCATAATGTCCATAAGGATTGAAGTAGAAAATTATTAATGAATGTCAAGGGAGGAGGTTATGGCTTTGTCTAAAAATTAAGTTTAGTTAACAACTGAGTTGCATGACATTTTGTGCACAGCCTGGTTCGGTGGCAGTCGTCCTTTTTGACAGTTATTTGGATCTTGTCCAAATCCAGGAATTGTAAAAAAAAATTTAAACACAAGACACAATTGTAGATTATTGCCCCTTTACCTGTTGTAGGGAGTGTACAATTAGCTGTAACAGATGCTTACGCTCGCAGATTAAGTGCCTTCCAATCCCGTAAAAGCATTTCAAACAGTTTCAAAAAATTGTCTTTGGCTAGCCTTTACAGGATCATCCAGCGATCTCTACAGATGTCCAAAGATCAGCGGAGGAATAATGAGGGATTTCAGTGGGAAGTGCTACCGATTTGTTCCCACTGACAAAACGTGGAATGAAGCACAGGTCGATTGTCACAGGCGGGGAGGTAATCTTGTTCACATCAAGAATCGATCAACACAGAACTTCATCTACAACACTGTCAAACACGATCTCGGTTGGAAGGTGAACGGGATGTGGATTGGTGCGCATGACAGGACGGAGTCAAATAATTATGAGTGGGTTAATGGTGAGTACATGTGTGTTTCAAAGTAGCTTAGCCTTTGCGGGTAAGAGGAAAGTTCAATCTTTCAGTGTGATTTATCTGTATACATGTTTATGGCGCCGCAAGCAGTTTGTGATTGAGTTTAGCCCAGCTAACATGGTCTCTACTGCACGGTTGCCCGACTCTGGTCCCATTTAGCTCAAGGCGGAAAACTGTTGTCAGCTCCACAGCTGAAGCCCATCCTAATGTCTTACAAAAGTCATCCAATTCTAAAAATATTTTGTTGTTTTTTTAAATTGAACTCACGTCAAGGCGAAAATTTAAAGAGTTTCCAGATTGGCACATATTGGACAGACTTTTTACTGAATCATTTTGATGATTTTTATTAGTTAAGATTACTGTTAGAAATGCTGACTATAATGAATTGTGACCAAAGGAATTACGGTACGAAATGTGAAATCATCAAACAACAATGGGGTAATTCTTAACATTTTCCAGGTGATCGACAAACCCGAGGGACACCTCTGACGTGGAGCTTTTGGGCTTCCGGTCAGCCATCTTGTAGTTTTTTGGGTTGTTTTGAACTTTGTGGTCAAATGCGATTAGACGATGGTGGACGTTGGCACGATTATCGATGTGGACCAGGTTTCAGTACTTACCACTACTGCTGTATGTATGGTAAGTATGTGGCAAGATGAGAGTCTGTAGCAAAGATATGGCTTTAGGTTTTGAATATTGATTTCACTCAGTCGCCTAACATACCTTGCATCTTTCTAACATCACTGAAAACTGTTGACTGGTCTCTTTGCGTGATTCCGTACTCTTTTCACACTATGTACTTTCTTAGTTCTTTGGTGGTTTGTTTTATTTGTCATCGCGGGTATTGGCGTTGCGATTATTGACCAGGAGCGCCCTTATTAGTTGACGGCTCGTATACGAATGTCTGTTTCGACGCATAGGTGGTCAAGAGACGAACTATTACAGCACAGAAAAGAACAAAGTATAACCATATTTTCATCATTAATATGGGTGTTTTAATTTTTGTTGTATGTTCAGCTATACTGCTTGTACATATTCAGTGGTCAGACTGATTGGTCAGGCTCACAGAGGGCACGGGTGTAATACATAGATAACAGTGTGGAATGTACTGGATGTCTATAACGGTACAAGAGGGATTTCCCGGTGGTTTAGACGGAAAAAGACAGGCTTCCGTTCCGTTTCTTCAACCTCCAACCCGAACGTGCATCCCTTGTCGCCATACTACACATCAGTAGAGTGGTGCGCATGCAGTTAGGAGTTTGTCACTTTTACTCTTGTTAATCTCTCACACATCGAGCTTTCAACATTGATCAGATAAAGGACTAGTGTCCAGATTTAGCTAGTGGTCCTAATTATAAAGATTACAATTTGTTTAACAAACAGTATAGTAGCAGGAGGGTTTCTGAGAAACGTACTTATGACTTTAAATCCACCAAAACAATACATTCAGCCGATCTCCAGAAGGCCGCCCAGTACGGCTCAGCAGGTGACGTTATAGATGGCTTACTGAAGTCTGGCTGGCCTAAAAAACCTTGGAATTCCTATGAAACATGAAAATGAAACATTTAAACAAAACAAACATGAAACAAATGAAATATATATATATATATATATACAGTATAATATATATATTGAAAGAGAATAAGTAATAAGTCCATTGTTCCTCTTGAACTCTATGAAGTGTTAAAATAATAGAGCCGCATCGAGATAGATGGTTCCTTTCACTAGTAGAAATATACTTTATACGCCGCAAACATCTAAGAATATTGTACTGAAGATATAATCAGCGTTTAAACTGACTTGGCACGGGCTTTCACAGTAATGGGTTGGACAAAGTTTTATCAAGGCCTTTAACCTATTCCAATCTGGGCTGTCTTCTTTAATGCCGCAAAAATGGGGCGCAGATAGTAACGCCAAAACCAGTTGCACCAGATACAAAGTGTCGTTGTCCTCAGTCATGAGTCGTGACTGTCTAATACGTTTTAAATTTGAAGTAGACCACGCAGTAAAATGACATCTGAATTATGCGTACAACTTTCAGATATGGGACCTGCGACAACGACAACGACAACGACAACAACAACAGCACCTTTAACAACAACAGCACCTTTAACAACAACCAGGATGAACACAACAGTTGTTACAAATTCAACGATGTTGATGGAAACTACGATGAAAGCAAACGCACCAACAAAACCTCAAAACGACACAACAGGAAGAGAAAGTACAACAGGGAAATCTTCTGAAATCTCAAGAAATGTTCCACAACCACGTAGCAATTCTTTAGTAGGAACGGAAGGGAGCACAGGTATAGGTTACGATTGTTGTGGGAACTAGGTTGACCATCGGGGAGCCAAATGTATTTATGTTTATTTTATGGGAGTTTAACGCATTAAAATCTTAGGTATTATGTGAGTGAGGTTTAGGTCTGTGAGGTTTAGGTCTGCGAGGTTTAGGTCTGCGAGGTGGAGCTGTTCGAGTATATATCCTCAGTTAACCAGATACCTGGGTATGGTTTCACGGAGTAACCATGACAGTGTGTGTTGCAGAGATCTAAAGTGCACTTAACTAAGGGCTACTTAACACTACGTACGTTTTTTGAAGTCGGTCCCTGATATTCAAAGATCCTCACCAGATTTAGCTAGCGAGGACGAGTTAATGTTACACACTGCAAAAAAAAAAAAAAAAGAAAAAAAAAAAAATAACCTGTTAATTTTAACAGAAAATATGTTGTCTGATCAGTGCTATAGTCTATTTCTCTTGGAGAGTTGCGTATATTCAGCTCTCTGTAAAATCGCTACCAAAAATTGCTTTCAGTCAGTGACACTTTACAACACGAGCTCTACACAGGGACACGTTTTTACACACTGGAAAAAAAAAAAAAAAAAGAAAAAAAAAAAAAATAACCTGTTAATTTTAACAGAAAATATGTTGTCTGATCAGTGCTATAGTCTATTTCTCTTGGAGAGTTGTGTATATTCAGCTCTCTGTAAAATCGCTACCAAAAATTGCTTTCAGTCAGTGACACTTTACAACACGAGCTCTACACAGGGACACGTTTGAAGTTCTTATTCTTGCTGGGAAAATGGAGTTTCACTTTTTCTAACTCATAATATTAGAGTCCATCAGCTCGCTTTCCACTGCAAGAACCAATTGCTTCGAGTAACGTCACAATTATCCAGAAACCAGTGACATGCAGGGTATTGGGCGGAGTTCAACTTGTTTTGAAGGTGGGTGACACCAGTTACCTCAACTGCTGCCGACTTTACCGTGTTTCTGACACTGCCATCTATGAAATCTTATAATATAATTTTAATAAATGAATTGTAGTATATGATCTCATGGCGGTATTGATTTAGGGATGGATGTTAGGAAATTAAAGCCATGTAGTCTATTCTTAGAGACAGTAGCGTATGCTGTGTTATTGCATGGAGTTTGTTCTAATTGTTTGTTGATGCTGCCATTTTAAGACAAATTACTCTCCACACCCATTGTCCAGCATAGATCTTGTTTTTGAATAATTATGATGTCACCCAAGGCAAGTAGTTCTTGGTGTCGAAACTAAGCGTATGGAGTTTAACATTATGGATTAAAAAAAGTATTCTAACTGCAGTTTCTTTGTACTAACATGAACGTCTAACGTATCAATGTGTAGAGTTTGGGTTGTTGCGTGAGACCGGTTAAAGGCAATATTGGTAGCGAGCAGGATTGATTTTACAGACAGTTAAATATAGGCGACTCTCTAAAAGAAACGAACTATAGAAGGTATTCTGTTATTATAACATACTATTGTGTCATATTCAACATAGTGTCCAGTTAATGTTATACAATTCATCATGTTGAATTAATAGAATCTGTGATATATTGAACGGAATAATCTGTTGCAATAACAGAATGCTGCGAAAACGGAATGCATACTAGTATCACTCAGACAACTGACTTTCCGTTTAATGATAATTATTTTTGAAGAGTAGTAGGCAGTCCATTAAGGGCTGCTTCTATACAAAGGCGAGTGCAGAAGTACCATTCTCTATGGAAATATACCGGTAGAGCTCTTTATTGAGATAACAAAACAGCAGTACGGATGTTGGTATGGAAACCTATGATGCAGCCTATCTTTTCTTGTGTGTTTATTGCATAATACTTTGGAGAGTGATAGATTCATTGATTATAACTCCATAGTGAAGACTTTTTCAGTTATACATGTACAATGGCGGTCAGTTTTGTGGAAGGAGGCAACCCTGAATACTGGGGCGTGACATGACAAAGTGTAGTAAACTAGGAAATAACGCGTATGATTTAAGAGAAATATTTCAAGGATTTTAATTGATGTCGTGCTGAAGAAATTTTCACTGAAGTATGACGGCGGTAGGGTTTGTTGGTTCTGGGATTAAGATGGTCTATCTTAATATCTTATATATCATACATATTGTTAGTCTAATTTCATCATCTTGACATGACAGTGGACAAAGGGCATATTTTTGTGTTCCTTCATCGATGATCGTACAACCTTACGCCCGCATCTCTGCTCCACTCAATGATGTAATTAGGATTTGAAGTTTTGCTTTGTCTTGTCAGGTTCAGCACCACTGATCGGAGGGCTCATCGCAGGGGCGGTTGTGTTAAGTCTCTTACTCCTTCTTGTGTTTCTGTACCAGCGCAGGTGAATATTTACTTGAAAGTATAGTGTTTTTCAACTATCAGCTCGAAAGCGGTGCTTAAAATAACAGATCATGCTGGCTTCCTCTTCGGCCGTACGTGGGAAAGTCTCCCAGCAGCCTGCCGACAGTCGTGGGTTTCCCCCGGGCTCTGCCCGGTTTCCTTCCACCATTATACTGGCCGCCGTCGTATAAGTGAAATATTCTTGAATACGGCGTAAAATACCAATCAAATAAATAAACAAATCAATAAAATAACAGAGAATCGACGATGACTGCATGGCTGGCAGCGGAGTGTGTTTTGTGTGACCACAGCAGTTATTGTCACGCTTGAATAAAGAGCAATTAGGTGTGTGTACATATACTGTATCTTCTTGTGACAGGGTGATTCCATGCCAGAGACACAAGACTCGACACCTTACCTTGTCACATTATACTAACACCGGGCCAACCAGTCCTGTTTCCTTGCTCTAAACCCTCAGTGCTGAGGTCCAAGTGAGGCGGCAATAAGTACAGTTTTTAATCTTCGGATGACCCGATCCTGGTTTAATCCCGGTCTCCTGATTTCGAAGCGGACGCTATAAAGATTCGATTGCATTTCTTTCAGTGAAAAAAAACTATACAAATCTAAAAAAGTAACTGAAGGTATTTTTAGACAAAGTGCTAAATGATTTTTCTATTGATGCTTATTGCATTTGCTATGTTGTTCGTCTTTAGATGGAAACAAATTTTAGTCGCCTCCGCCATGCGATGACCCAAGAATTTTTCACCCACATGTAGTAGTATAATGAGATAGACAGAGCCCAAAACTACCCACGACCCATTCGCAGGTTCCTGGCAGGCTTTGCCACGTACGTCTGCCAATACTGTATGCTAAGCACTTCATCTGAAACCAAACCTGGAACTGTCCTGTATACACTCGCTCACGTTTTCAGTAAAATTTAATTGTCGTTTCTTTTGTCAGAAGACGTGCAGGGACAGAAAACCCAATCCCGAACATTCATTTCTCCAATGATGCGTATGGTGCAGGTGGTGAAAGACAACCAGTTGATCGGCCGTCTGCCGCCGCTCATATCAATCAAACTTTAGAGGCCAGTAACGGCTCAGGAGCTGCGGAAAGACTACCGGATGTGACGCACCGGAAGGAACGAGAACAGAACGGATTAAACGGGGCTTGCGTAAAGGACAGTGGGGAATGGAGGGATTCGCAAAACCCATACAACACAATTCCATTTGACGAAGACTGTGGGGCTGAGAAATCTGCAGTTTCTGCTCCTGAGTATTTACACGCAAAAGCATTGCGAAGACAGGATAAAGGCATGAACTTGGACAGCTTGCAGAGGCCGCGATCCACCGAGGAGAACGAGTCGGCGTGGGAAGATGCAGAATCAGGCCTTCATCAACCCACCTGGGAAGCTTCCGGAAAACAACTTGACGGATATCTATCACCGTCTCAGATTGCAAGGCCCGTTTCCGGAGTATCTTCCAATGAGAACATGACCTACCCTGCTTCTGGAACAACGCCACAGGCATCGGGTAATGATACTCTAGCTGTCCTTCCGTCTTCCGAAAGGGAGCGAAATAACGCGGGAACTCTTTTTGGTATAGATACGTTGTCAGCAAATCGTCACAATCATGAGAACCTTTACCAGCCGATGTTTGGGTCGGACACATAACTTGAGATCACGAGACAGACACAGTAATAAATGGGAACACTGTAAGCTAATTGAGGAGATTTAACAGTAGAAAATAAGCTCAAAGCAGATTAGGAAAGCCGGGCTTATGTGCTTGGCCCTGTTGCACAAAGGGATCATAGCTACGCTCTATTGTAAGTTTTACTTGAGTTTACTATTGTAGAAATAAGTTTCGTTGCTAACTTTTTGGACTTATGATCGCTGTCGTATGTCAGATTTTGACATTATGGTGGACTGTGAAAATGAAAAGTTTGCCGGTCGATAATTTTTTCTTGCCTTCATGTTAAAAAAAGTTCTACATCACATGAATAGCAAATTTTCCTGCAAACGGAGTAGTAAACTGCTACATATAGAAGGCTACTAAACGTTACGATAATTCTGGGGCGATTGTAAATGTTTTCATCCGGGTCGACTCGATTGTAATGTTTTTTTTTTTATTTTATAAATTACCACTGTTATAGATACAATCCTTTCGTGCAAGAGGGTGTCGATTGAAAGTTAAGGTTACGACCGTGATCTTAGTGATTTACAATTAACTTAAACGATCCCTTTGTGCAAGTGGACCCTGATCTGTATTTGGAGAGATTCTAAGTATCATATACACGTACACTTCAACATAAAAACGCCATGAAATGAAGTGGGCAGATATTTGTTTCGTTGACAAAAACAGACTACAGTCTGTCAACTGTGGAATGTCGTTAAGGCAGTATAATTAGTTTAGAATCTTACATTTCCACCATAAGCCGATCATGAACACCAAACTCACGGGCTCATATCATTCGACATCAGCGCCGGTCTTCTTTTTATAGCGATCTGACCAATGAATTTAGTTGTGTGTAAAATAACTGATCATGCTGAAGTCGGTGACATTGGTGACTATGTTAAAATTTTTATATATTCTATCTGTTTCTGTATAAACAGTTGGCTGTATATATGCGCATCTAAAAGTGATGAAAAATTATAAATTGGCTTTAAAGAACGAGGTGGTCTCTCAGCAACCTGCGGATGGACGTGAGTTTCCCCCGGGCTCTGCCCGGTTTCCACCCACCATAATGCTGGCCGCCGTCGTATGAGTGAAATATTCTTGAGTACGCCGTAAAACACCGATCAAATAAATAAATAAGTAAATTAAAGAACCTAGGACGTTAAGTCTAAGAATCTGCCCTAGAGAGATATGATAAGAAAGTGCCAATTTCAAAATCCAAGTACAATTCTGTAACTTTCCGAATTAGTAGTATAAAACTTTGTCCAAGCGTCAATAAAAGTTATATGGCTATAGAAGAGACGGTTGCTTGGTAAAAACCCGCCAAAAAGCGCACCCCTGAACAAAAAAGCCAATTTTCGGTTCAAACAAGGCTATGTATTTTTAGTTTACTGAATGGAAATCGACTTTATCCAGAAAAATATCTTCACTTAAACTTTCACTTTCGGTTTGGTTAACGTTTATCCTCACGTATAAAATAGAAACTTGTGATCGGTTTTGTAACAATTTGGCAAGTTTAATATCCGTGTTTCTGACAACTTCTCCAAGGCATCCTTAACAGTACAGTGAACTAACCAAGTCAATGTGGGGAACAGTGGTAAACCTATGGGAAAGTGGTTCACAATTTTTTCTTTGAAAACATACTTTTGTGTGAGTGAAGACATAGGCCAGCTTGTATTAAACAACTGTTATCATAAATTAGAACTGATAATTGTTAAGGTATGCCATAATGTAACATGTGGCAACTAAAACAGAAAATCCAGCTTGAGAGCACGTGTGATCGTCTGTCTTTAACTTGCCTTGCTATGTGTGATATGTAGCGGAATTATAAGGCTGAAAGGTACATTATGGTATATTTAATTGACTGGTTGTCACCGGCTGAAAATATTTTCATAAGTCACATTTGTGTTTGCAGTGCTTTCACCACTCTACTGTGCCCAATGCAAAAAGGATATTTCAGTGTGATTAGAGTAGGCTACCATTTTTCGATTTTATTACATATAAATCGAAAGCATGGATATTTACTTGCTTCAGTGCATGATTATAGCTTGGCATATAAGCTGAGGGGCACAGTTTCTTGCACTGGGACCGATTCGCCACCTTACCACACCAGATCCTTTAAATGTATATTTTTATATCACGCTGTAAGTTTGTTCTGTTCTGCAATAAGTTCACTGTATTAATGTTAAATATGTTCCTGTGATAACATTTAGCTCACATGTTTATACATATTTACATTATTGTTAACCCAACCACACACGTGCACGCAGTCATTATACAGTTACTATTATATCATAGTGTTTAAACTATATATTATATATGTTGTATAACCGTATATGTTTTTGTTATTGTTTTAAAGTTTGCTGTGGTTAAACTATTGTTTGTGTTATTATATTAATCTATTTTATATTAATCTATGTTATATTAATCTGTATTATTTTGTCAAAATATAACTGTATATATGTTATTGTCATCGTTTTAAAGTACGGTATGTAAATTGTCTAACTAAAAGTTTACGATTGAACCATATTTTGCTTTGAGGATCTGAGATTTAGCTAACAATGTAGATGCATCCGAAATACATAAATTTGATGTGCCATAATATAGCGTTTACGCACCTGTCATACAGTACCTAGATCGTAATACCCGTATTACTTTTGAATACCGCTGACCCATGCACATGATTCTGCATGGAGTTGTGGGAATATTTCCAAGCACGGACAGTACTTGTATTTTATAACTTGAACTACATGATATTTTGCATGGTATTTACAGTGGAATGTCTCGAACAGAGGCGTTCAGGCACACCTAATTAATTGGCTGAAATACGTATTGTGTAGAAATATACTGTGTGATTTGTACTTCATGCATTCGAATTGGTCTTGAGGCCGAAATTTAATTCTTCTGAAACTGTAAACTTTTCTTGTTTAAAATAAATTAACTCAAATGGATATTTCCATGTTGTTTGTTTTTAAAATTGTGTCGCTTTCTTTATTCACTGTAAACAATGCACGTTATCCATACGTGTTTCAAACATTGTGAACTCGCCCAGGAACGAGTCCTCACCCGCTTCTCAGATATCCCTATAAATGAAACTATGCCGACAACGGGTACTTGATGCTGTGACAGCTGGTGTTGTAAGCATAGGTTAAATATAGGTAGGTGACGTAAAAGAAGGTTTTAACTTCGCTCAGAAAGTTATTGCAATTACAACATGACGCTGTTTGACAGCGCATGCGTCTCTCTTTACGGTCGCATTACATCACTGTCAAAAACTAACAAAATTTGTGCAGAAATCTTAAATGAACCCGAGGTCACTAGGTTCGCGATGATGAGACAGGAAGTGATGTCAGAGAACACAAAAATACTCTTAACCTTTGTTTCTTTCAATGGTTTATACACATGCGTTCACTTCAACTATGGTATTGCGATATCGTTCTAGTCTCCTTCCACCGACTGTATCAACGGTAATCTATAAATACCTCAGGGTACATAATGAACAATATACTGGAATATACTGGAATATCAGGAAGGAAAGAGTCAACGAGATATTTCAGCCAAAATCAAATCAACAGTGTTTTATTTTGGTAGAATCCCAGGACAAATCTCACATGGTATTAAACTCCAACAAAGGACACATTCAACAATATCTCGGCGTGGTTGACAACCCACCAAGATTTTGTTATATTCACATACCGGGGCCTGGATACATAGGGAAATGTAATGCTGCTCACTAATGCACTGCCATAGAGCGAATTATATTAATATGTGACACACACCATAGCTAATTAAGGTAAATCCAAAGGCAGAGAGGAGGGAGTATATGTATTCAGGTTTTGTCGAGAGATGAGCAGGATGAATTAACCCTATGATGGATTGCACTCGTATTTATAGACTTCAGAACAAATATCACGGGACTACTTTCAGCGAATCAGGAGCCTAGAATTGGGCCCATGCCTTAACTTTAAACGGGAACCGAGCGTTGCAGCATTGTCGGAAAGCAGTTAGTAAGCAGTAAGACAAAATTTTGCCGTGCAATTCAACAGGATAAACAGTGTTAAAATAGTTGGTTTCCAGACTGCAGGACCAATACATGTACTTATGAGAACAGTGATTACAGAAAATCAAGTCCGGCGAACTAGTTCACGTTACTATGCGGCAGTGGGTTACACAAAATACTGCGAACAAACAGTAAGCAGCAAAAGAGAGTCGTACGAGTTAGAGAAAAATGAAATATGATTTATAATGTGAACAAATGGTATTCTGAAAAATAGACCAGAGAAAATTATCCATAAATTCATGTTATTTGATGAAATAACACCAAATACGCCTGCTCACACCTAACTTCACAAGTACGCTACTGCAAACTAATCAAGTGTTTGAGAAATGCAGTGTTTTGTCCAGATGTATTTACCAAATTAAGCCTGGCAGTAAAGTTAGTGCGACAGTAATCCACAGGGGTAAGTCTGTTAAGTATTGGAAGTCTCAAGGCTGAAAATCCGTTACGAACTCAGGTGCAACACATCTATGCTTACATTCGACTGATAGGTAGGCCCCTTCAGGTTTGGGACATCTTCCAGGTGAAATTCAGGGTATTAATACGTAAAGATAATTACACAAGATGTGATAAAATTTAGTAAGGCCCTTCGCCACTATGCGACCGCTATATCGTTTCGCATTTATATAGGCCTATGTGGCATAACTTATTTACCAAACAGCAACAACAAAAAACAATTTACATTATGAACCGGGACTTACGACACAGAGTTTTATCGCTGATTAAATAGTCCTGTACAAGGACACCAGTGGCGAGGCTAAGCCTAAACAAGCCAAGAGGTGGCAGTGATGTAAAGCGAACGTAGAGAACGGCACATGCGCTGTAAGGGACAGGAGAGTATGAAACAAAACGGCAGGAATGCCGACATAGGGCCTACATATTAAGTAGTACTGCCTCAGGGCAAGACACAAACAGGAAGTCCTACCCAGTCACAGTATGCTGGCCAGAAAGACCAGTGGTACGGATGTGTAACACTCGCGAAAAAAGCGATATGAGACTGTAAGAGAGCTGTAACTGGGCGGGTAACTTGGCGCACAAGCATGGGCATATATATATATGTGTGTGTGTGTGTTAGACGGTCAAAAAATCACCCACAGGTTTCTCACAATGTCTCAAATTGTTACGTAATCCATGCTTAGCCTATGTCTATTCATAATCTGCTAACATGCTTCAATACAGTGACATTGTGCTGTGGTTTGAATTCCCTTCGTGCAGGGCCATATATACACAAATACATGCACAATATCAAACCTGAATGTGAAGGCTAATATACGAGGCACATGCTGACATACATACATATATATGCACCTTAGTGCGTACGATATAAAAAAGATATTGAGATATGTTATGGTGAGATCTGAAGTCGAGCGTGACGCAGATTACATGCGAGATGTTATGGAGAGAGGCACCTGAGACCTATACAACGCTGGAGTAAAATGGCTTCCTATAGCACTGAGGGAGCACATGTTTTTCTTCTTCTCTGTCTTTTCATATCCCTCACGTGTGGTAAGTATTATACTATACGTCACACATCCAAATCCAAATCGCATCAGCGTTTGTTTTCCCTGATCGGTTTGACCGGGCAGGGTCATGGCATCACCTATTCACTGTTATTCTGCTTCTTCTTTGGCATGTATACTTGTCCAACATTGTTTGTTCTATAGCCATTGGATATGCTGATTTAGTGCGTAAATATGTGTAGCAGCCTTCGGGACAAAATCTCTAATACTCTCAGGCCGAAGCCATAGGGTTATATATATATATATATATATATATATATATATATATATATATATATATATATATAGCTTAACAATCTGCCAAAGACACCACAAACGACACACAACGCAATCACATGCTAATATATATATATATATATATATATATATATATATATATATATATATATATATATATATATATATATATATATAGGCCTATTAGCATGTGATTGCGTTGTGTGTCGTTTGTGGTGTCTTTGGCAGATTGTTAAGCTCAGTCAGCATACACTGGCACTAATATTTAATTATGTCTTTCTGTAGAGCTGCTTTTCTTTAAAAAAAAAGAGAAACCAATAAATTACCGACATAATGCCAATCAGTCATTTTGTCATGGTTATGTAGATGGGACGACAGTGCCAACTGTGCATTACGACCTGAGCTAGATTCGCTTTAAATGCACTCTTTATGGCCCATGGTTTCTGACTCATATCTCGACGAAGTATAGTATTTCCTTTATATTTACCACGATGCAATTATGTACTTTCAGTCACCTTATGCCGCCACCCAGTGTGCTTTGTGTCAACGGAATTGGAAAGAGAACATACATATGGAGCTATATATTCCATAGACATTTTGATTTGAAAGGGTCAGGCTGGAAATTTGATAACAAATTACAGAATGATCTGCACATTTTATTGTGAGGCAAACAGGATATGCTCATATTAACCCTAAACGTTTAAAGTAATATCATACAAGATGAATAAACTATTGTGGCTATTGCGACTGCGCGGAACAGCTTGAATTTTGTATATAGGCTATATACACAGGTACACTGGCTTATGAAGATTATACACCTGAAGTAAAAGGCCCTCGCTCGCTGAGTCATATGACGCTATCTCACAGAAGAGGACGATAGCCTTTCACCACAGAAGTAAAGAGTTCGAATCCAGCTCTCGCTTGTACTCTTTTAAGTAGTTTTAAGTCCTTCGGGCTGTCCCCGTTTTCCTTTTCCCCGGTATAACCTAACCACTTTTACATGAAGTAAAACATTCATGAGCAAATCATAAATAAGCAGTCAAATAATAATATAAAGGGCAATAACCGTTACAGATTATTCCATGTTCATGGCGTCCTTCTTATACCCTTTTTGGATATCGGCATAACACAGACATCACGTTTCTAACGTTCTCCTCATTTTCAGATATCTTTTTATAAAAACGCGTAGATAACCAAACAATTCAGAAATGTTTTCTCAATCGGCAGCCTTTTTTTTCGTTTTGCACATGATTGTCTGTGTCTTAGAAAATTAAGGTTTTCAGCCCTGGTATACGATATAGTTCATGATAACAAAAAATCGTCGCAATGTTATGACGGAGACGAATGGAAGCGAAGCCCGGCTAGTCATTAATACGACTGATTGACTACATGGACCTGTCTATCAGTATATATCATAAATGGCGCGTGCATGGTTTCTTTGCTCGCCCCACATGTCCAGGTGAACACCTTTTTTCACAGCGATAAGTATTGTGGAATTCAAGCCTGTGATTGACTGAAAACGCTGTTCATAATCAATCTGTCGTGCAGATGTATATAGGCTACATGGGTTTTAATTCGCTAAGTAGACAGAAAACATTTCCAGAGCAACCTAGTTGTACGATTAACAAAGAATGTACTGTAAATCTTTGCTGGAAATATCACAAATATAAAAGAAAATTTAGTACATGCCTGATGTTAAGGCAATTTTACAGAATGGGCTCGGAATACATTACATGGGTAATAGAAACAAACAGACGAAAAGACAAATGTATATACAGACAGATTATGTGAAGCTTCCTCATGTACATATATAGTATGTGCTGAGTGTGTGCGAAACATACACTCGGTCTGACTATATAGTCAATCCAGATGGACCCAGTATGTCACACTTTGTCCAGCCATATCTCTGAAATAAATCGCACCATATACATGTGGTTTCGAACGTCAAATAATTGGATGGGACTCAATATGCGTTCCAACCTTCCTGGAACTCAAACTCGTCTGCAAAACACGTTTTTAGTATTTCATTTCTATAGTTGTATTGATAGATGGAAATGAAAGCATTTCTAAGGCCAGCACTCAGATTTAAATCAGCTAATTAGATGGCTTTCAAAATGACTTCCCAGCGAGCTGTTCGGCACCGGTACATACCTCAGAACCTCTTGCGTTTAATGTGAATACAAAACCGCCTCTGATTTAGTTGTTTGTCTTCGGTGACAGAGAAGTAAGTTATGATGTATAATAGTTAAGATTCAACCGAAAAATGAGATTGGAGTTAAGTGTAAAGCGAGTGGGAGTTGTAAATTTGCGCCATGTTTTTGAGAGATATCAGTGGACTAAAAATAAATAAGTGAAATATTCTTAAGTAGGATGGAAAACACCAATCAAATAAATAAATAAATCAAAAGCCTGTGACTGTCTGCGTATAAGAAATAACTGAACTACTCCACGCATTCATTACAGAAACAGTCAGTGACCTCTACCGGTGTCCACAGATCAACATAGGGGTAATGATGGCATTCGGAGAGAAGTGCTACCGATTTGTTGCCCGAGACAAAACCTGGGATGAAGCACAGCTCGATTGTCAAGGAAGGGGAGGTAATCTAGTCCACGTCAAGAACCGGGAAACGCAAGATTTCCTCGTGAATGCTGTCAAGAACAACCTTGGCTGGAAAGTGAATGGAATGTGGATCGGTGCGCTTGACAGGACAGAGTCTAATAACTACGAGTGGGTTAATGGTGAGTGAAACTCTCCGCCTTATTTCAATATACCAACTTTTCCTCTAACAATCAATTCATGCAGGTCATATAAGCTAATTGTCGTCCACAACATTTTGTCCACAAAAGTGCATACTTAGAGTCAAACACATGTCATGAAATTTCAGTTTCGTTGATGAAACTTACACGCTTTATGTAGGATATAATCATACCTTCCAAATGTCTTCAGGGACTAAATTTATGTTTCCTTTCCTATCATTCTTCTTCTTTCCTATCACGGACGCCTGACCTCATACATTTCTGGTGGGAAGATCGCCTCAATTATGCCCAATACAATATTTTCAAATCTTGTTTGTTTGTACGTTTTGTTTGTGGAAAAGGACAAACAAACAAACAAACAGACCGTGACGCAGTCTGATTAAAGGCTGACATGCACTCAAACCGACCGATTAATTTAAGTTGTCCGCGTGTTGAGACGGGTACATGGGAATTTAAACCCTGGGTGTGAAATTTTAACTCTGAGCCTCAAAATCTTCATACATATCTTCATCGATTGAGAGTACTTGTGAGGGGTAACCTAGCGCATCACCAGAGAGAACGTCACTTGGCCGTGACTTGCTGACTGTTGGCTGGATGCCGATGAACTGGTAGTTACAGTAGCCATGACTGGAGGTGACATGGCAGAGCTAGATAGTTTAGGCTTTGTGATGATGAACTGGCAGTTACAGTAGCGGGAAGTATTACCGGAGGTTGTATTCCAGAGATAGCACACTAGGTTTTTTTGATGACGTCATGTCATGACTTTAACCATTACCAACGTTTCACCCTCGGATGCACACTGATACACAACAAGCCTCGACACACTTTTGTGACACCTGACCGCCATAATTTGTGGCACAATGAAGTTAAACTTTGAAATCATCCTGTGGCACGGATGCTGTGAATGATATATATTTGAGACAGATTAGAGTGTTCACTCAGTTTGGACATGAAGCATGATATGGTGTCCTTCCCCAATGGTTTACTGGTAAACCATACACTTTCTTCATCCAGGAACGAATCATTTGGGTACTGCTAGAACCTGTCCAGATCGGGATGCAGTTTAGTAATGTATGTTTGAAATGAAGCCGCCAGTCACATGGGGGAGTCTGCTTCTTCTGACATGAAACCAGAAACATTATCTTTATCACAAGCTCTATGATCTTCTGTCATTTCATCCACAGCGTTATATACGTATTTCAGTCCAGTGGTAAGCCAACTGTCCACTTTCACTGCAAATGTGGCCTTCGTCATCTTTTCCATGTTTTCAAGTCCTGGTCGACAAAAGTACAGTTTCACGTCAAACATCACTTTATTTAATAGCCCATTAGGGGTTTGGGAATGAGGTGAATGGAGGAATACATCTTCTTCCTGTCAGTTTCTCAAATGACAGGGTATTGGGTGTTGTGTCATGGCCAAGTTATTTCATTTCATTAATCGCCGTCTTGAACATTTCATTTGCATCGGTAAATGCCGGGTTTCTGATAATGTAGGCCGAACTGATTTATCCTTCTTATTATAATCCTGCGCGGCAATTCTATCGAGCAGGGTATATAACATTTAACCCCCGATGTGGTTCATATACCCTGTGTGGGTGTGTCCAGCAGCTGTGACAAGTGTATGCCAACATTTGATCAGCCAATGGCAATCGAGAATTACACATGATGTAGGGACAACGGGTTATATCTCACTGAAGGACTCTTCGCCTAAAGACCGACTCTCTAACCGATTTGTCAAAACCTGAGAGCTTGTTCTCAAAGAGGTGGTCGTACGTGGGAAGACCTGCCTGGTCGTGGATTTCCCCCTGGCCCTGCCAGGTTTCCATCCACCATAATGCCGACCGCCTTCGTGTAAGTGAAATATTCTTACGCGCGGCGTAAAACACAAACGATATATCCTCTGATGTACGCTAAATAAATAAAGCAATCAGTATTATATTTTGGTCGAAGTTAAAACTATAGGGCAAATTCGCAACATTCTGCGACACCCGTCACATAGTCAATGTTGTCTCCTTCATGTCGAATCTATTGTTTGTATTATTGCTCTCTCTCTCTACCATTCTTACTTTGCTAAGCTTTTCTGTCTGCACTCACTATCTCTTACTCGATCTAACAATATCCAATGACTGCATGGCCCAAAGATCTACTTTTTAGGTGACCGACAGAGCAAAGGGGAACCGATGACGTGGGACAATTGGGCAGCTGGACAACCGTCGTGTGGTAAACTGTGCGTTGAATTTTGCGGTCAAATGCGCTTCGATGATGAAGGGAAGTGGCATGATTATCGATGTGCGAGCAGCTTGTACATGTATCACTACTGTTGTATATACGGTAAGTGGTAAGGGCATGTACATAAACCACTACTGCTGTATATACGGTAGGTGGTAAGGGAACGTACATATAGCACTACTGCTGTATATACGGTGAATGGTAAGGGCACGTACAAGTATCACTACTACTGTATATAGGGTAAGCGGAAAGGACACGTACATATATCAGTACTGTTGTATATGCGATAACTGGTAAGGGCACATACATGTACCAGCACTGTTGTATATACGGTAAGTGCTAAGGACACGTACATGTATCAGTACTATTGTATATACAACAAGTGGTAAAGGCACGTACATGTACCACGACTGTTGTATATACGGTAAGTGGTAGGGCACGTACCTGTATCACGACTGTTGTATATCTGATAATTGGTTAAACCGAAATTGATTGTAACTATGCAACGAAAGTTGGGTGTGTTCATTTGAGACTGGGGTCGCGGTGCTTAAAGTCAGGAATCAGCCAAGTTACTGGACACAACCATTGAGGCAACAATTCTGATCGGGCCGAGGCTGCATGGATTGACCTTTGTTTTCTTGGTATATACATGAATACTAGTTCACCAGTTTGATTTAACCAGTTGTCACCACAAAAACAGGAGAGGTTAACTACCTTGTGTCATCTCCAACATCGCTTCCAGAATCATGAAATGCTTGGCAACATTATTATACAGTGTAATATTCAGGGTGTAGTATATGATGATGGATCTTGGATGTGAATCGTTGGGTTCAAAATGTCATTTTTTTTTCAGATATGACCCCAAAGGCAACAAAGCCAGCAACGATAGCAATAACAAAAACGACGGAAGCAACGACTACAATAACAACATTACGAACAACAAATGCTTCAACTCTTGAAACAAAACCAAAAGCTCAAACTACGAGATTATCGACTTCTGAAAGTCCAGCTACAGAGAGTAGCCAAACAAGGACAACAACAAGGAAAAACCACTACCCTCCAGATCGACTGGCCGTTTCTTCCAGTCCAAACTTAGAGCCTGGCGACAACTTAATAACTGGTAAGGGAAAATAGGGCGCGGGGAAGCAAATTAAGCCAATGTAAAAACATTATTTATTTGATTTTGGTTTTACGCCGTATTCAATAATATTTCACATATACAAGAGCGGCCAACATTATGCAGGGGAGAGCGGGTGGGGCGTGGGGCAATCGGGTCAAGACCATTGCAGGTTGCTGGAGAGGAAGCCGGTGAGAGGCTCCCGAAAACAGGTTCTGTACATAAAGAGAGTCTGCAAAATGTTAAATTTATCCACCCCATTCACTGTGCTTTTATATTTGTGACATGACAGAAAATTAGTTGGCTAATTATTTCTCCTTTGCTCATGGTGATTGTTGTTCTTGCCCAAACCACAGATTATTAATCGTAATGCCCAAACCACAGATTGTTAATCGTAATGCCCAAACCACAGATTGTTAATCGTAATGCCCAAACCACAGATTGTTAATCGTAATGCCCAAAACCACAAACTGCTAAACCACGGATTGTTAATCGCAATGCCCAAGCCACAGATTGTTAATCGTAATGCCCAAACCACAGATTGTTAATCGTAATGCCCAAAACCACAGACTGCTAAACCACGGATTGTTAATCGCAATGCCCAAGCCACAGATTGTTAATCGTAATGCCCAAACCACAGATTATTAATCGTAATGCCCAAACCACAGATTGTTAATTGTAATTCCTAAACCACAAACTGCTAAACCACGGATTGTTAATCGCAATGCCCAAGCCACAGATTGTTAATCGTAATGCCCAAAACCACAGATTGTTAATCGTAATGCCCAAACCACAGATTGTTAATCGTAATGCCCAAACCACAGATTGTTAATCGTAATGCCCAAATCACAGAGAAAATCAGGATTTGATTTTTTCATTATGTTGAAAGTTTCAGTACCAGAACTGGTCGGCGGATTGGTCGGGGCAGTGGTTCTTATTCTACTTCTCTTACTCCTCCTCATATTTGTGATCCGGCGCAGGTAAAGCCTTAACAGACGTTGCATAAGCCAACTAATATAATTAAGACGCATTGAATAATACCTTTTAATTCTGTATGTTAAAGCCATTTTGTATGATCATAATTGTAAGTATGATGTATAATTTAATAAAAAAATTATCCAAACAGACAGAAAATGCAAGAAATAACACACTCACAGACGACAATAGGCAATTTTCCGGACTACTGTAATTCACGCCTAAGTCTATTGTTAATTTCTACCTTTGTGGTGACATTTTATGGCCAAACTGGTGACGTTTAATGGCCAAACTGGTGACGTTTTATGGCCAGACTGGTGACGTTTTGTGGGCAAACTGATGACGTTTTGTGGGCAAACTGGTGACGTATACTCATGCATTACGAAGGAACAATGGTCAGTTAAGCTTGGATTCGTAACACATCACCGATTATTTGTGACTAGATATCATGCATCACTGTCGTCGTGACTACATGTCGCGTACCACTGTCGTCGTGACCACATATCATGTATCACTGTCGTCGTGACTACATATCATGTAGGGGCCTCCGTGGCTCAGTCGGTTAGCGCGCTAGCGCAGCGTAATGACCCAGGAGCCTCTCACCAATGCGGTCGCTGTGAGTTCAAGTCCAGCTCATGCTGGCTTCCTCTCCGGCCGTAAGTGGGAAGGTCTGCCAGCAACCTGCGGATGGTCGTGGGTTTCCCCCGGGCTCTGCCCGGTTTCCACCCACCATAATGCTGGCCGCCGTCGTATAAGTGAAATATTCTTGAGTACGGCGTAAAACACCAATCAAAAAAATCAAAAAAAAAAAACATATCATGTATCACTGTCGTCGTGACTACATATCATGTATCACTGTCGTCGTGACTAGATATCATGTATCACCGTCGTCGTGACTACATATCATGTATCACTGTCGTCGCTTATTGATTCATTTCACTGCCAAACGCTTTTATGTCCCACGATCTTATTGCAGAAAGCAAGCGCACAAAGAAGAACCGACGCCCAAGGTTCATTACACAGCGGATCCTAACCGTGATGAGAACAGGCACCCAATTGCTACCGCTTACATCAATCCGACTTTTGTGGACCACAGGCCAGGAGATACAGAACGCCTACCCGCAATGATCCACGATGAGAAGGAGGAAGAGCAGAATGCAGAGTTTAGTGAGTCACAAAACCCTTACGAGGAAATTCTGTTTGACAAAGAATTTCAGTTTGAAAAGCCTCTGACGATTCCGACGAATGAATATTTGCACGCAACTTTTTTGGCGAGACAAGACCAAGGTTTGGTTCATGGATGTAGGGAATCGCGTGACCCTTACAGCCTGAATAGCTTGTGCAGAAGTCGAGCGAGAGAGGAGACATCTTCCACACACCCCGAATCAGAGCTTGCTCAACCTTTCCTTGGACACCTGTGTAAACAGTTCGACGGCTATGTTTTACCAACCCAAACAACAGGACATGTCTCTAGAATATCCCCAGGAGAATACGCCAATAACCCTGGTTCGGAATTTCCCCGACAATATCACAAAACCTTAGATGCCAATGGCGGTTTTGCTCAACATCATATCGATTCGGTTGGCACCAGGGAACAAACATCCGGGAATATAAGTCCACTAGAAAGCGAGTTTACCCAAATACACTCGACGCGGTTGCCCAACGCGCTGAGCTCGCCAAGTTTGCCTTCCAGAGCAGTGCCTTCAACTCTCTCCCCAACAATGGACAATCCCCCGTTGTTCAGCTCAGGAAATGACCACTGGACACCATCCCGTCTAGAAGCTCTATCCACAGACCGCTGCAATCACGAAAATGTATATCTGCCAGTGCTAGAAACAAGCGTTTAACATGGAGACTTCGCCGCATGTCAACATACATCAGTTCAATGTAGCATCGACCTTATGGTATTGACAAGCAGTCTTGCCACTTCTTTTGTCTGTATAAGTGAATTGTCCAGGTATATATTATTTGGAGAACTACAGACGACACTGTACAGTACATGTAATAGTGCTTAGTGGTAGGTATTTATGTGCTTGAGGTAATAAGGTATGAAGACTATATTGTGTTAAAACCAGTTACCCGTACATTGGATATTGGGTAAAATCTTACTATACCTATACTGAGGTGCTAAAAGTTAGCTACATATCTTGTGATGCTTCATGATTGTGCCAAAGGATAACTCTATCTGTGCTAAATTTCATACATTATTTGGCCTAACATTCAAGGCCTTATTAGACGAATCGTCTTGACCTCCACTTTCGCTTCATACAACAGTCCCTTGATCAGGGCGATGGCGTTTTCGAATCCAGATCTGGTTTGGCTGTGGTTCCATGTCAGTAGGTTTGTCATGCGCCTTACATTGTCCGGCCGGTGTCCTCCGCCCATTAAAGCAGAAGAAAACTTAAATATCAAACAAAATACCATTGGAAAGAGTATGCATTTCCTCGCAGGTGCATGCCATTAAAATTTTTATATGTACCTCAAGTTGATAAATTATATATAAAGTCAGCACCAAAATCCGCTGTGGGCGACTCCATTTTGCCTAAGAACTAGTCCTGAAGTCTTCTGTGTTAGGAGAAGAATTGTCGTCGGTGTTAAAGATGTGGAACGCGATGGACTCAGCGATTTATGCCAGCTTTGTCGTTTTCAAGCTTTACGTGTGTGGCGAGGAAAAATCGCAAAATTATGCAACAGGCACCACCAGATAGAGAAAAAATGTGCTCTTTTCAGCCTATAGGGTCATTTTTTAAAGTTTTCGTCTCCTTTAAGTTGACCGCCGTCATATGAGTGGTATATTATTAAACACTGCACGAACCCTCGCTTTCGTATTTATTTAATTGGTGTTTTACGCAGTACTCAAGAATATTTCACTTATACGACAGCGGCCAGCATTATGGCGAAAGGAAACCGGGCAGAGAATGGGGGGAACCCACGACCATCCGTAGGTTGCTGCCATACCTTCCCATGTACGGCAGGAGAGGAAGGCATGAAACCTCGGTTAAATAAATAAATAGGCTGTACAACACGTTTAATATATTGGCAAGAAAGTTATCAATATATTTTTTTATGATTTAAGGCTGTATAAGTTATTGTTGTTTAGTTGTTTATGTCATCAGGCTTTAAAACCAGGTTAGCCTGTATTATATCAGTGTTCTACAAATTTGTCACGCATACTGTTATTATACTGGAATGAATGATAACCCCTGTTATCACAAGTACATGTTGGTTGGGTCGATTTCACAAAGCAGTTTCCTACTTAAAAGGATTAGTGTCCAGATTTAACTAGTGATCCTAATTATAAAGATTATAATCTGTTTAAACAGCATAGTAGCGAAAGGGCTTCTGAGAAACGTTATAATGACTCTAAATCCATCAAAACAAAAGCTTTACAGTTATAGCTGATCTGCAGCCGGCCGCCCGGAACGGCTCAGAAGGTGAAAGTCTAGATAGCGCAAATAACCTGGGAAATCCTATCAAAACGATGTCATTTTCGACATTGATTTCTACACAGAAGCAAACATACTGCTGTATCAATTTGAACCCATAATGGTCGACGTTGAAGTTCCGATTTATGAGGGTCCTCCGGTGCTTAGTTGGTTAGCGCGCTATCGCAGCGTAATGACTCAGGAGCCTCTCTCCAATGCGGTCGCTGTGAGTTCAAGTCCAGCTCATGCTGGCTTTGTACTGGCAATATTTCATTTGTCTATCTTAGAATGTGAAATTTATTTACTACCCCTTCCCTCTGTCCGCTTCACAATAAATATCATTCTATTCCCGGAGGTATTCTAAATTCATACCTGTATGCGATGACTACTGCATGACATTGTCGGCATTCCGAATAGCCTACATGTATGCCTATATAGTCGTGTACAATAGAAAATGTGGACGTCAGCGTTAGTGTACAGAGATCTGCTATCTATCAGTTTTAGGTTCAGTTAAACTCTGGTCCCATATTACCCACATCTGTCAAGTCCAACTAGCTGTATTCCTCTCTTAACTTTCAGATTAAAAATGGCAAGAGCAGGTGCAGCTATCTGTTGCAGGTACAAAATCCTTCCATCTTGTTCTGTGAGTGCACGTCTTCCTGAGGGTCAAATTGCCCGAATATTTGAAAAAAAAAATAACTCTAAGGTTCTCCGGCGACCTGTTTTCACGACCGTATACAAAGCAACAAACCATTTCGAAAGACATTCGACATGCTTGTTGTCATTCTTGTAGCTTTTCTAGGACTGAATTAAATGGCCAAGTTCTGACAGCTCGAAACGGTTAGACTTATGTGACCTAATTCGACAGAGACTGCCGAGTGTTGGTGTAAAACACTCATAAAATGCATAAACCAGCCTCATTATTTAGTAATTTTAAGTGCCATATTACTCCGATTAATCTACCCTTTTAAAATAATTTTTTAAACTCAATCTAACAATGTATACAGGGGTATCTAATTATCAGTAAATGATAAATCTGAACACTAACCCTTTAAGGGAAAATGTGAGTTACAAATTTTTGGCTCCATATAAACTGAAGTTTGATTATGAATGTTATTTTGAGAGAAATAAGTCCAAATGTAAGTAAATATTGTGCAGACGTTTCTAAAGTGGACATAATTTAGAAATGGCTTTCTGGAATCTGTACTAGGGGTAAGTCAAGAACTGCTCAGCCCATTGTCACTGGTTAGGAGTTACGTCTGATACCTTCCGTATTACGCTTGAATGATGTATTTTTTCTGTCTCTGCATTAGCAATGTCGCCCTACAAGTCCGGTATGGTGTTAAAAGCGTTCTTAAGCTCTAAAGACAAAGTATAAAAACGCGTTATAACTACACCCAGTCCCCATCGGGAGGATTGCAAACAAGCTAACGTTCCAGCAAACAAGTCAAAATCGCAGTAAATATCACCAGGGCTTCAAACAAGTCAATGTTCCAGCAAACATCACCAGGGTTTCAAACAGGTAAATGCATAACCAAGGTCACAAGAAGGTCAATGCTTCAGTAAAGTCACAAATAGTTCAATATCCCAGTTAGCATCGTCAACTTAACAAGCGGGTCAATGCTCCACTAAGCCAAACCAAGACTACAAAATGTCATTGTTTCATTAAGCGTCACCAAGGTCACAAACACGTGAATGCTCCTATAAGTATCACAAAGACCACAAACAGGCCAATGTTCCAGTAAGCATCACCCAGTCTACAAACAGGCCAATGTTCCAGTAAGCATCACCCAGTCTAGAAACAGGCAAATGTTCCAGTAAGCATCACCAGGCTACAAACACGTCAATGTGTCGGTAGATATCACCAAAGCAACAAAGATATAAATCTTTCAATAAGCGTCACTAGGTCAATTCTCCAGAGAGCATCATCAATACATGTATTGAAAAATAGTTCAATGTTCCAGTAACGGTAACCAAGTCTACAATCACGTCAATGTTCCAGTAAGCATCACCAAATCTACAAAGTGATCAATCTTCCTGTATGCATCACCGACTCTACAAACAGGTCAATGTTCCTGTAGACATCACCGAATCTACAAACAGGTAAATGTTCCAGTGAGTATCACCAAACAGGTCAATGTTCCAGTAGGCATCAACGAGTCTACAAACAAGTTAATCTTCTTGTAAGAATCACCAGGGCTACAAACAGGCCAGTGTTCCAGTAAGCATCTCTCAGCCTACAAACAGGCCAATGCTCCAGGAAGCATCACCCGGCCTACAACAGGCCAGTGTCCCAGCAAGCATCACCCAGCCTACAAACAGGCCAGAGTTCCAGTAAGCATCACCCAGCCTACAAACTGGCCGCTGTTCCAGTAAGCATCACCCAGCCTACAAACAGGCCAATGTTCCAGTAAGCATCACCCAGCCTACAAACAGGCCAGTGTTCAAGTAAGCATCATCAAGTCTACAAACAGGCCAGTGTTCCAGTAAGCATCACCCAGCCTACAAACAGGCCAGTTCTCCAGTTAACATCACCAAGGCCACAAACAGAACAGTGTCCCAGTAAGCATCACTCAGCTTACAAACATGCCAGTGTTCCAGTAAAAACATCACCGACCCTACAAATAAGAAACAACTAGATCAATGTTCCACCATTTTACATTTCTGAAATTTCTTCCTTTCTAATTTGTTCAAGCAACTCATATAATGATAGACCTTGCATCTTGACAAGGTTAGTCATAGCGCTTTTCCGATGGCTACGCGGTAGCTCCTGCAGGTGACATGACCAGTGTTTTGTCAATAAGTCAGCTGTGCCGATCTCCACTTCTCCAGAGACCCCGTACAAATAGCGCCAAACCTCCAATTCCCGGATAAAATGAATTTCACCCCTTGCGATGGATTCCACGTATTCACTGTCCGTCATCTTGTTCTCGTATTGCGAATGGAGATAATCTGTGGGTGTAGTTTGGTTTTCAGAGTGTTGGTTACTCTTGGCTTCCGTTGAGTTGGTTGATTCTCTACTGTCCTTTTGGTCTAGCGCCGTTTCCACCCTCTCGGACGACGATGACATAATCGCAAACTGGTGATTCCAAAATTCATCTTCAGAATAAACGGAAAACGTTTCTTCTTCACTTGATATCATATTGAGAACTGCCTGATTAAGTTAGCTTAGTTAGAGTTTTTGAAAATAAAGATTGCTTACATGTGCATTTAACTTTGTTAGTTAAGTTGATATCTATATAGGTACTAGGCACACCATAAACTATATACCTACACAGACTTTCTTGCATTAAACATTTATAAGGAAAAGGGTAACAGAACACTACATTAGTATTAAAGAACAAAAGACATATTCCTGAAAGTATACGTCTTACATTTAATATTAATGAAAGATTTTGTCCGTCAACCACCTGTATCTGTGTCAGCCAGGACATTGACGCATTCAGGAGAACAGCCAATCATAAGCATGTTGGTACTGAAAGTACCTTGTAAATGTGGGTTATTGGTAGACAAACATCAGTGGACATATCACTCACTTCACTAATCGTATCTTGATTAGAAATCAATGTTGCTTGATTATGTCACCTCAATTCTGCCTTCCACACTTAGGATGGACACTCTGATTGGTCTCCACAGCTCCTTCTCTCAGGCTGTTCATTAGTCGAAAAGCCTTACATGTATTTGGACTGAACTCAAATTACCAACCAAAGATGGCGATGTCAGGTATAGGGCGAAAGTTCTCCCACTATAGAGCTGCTTCTACCCACGAGTCTCAGCAGAAAGTCCATCTTGCCACCGAATCTTGGCGTCACTCACGACCACCCAGAACCACCCAGAACTACCCACCCAGTAGACTGACACCTTTACACTCAGCACTTTGCCTTCCTCTCTTGCCAGCAAAAATTTTAAAATCTTACAGGTTACCCTCTCCTTAGGCAGAGGACCGTAGCCGCACGTTTACTCAACCTCTGCTGAAAAGCCTGCACATCTGGTAGTCGGTAACGTAAACATAGCTATTTCAAGTAATCCGTATTATTTCTTGGCGGGAAGTCGTAAATGACAGGGAGAAGAAGAATATTTGCAAGGACACCAAAGAGCAGTGGGAAATAAGCAAGCAGGGAGTGGCTCGAATGGCCGTCGATCGGCAGTCCATCTCCTTGCTCGCTGTTATAATTACACATAGGACCTTCTACACACATTAGATGACACGATGGCATCAGAAAAGTTTAATATGCCACGTATGTACCTTATATCGGTAAGAAGTTGATCTTGATTTATTTCAAACTGTTGAACCATGGACTATGGGGTGTTTAACATATACACATTCGTTCTGAAAAAAAAACACAACAGAAGAGTTCTTTAATGTGAAAGTAATGCATAGATACATCTACATGTACGTACAGCTGTGATTTCTTTTCTTATGTGGTAATCCAAATACTACCAGAGGAAGTAAATTTCATTGAGTAAAATTCCATTTCATCCCAAGATCACTTAAATGTTTATCTAACATTCCCATCTCGTTAAAACAGATATTTGATTTAAGTTCATCAACAACTTGCCAAAGGTTGATGGCTTACATCAGCCACTCTGGTTTCCTCATCCCATAAAAAAGTCTTGAATGTGGTGTTCTACAACAATCAGGTAAATAAACCTGGTACACTCTGTGTAGGTCAACTGTACAGGTGTATAATAATTCTTGGCCACTCCATTTTTCTTTCATGGAGTGCCTCGTTTACTTCAGTTACAGGTTTCAGTTAGAACAATTAAAACAGTAGCCAGTACAATTATGATGGGAAATAAATGATGCCTGATTGAAACCCTCTCTGCAGGAAACTCTTCTTCACTGAGGAAAGATAAGAACACCTTTGCCCCACCATATTAGCAAAAGCTTCTACATAAATCTTATTTTTAATAGCACAGTACATTGCATGGCTCTGTGTACAGGTGCTGAACTCCTAATTGCTGCCACACGGTGTGCAGGTTCAGATCAGGCTGTAGGGAATTTACAGATTCCCTCTCATTGTGACAAGTGGCACTCCAAGGTTTATTAATTCATTTCACATTCAAGGACCATCTCCCTTCCGCCAATATGGAACGCAAGTAATCTAGCAACTTGTCTAAGGACAATGGTTTATCTCTGTTTTCTCAAAACAAAATCAAACTGACCACCAACCATTGTATTTTGATACAAAAGGCATTATCACCAACACAACATTGTTTATATCCGTACATTGAATAGTCCTGATTGATCTATAATTTTCTTTTAGTGTACATGAAGTAAGATGAGCACTTATGGTTTTAAACACATGTATACTAGGATGTCAAATCTTGAGTTGTATTTCAAAAATATTACAAAATGCAAAACATTTCATTTAAAATTATCAATGAGCTGATAATAAAATAACTACTTGAGCATAAGGAGGAAGATTTAGTCGAAGAATTCAAAGTCAATGGTCTCTTGGTTAGGTGACGCAGAATCTGATGAAAAATGTCGTCAAACATTTCTCTTTAAAATCCTTCTTATGTGATGATGCAAATGAATGTTTGTTAAATGGATTCAGTCAAAAGTTTTCTCCATCTCGTCCCTCCTATAAATGCGAATTGCATTCCCATAACTGAATTCACCTCCACAATATCCTGGAATTCGTAGTCATCCCTAAGATACGCTACAGATATGCCTCTCTAATTTAAAGATTTCACATGAGATGGTGTAATCAAGGCTCACTAGGGGTGACACAACAATAATAATATGGACATCCAGTTTTTTTGGCGTTGTTGTTGTTCTAAGGATACCATTCAAAGCATTATTTCCCTGCTCCAGTCTTTTGGGCAGACAAAAACATCTTTTCCTGTAGAATGGCTTTTGGACATTGTCTCTGATATGTGCGCAGCTCATTTATTTCGAACAATGGCCTCAGCTTCCCTGCTAATTTCCTCAAATTCGTGTTCTTTATACGACATCTTACTTCTGCCAGACCTCACAAACCCAAGGTCTGTCGCTTGGAAAGGTTCTTATTTTACTGAGATTCACGGCGTACAGCAGTTTATAAGAACGTGATCAGATTGACAAACGTTGTAATGTCGGCGGTCTATGTTTTCGTCCAGCCTTGAACATAATACTTGAGCAAAATAGCTTTCAACAAAGTTTCACCATTAAAAATTCATGAATATGGAAGACGTGGCCATTAACAGCATTTATTTACTTTCTTTTTCGTAATTTATCGAGGAATATGTCGAGCACTTATTCGTCATAAGTTGGAAAGGCGTTTCTACAGTATTTGATCAAATTCTTGGCAGATTGATCTCACACAACAGTTCGAAATCAGAATCACGTGATTCAGTTGCGCATAGCCTATCTGAAAATGTTTAATGGTCAAGGGCGCAACGCGTTTTGCTGGTAGCTCTTTTCTGCTTGGGAGACACGATCCATGCTTACCTAACTGTCAAACAAAGCTATTGCTGCCACGAATACATTAACTATGTTTATTTATTTATTTATTTAACTGGTGTTTTACGCCGTGCTAAAGAATATTTCACTTATACGACGGTGGCCGCCATTATGGTGGGGGTAACATTAACCATGTTGACTTTACACGTATGCATATACATGCAAAGATAAATAAAAGCAAGTGTAAGGAAATTGAAGATGAACATACAATGTATTCAAGAAAAAGTCTTTCGAAAAAGACACATTTGAGGCCGGATTATTTCACAACAATTGATTCTCACTGCACTTGACATTCAGGCGTTTAGGTCATATCTTTAAGTTAATGGAAATAAAGCGAGTCAGCCGGTACTTTACCTATATTCTAGATTACATTGTGAGCTTCGAGAGATAATGTGGACAGGACGACTTTTGAATGCAAAATTCAGGAAAGACCATCTCAAGGTAAAGGTCACAATTCATATGAAGATTGGTATTACCTCTCTCAAGCAGGTTATGATTTCGTTGTCGTTTAATTGTCTGTCTCTCTGCAACAATCCGTAGACGAATTAGTATGCAATTTTGAGCACAGCTTGTGTGACCTTCATGACCTTGGGATAAGCATTCAGTTTTGGCGGTGATCTGGATCGCATCCAGCAACTTATTAAACCATTCTTCTCCACTGCTAGACAGGACATAATGGCAGAGTATTGTCTCTTTGTCTGTAGGGTGACATCTCGTTTCCCCTGCTTTTCTTCATTTCTTCTTCTGTCCAGGGGAGGCCACCCAGTGTGCTCTCAGGTAGATAACCAAGAAGGGTGGGGTGTTTCCATGAACACTTTTCAGCAGTGTGATCTAAATCTTGCTAAGTCATGTTGGACAACATGGGTGCTCTCACCCAGCTCCATCCTTTAGCTGACAGGTTGAACGGGTGAAAAACGTTATTAGAAAGAGAGCTAAAGAAGAATTGACACCAGTTCCTCAGACTTATGATGACAAACTTACGAAGTTAAGTGAAATAGATCCAACAGAAGCCTGCGCATTTCCATCATATTGCAGCATCCAATCGGGAGTTTACCGGCAAAGGAAAAGTACCATACCTACAGTCCCCAAGAGTCGAAGCGAGAAAACACTGGATGGTGAATGGACTTTAACCAAAAGTGATGAGCGTTTCCTATTGGAAAATGATGGGATCCTTTTGTTTTCCACTAGCGAAAACCTGACCGAAATCTGACAGTGACCCTTTGTCTTACCTCTAGTACCACCTGAATGCGTTGAGGACGTTTGGGCTAACGCTATTGTCTGAAGCACCAAACAACACTAAAGTGACAGGATTCATGGACTACGCGACATTAACCAGGACTGAAGGAGTGTGGCATAAAGAAGTGTGGCACCACTACAACACAACCGGGCCAAATAATGCAAATAATGTAGAGCAATGGCATCATCGAATGAAAAAATTAGCGGGTAAAGCACATCTGAACCTGTATGAATTCATCAGATTGTCACAAAGGGAACAGGCCGTAAACGAAGTAAAGATGGCTCAGATATCAAATGGAGCAAGGCAGCAACCCAAGAGAAGAAAGTACAGAAATTTGGACGAGTTCTTAGGACAACTGTAATTGTATGTTACTTGAAATATGTTACTTAAAAATTTTAAATAAATAAAAACAGTTTACCAATGTTGGTTATATTCTTGTGTTAATCTTATCACAACTTTATATTTATCTTAACATGGAGACTTCCAATGTACTTTGGGGGAGTTCCCTACTCGGTAATCCATAATCCCCCTATTGTTCACGAATTAAGAAATACAGTCCGAATCTCCTTTCTCCTACCTACATTTTCAAATTAAAATTCAAAAAGTAGGCGAAACGAGGCTAAATCGTCTATAGTGGGGGAATTTGTACATTTGGTCGTGGCGGGATCTAAGAGTACTTTCATCAGTGTAATTTTTTTTGACGTCACTGCTCTAATTTTACTCTCATGTTTCTGAACGAATCGTTAACTGTGAGCTTTGTGAGCTGAATGCTGAAATCGAGTCATATACTCGCCGATCCGTTGGTATGGTTTCTCGGTCTTCTAAGGAACAATTTGATTGGATGCAACAATAATTATTATTCATACGTCATTTCATTTAATTTCATTTTTTATTCACTATAAACCTTAAATATAATATATAGGTATGCATGAGTGATACATCTGATGGGAATAAAGCTCACAAGAGTTTGTTCTATCCCATGAAAAGTAGAATGTTATATAATAGAGTATATACATGGATTAGTGGTAATGATATTACAGTGTGACAAAGATAAGCATAAATGATAACAAACAAATGTTCGCAATCAGGAATCATAAACAATGTTGGAAACTTAAGGAAGAGGAACTTTAGGGAACATTTTTTTTAATCATTAACCTACATAAGCAACCAAAGTACTTGTTAATCAAATTGCTCAAATATCGTTTAAGCCTGGATTTAAAATGAGATGTGGAATTTATAATACAAAGAGTGGTGGGTAGTTTATTCCATACTCGAGGGGAAATTGTTCTTAACGAGAAGTACGATAAGTTCTGTCTGTACATATGTCTATTATAATCCATTTGAGTTGCTCTAGTCACATAGTGATGGGTAGCAGATTGTTTTAACAGATAAGTTTCGAAGCTGAGAGGAATAAGGAAAAAAACTTGTGTCATGAATATGTATGAGAAAGAAATAAGTCGACTCGTAAGATCAAGGGTTAATTGTATCTAGACGCACGTGTCTGTACGTTGTGCATGATGAGAGGACATACAAAAGTGAGGTCTGTGACGAACAAAACTGATAACCCGACAGAGACCAAAATGTCACAATGATTTTTCACATATGTGTCATTGTTTTTCTTCGCACCCTTTCATTTCAGAAACACAAAATATAAGCCACAGTCATGTTCTGTATATATAAAGGATAATAGTCTAGAAATATAATTTACGTTGCCTTTTTGGGTCACATGCTTTGTCACGAAAAGCGTGACTACGATTTTGATTATTACCATAAATGAGCTATATTAAAACAGTACCGGAATATCTGATAGTGCTCAGTATGTGGCCCAATGTCCAGATGAATGTGTTGACCGCTGCATGGCCTGGTGGCCTAATTAAAGGTGCTACATTTGGACAATATACTGATGAATATAGTTGTTAAAGGGAAAATATAAAAGCAAATAGGAATATATGTGCGACGGTCATCCAACTCTGTGGGAGGTTTGCCACTAAGCACTAATGGGCTGCTAGATTTCATCGTAAAAATGCACATACATTTGATATATATAAGCATAAGCCGAATAGATCTTGAAACAAGCTATTTCAAGTCCTCTGGGTCAGTATGAATCACCGAAGAATTTGTTGTTTTAAAATCATTTGAATCGATGGAATGGAACAATTAAAAAAAAAATAATAAATCGAAATATTTTTCCGCACAGTGTTTAATGGTATTTCATCTGATATATACTTCATTTTAGATGGGTTTTTTGTCTTTAAAACAATTAACGAAGACGAATTCATGTTTTATTTTTGTGCTCTTCAAGATGTTAGTCGATATACAAATCCTGTGATGTTATTCTTTAAACGGATTGCCGCGAGACAAGTTTTGTGTCCAACACCGCAGTTGTATTTTCGTCCAGAGTTTTTTTTTTGGCGACAAATGTTGATTTATACTGGCCCTGCTACCGTACCCCACATACATTACCCTCACTTACATCTGCCATTATTTCACATTAATGTACAAATAACTTGTGAATCATTCTAAGAACCGATGGGACATGCGCATTGTTAACAAGTGCTTCCATCAATTTGAATCACGTGTTGTCACCATAAAAATTCCCCCGCATGCTATGCAGCGTCAGATCCTGGAGCTGACCGCGAAGCACTCCACGATTTTCTCAGTTGTGGACCTACTTACAGATCAGGTATAACTGTTTTATTGGGACTTAATCATGGTTGCCAAATACACAGGTAAGTGTAATATGCATGTACTTTATTACATATGCGTATTGCATTATAGTGGTTCCATAAAAAGTTTTCTGTAAACCACTCATCTCATTTTCTTTGTACATTTATTTATTATTCACGCTCTATGAACTTGTTAAACGTCTATCAACAATTTCTTTCAGGCCTAGAATATGTGTATTTACTCAGTCAAAACTGGATAATATTCTTTTCCCGACATAAAGCTATTTGTACAAATGTATCGCTTTGGTTAAATGCATGAGATTTTTAAGCCGTTAATTTTACAGTGTAATGGAGAATAGTATGCTTAAGGCAGACAGGTTTTGGGTAGATTAAATGGACAGATGTATATTATATTATTTAAGAAAGTTTCCCGCCAAAAGTAATTGATGTCCAAGCTGTGCAGTCTGTAATTCATGTCGCCCTTTTGGGCTAATTGGCAACATATTACTCATTCATTGTAAGAGTCAAATGAAGGGCCTCTGTGGTCGGGGTTGTCAGCGACGCGCTATAACCCAGAAGCCCCTCACCAATGCAGCAATAGTGAGTTCAAGTCCAGCTCATGCTGGCTTTCTCTCCAGCCGTACGTGAGAATGACCTCCAGCAACCTGCGGATGGTCGTGAGTTTCTTCATGGCTCTGTCTCTTTTCCTCCCCAAGAAAGTGAAATATTCATGAGTAAGGCGTGAAACACCAATCAACTAAATAAAATGCATAAATAAGACAGAAATGGTCAAAGTTGTCATTGTGTGGGAAAAGGTACAATCTCACACCTGACAAACTTCCTTGGGTAAAACTACTGATGACTTTGGGGGTTTCGCATGTAAGAGTTTTAGAAGCACCATGTAATCAGAATCCTCATAATTCTTTCCTATAGGGTGTTTTTTTAGAACCCGCATCAGTTCATTTCTATTCAGCATTGAAACATGGAAACTTGGTTAAAGGTGGAAAAAGCAAGCACAAAAAGTTGTAGATACTCCAATTTGAAATGTAGTCTTGGCAAAGAAATGTATTGTCTTTGATAGTTGGAATCTTTACAACTTATCTACCCAATACTCTCTCAAAGAAATAAAACATTAATCTTGGCTATAGATGACGAAACCCGTTATATTTTACAGGGTCTGTGGTTGGCCTCCAGAGGTACCGAATGGCATTGGTGGCTTTTGTTGGCTTCACCTTTGTGTACATCCTGAGAACTGACTTCAGCGTTGCCATTTTGTGCATGGTGAAGACGAGCAGTAGGAATATGTCTGGCGTTGACAATGCGTCCTACAATCACAGCCGAGATACCACAAGCTGTGGGGATGAAAACAGCATGGGCAGAATTGTATCCGGTCAGGTGAGAGTAAATTACGGTAGTATTTACTTGCTGAATGTATTTCATGCTTGTATGGATGACACGCACATCGATGGGGTAACCTGTCTGCATGGCCAATAACCACTAGTATGCGCAAACCTTCATGTACGGTGGGTAAGGTAATACCAAAGATTTGATACTTGTTGCTGCCCCTCCTGGCGCTCAGCATTGGGAGGTTAACTGTGATGTTTATAACATCATATAAACTGTTCACTGTTTATATGATGTTTATTATGAAAGAAATTATTAAACGTGTTAGATGTTTCACACAGCTTCACAAAAGGCAAAAACTTACAGAAAAGTTCACCACAGACGAGAGTTACGTGTTTAAGGCAAGTGCCAAGAATGAAATTTTTGCTAAGCATGTAACTCTAGTATACACCGGGCTTAAACCACAAACATTCATTCATTCATTCATTCGCGTATGACCATTAAGCTAGACTGCCCGGTGCACATTAGGATAGATCTACCCTAACCTTTTGCCCAATCTCTGTTTTGTCTTCACTGTGACTAATCTTTAGTCTTTCAGTAGACATTGTTGTTGTCGACATTTCCACAAAATAAGGCAGCGTAACAGTAACATTCTCATGAAATGCAATATTCATCCTGATCTGTTTATTCAAAATGAACAGTTTGATACAGAGCATATATTTCATTGAATCCAGATGACAAAGGCCATTTGATGTTCGCCGTGGAGCTATTGGTGTAAAACAATCTATATGAAAGTCAGGGAGAGGTTGTTCTAATACCTTGTTTTACGTTGATCAGTGTTGTTGATGTTATGTTTAACGGTGGTGGAATACAACGTGAAAGCTGATAAATGTTTTTTGATGTTTAAAGCGAGACTTTTGGTCATAGCTGTAGCTGAAATTGGTTTAGTCAAGCATGTAATGTCGGCCATTCGTCCTCAAATCAAAGCGCAACATTTATACACAGGATGAACTCTACGCACTTAGTTCAGGGCTGCCTTTACTAACACGAGGTGGCTTAATATTAGACATCATCAACCATCTAATTAAAGGTGAGTATTACATGTAAATAATTTTTTTCAAAAACTAGATCTGACAAAGGAAGACCTCGGGGAGTCAGCGTATGTGAGAACGCAGCTGAAGTGCGCCTTAATTCAAATACCTGAATGAAGGACATCCAATAACTTCAATGTAACAAGATATGAAACTGATTTTGGTGGCACACAGCTGATAAAAGTGCTTTATAAAATGAATATACTCGATTTGCAGGAACTTCGAGGTGAATTTGAATGGGACAAGCAACTTCAGTCAAGAATGCTAGCGTCATTTTTCTATGGGTACATCGTCACGCAAATAGCTGGCGGCTGGTTTTCAAGGAGATACGGAGGGCGACGTGTGATTGGCTACGGGATGGCACTGTGCATATTAACTACGCTGTTGATGCCGGTGTGCGCACGTGCGCACGTGGCGCTGGTCTTTGTCTTACGCGTTATTGCGGGCCTTTCCACTGTAAGTAATTGATCTGTCACGACGTGTATGTATAGATAAAGTAGGTTACTTATTCAAACATTGCCATATGTTATATATACGTCATGTATATACATGCACACATGTATGTTCAGTCCATATTGTAAGATTAGATCCTCTGGAAATAATAGATAATATTTACAAAACTATATTATTATGATACTATTTTGGTCTCAAGGAAATCATTTCGAAAGAAATGATATTTTGGAAAGAAAGGAAGGCAAATAGAAAAAGCACGTCTTCCTCCTTAATTCACACGAGCTTATGTCCTTCATTCAGTGAGCAAGTTATTCTGTTATTCTAAACTTTTATGTCTAGTTTCACATGGAGCAAGTCTTAATTTCTTCGAAGTTAGGTGTGTTTAACTTCTTACTCAAAAATATTAGTTTTGAATGAAGACCGGCAAGTAAATCTTTTGGACGAAGGACCCAGGGAATGCTAGCGGTGGGTAACACCTCTCCACCCAATCTCTCCTAACCCTCTTCGTGCAATCGCGCGAACAATAACCTCTCATCTTCGGGTGCAGTCGAAATACCTGAAACTTGACTAGATTATGTTGCTATACGTCAAAGCTAGTTTTTACCGGACATACTCTCTTTATTTTGGTTCGAGTTTTCTAATGGTCGTGTATAGGCCTAAAGATTTCCACTTCAGTTCGGAGGTCTCATTTCTCACCATGAACTGCCTCTGGGAGACGTGGGTGTCGCATTTAGAGCTAATACCAAACCAACCCCTAACTGCATTTATTATACCTTGTGAATATCCATAAAGCTGTCTTGGTGTTTCATTACTCCGAGCTCTGTTATAGGTCATTTTAATATTTTTCTCTAATTGACCCGCCCTTTATGCGCAATACATTGGTCACGAGAGGTCCGCGTTCAATATTTTATCTGACGTCAGCAGCACTCGGGGTCCGAAATAATATTTTGATCAAGTGAAGTTTCTCGTCTGTCCGTTCATTTACTTTCACTGACGATGAACTGGCAGGTATACAATTAAATATGATCACTTCACTGCGTTGATTTCATTATACCGAGGATGTACACTGCACATCGGAGGTGCACTTCTCAGCTCTACGCGAAATGGACAAGTCTAATTTTAGGCGGGTTCACAGATTCCAGTTTGACACTCCGTATCGTGTTTAACTTACATCTAATGTAATGTGAGGTGGCTTCATGGCCTTGCTCCAAACTAGCACAACCCTCTGGGATTAGAAAATATGCCCCCTCACTTAACCCTCATCCCCACCGCAACACCTGGAATTAAAGTCGGTATGATAAAGCACGTACTAACTGGTGGCTTAATCAATATTATGAATCTCGGACTCTCGGTCAGTTTGTGCCAAGATGACTTGCCCTCAGTCTGCAGTCCCTCCCCCAGGGAGTCCAGGAGTCATGATATTGACTGGATCACAAGTTACTAAGTGTATAATTAGTAGTTATTAACAGAAATTAAAGCTATATGTATTTCAGGTTAACTTTGTTCGTTGGACAAAAGGGTATACGTTTTCTGTCTTTTTGTAAAGGGTGTGGCATTTCCCGCCATGCACTGCCTGTGGGGAAGATGGGCACCGCCATTAGAACGTACCAAGTTGACTGCTATTCACACAGCAGGTCAGTGCGTCGCAGAGAACATATCCGGGTCGTATTAGGGCGTCTTATTACACAGAAAGATCAATTTTTTCTCATTTCTCGAACTATACATGGTGATTATGTCGAGATAAGTAACCTGATGTTAAGAAGAAATAGTGCAACGAATGCCACTTAAAGAAGAAAGATTGAGCGAAATAGGAAATGCTTAAGAAAAAACATCATGCTTTATGCATGTATTTGCATCTTTGCTTTCACATTTTTGTGCTGACAACAACTATTGATGGCCTACCGATGGAATGACGAGTTTCGATGTTTGCAGGCATCGTTGATGCAACGTCGGGTAATTCATGAATGGTACTTTTTTCAAATAGAAGACCGGTATTTTATCAACACTATGTGATTGCCAAAGTAATTCCTTGTCGTAACCACTCAATGGCTTTAAAACTATCATACACTTCAGCACAAACAGTAAACCCAAACCTTCGACGGCAGAGTGATAGGTGGTAAATGATCACACGTAACCGGTGAAATACAGCCTTTTGTCAGTTAGTAATCGTCATATTGTATACCATAACACACGAATATCCAGAACTACTTAGATTTAGTACCTCTTCCGTACTGTAACCTATTAATTTATCAAGGTTATTTGAAGGTTTCCATGCATGTATGTTATCATTAGCTGCAGAACAACATTTGATTATAAAAGATGCGACCTTGCATGGCTACTATTATTTTATGCTAAAAAAATTTTCGAAAAAAAAAGAGAAACGAATATTATTTTATTTCCACCAGGGCCGCCAATTGGTAACATTGTAACATTTCTGGTGTCTGGGTATCTCTGTTCTTACGGATTCGACAACGGCTGGCCGTCCATTTTCTATATATTCGGTACGTGCTTATCTCCGCATATTAAAAGCAAAGAAAACACAACATGAAGTGTATATCAGTTCAAAGGCCATTAAGCACTGTCCATGAAAATAGTTCCATTTATGTTCTTAGAATTTTTTGGATGTTTTAAACCCATTTACTGGGTTTGAACCCAGTAAATGGGTTTAAAACATCAGAATCTAGGGTGGTTTGTAATGACAAAGAGGGTATCAGTGACGTCACGTCCATGTTTTTTCCCCCTTGAAGTAGTTCATTTCAAGGCTCCTTCGGCGAGTGCATCAATAGATCTACATGTGCATACATTTAGAACGATGAAGCCTGACTGTGTACGTGTGTTATGTGGCAAAAACCTGATGGGATGTCATTGATTCCAATATGGTCAGACAAGGTATCCGTGGACTCCAAAATTCCAAATGTATATTTCTGGGTTGAAACACTTCTAAAATAATAAATCCAACTATTTTTGTAGGTAATTTGTTATGGGCGTTCATCTGGCATATACTTCATGTTAGAGTTTTATATGCCTTTCAGTTGTCTTTCAAGATATCGAGCTTCATTATGTGTATTTACTTTGTCATTTTCTTTGTACCGTGAGGTAGTGAATGAAATTCTCAGTTACAGACAACTGTACTTTAATAACAGTTTTACCTTTAAAAATAGGCAAACTAGGTCGGTCTGATTCTACTCTCCAGCTTGACGCTCAACACATGTCAGGTGCTGATTAGTCCGAAAAACATAAAACGATTGCCACAATCCAATATTACCAACAAAGGTAGGCGCTGCAACTTGTATGACGATACAACTTCATATATTATATTGCTTCTGTGTGTTTTTTGCCACCAGGGGGCGTAGCATGCATCTGGTTAGTTTGCTGGTTTTATGTTGTTTACGACACACCAGAAGTTCATCCGCGCATATCGGCGAGCGAGAAAGAGTATATAGAGGCGTCCATCGGAGACCGCTATCTTGAAGATGTGAGTGTTACAAAAGTTTTATTGCGAGAGAATATTAAAATGGTTTTTGAAAAAAATGTTTATTTATTTGGAACTTTAGTACAAACTGTATGACCAAACCATTGTCGTAACGACTAAGTATTAATGATTGTAAAAGGGGCAAAAGTTTTGATATTTCCTTAATCGTTATACATCTTGCTACTACTGTGTATAATCCATTACGATTTAATTTGTGATCTGGTGTAAAGCCCACTGTGATAGGCTTACAGTTACGACGTTTTTCAGAATTAATTTCAGCATCCATTTCTTTGTTGTTTTTGAATAAATACAATGCTCCTCATTTTAAAGACATTTGGTTTCATTTGTCTCTTGCTTCTCTTTGAAGCAAGAATTTGTGAACATGTATAAAGGAGTACTTCTGTCTTTTTTGTTACAGGAAAAGCGGATTAAAACACCCTGGGGTGCCATGATGAAGTCCCCTGCGTTATGGGCGAACATCGTAGCTCACTTTTGTAACAACTGGTCTGGCTACTCCCTCCTTACAGGGCTGCCCATGTACATGAGAGAAGTCCTCAACTTCGACATAAAACGGGTGATTTTCCCAAAAGACACAATTGTTGTTGACAGGATGCGTTAATTAATTGTATATTTGCATGTGTGCTATACACACGTTCCTTCATATATGTCCATCTTGCTCTTCATTCCCTCCATACATACAGCATATCTGTGTGGTCTACAGCAGGATGAAGCCTTGTTACTGTGGCGTTGTACCACAAAAGGAACATTTTCCGCTGTGCCGTACACCTGTGTGGTATAGAGCAGGATGAAGCCATATTATAGTGGCGCTGTACAACAAAAACGAGCCTTGCCCTGCTCTGTGTGGTATAGAGCAGGATGAAACCTTGTTATAGTGGCGCTGTACAACAAAAACGAGTCTTGTCCTGCTCTGTGTGGTATAGAGCAGGATGAAGCCATATTATAGTGGCGCTGTACAACAAAAACGAGCCTTGCCCTGCTCTGTGTGGTATAGAGCAGGATGAAGCCTTGTTATAGTGGTGTTGTACCCCAAAAAGGAACACTGTCCGCTGTGCCGTACACCTGAGTGGTATAGAGCTGGATGAAGCCTTGTTATAATGGTGTTGTACCACAAAAAACGGTAGTACAGTACATCTGTATGTTGACTTTGTACCACAGAATGGAGTCTTTTCCCACTGTACAGCATATCTGTGTGTTTGTTTCGTACCACAGAATGGATCCTTGTCCGCTGTACTGCACATCTGTGTTTGTGTGTTGTACATCATAATTGAGCTTTATCGTCTTTATCGTACATCTGTATGTTTGTTTCGTACCACAGATCGGGGCCTTGTCCGCTGTATATACCATACATCTGTATCTTTGCTTCATACCACAGTATGAAGCCTTTTCCTCTGTACTGTGCGTCAGTATGTTTGTTTCTTACCACAGAACGGAGCCTTGTCCGCAGTACCGTACATCTGTATGTTTGTTTCATCACTGGTTACCGGCTACGTGGCGGACAATCTGCGTGAGAGAAACGTACTGAGCACAGTGAACACCCGGCGGGTATTCCAGTGTACAGGTGAGCCAACATTATGGTTTAAACCTGAACTTGAGCAATCACTCACACCCACACAAAAAAAGGAATCAAACATCAATTTGTTTTCAAATCGGTGGTCCATGCTACGGTAAATACTGGAACACTTTGAAGTCCAAAAGAGCCAGCTGAACGCAAAGGTGTTCAACAAAGCACTAAAAAAAATGTTCACCTGAGCAGAATATGTCTTTACTACTCACAAATATTATGTTTCTCTCAATGTTATTTTTGTTTACCTAATCTACCGTATATAAAAGTTCACAAACTTCTGTGTTTTGCGTCTCTTTGCATGTGTGTCATCATACATACTGTAATTTTCTATGTACTAGGGCAGTGGGTGGAAACAGTTTACCGCCTTGCAGAATACTAGTATTAGGTTCCTGCACTTCATAAAACGAACTATGGCTAGTGTAGCCCATGTCTTGATTTGATTGTGTGCTTACCTTATATCTAATCTGTAAATAAGGCACCAAAAGTAAACAAAAAAGAAATCAAACAAAAATGAAAAACAGGCGCGGCATGACTGATAAATAATCTGAGCGGCTCATTTCGTATTTTTAATGGATGAGATATGTTTTTCCTTTCAGCCTTTTTTGGCTTGGCGGTGTTTATGATAGCCACTGGGTACACTAGGTGTGAAAACCGGATGTTAGCAGTTGTCTTTCTGTCATTAGCCACTTCCTTTCAAGCTCTGTGCCGGTCTGGATATCTCGTGAATCATATAGACATCGGCCCAAGGTAAGGAGAACAATTCGGGATTCTACAACATGGCTACTCGGAGTGAATTATCTATCAGTGCCATTACCCCAATGCTGAACTTCGTCTTCTCGGCTTTCAAAAATTTATGGATTTTTTAAATATATTTTTCTGTGATAACTGTGTCTTATCATTTTTTTTCTAAACATATACAGTGGCAGGCTTTATGTTCAATTTAACGACAGGGACTTCTTTCCATTCATATTAACTTTGCCCCCGCTCTTGTTATCGATGTTATATGTTAACTTTGGGAATAAAGTTGAGAGAGGAGAACGTTGTTATAAAAAAAAAACCTATCTTTTTATTTCAGGTATGCCGGAGAGATGTTAGGAATTACGAATACTGCGGCCACTCTGCCGGGAATGATAGCTCCGATTGTTAACGCTGCCCTCACGCCAGATGTGAGTCTTAGTTTGTATCTATACTCGAAGATCAATTACCCCCTTTGACGGTGGAATTTTGAATCTAGCGCCCGCATTTGCTTTAAATTAGAAAGTTTGTCAGATTCTAGACGATGTGCTGCGATTTCCTTCATAGTCTATCCGGTTTCTTTCATCTACCAGCCTGATGGCCATCGTTTAAGTGAACTATTCCTTATACTTCGGCGAAAAAACAAACTAGTCCATGAAATGTATAAAAAAAATACTGGATTGGTGGATTCACAGCTGACAAGAGACCATGCAGACATTGTGAATTAACCGAAGAGCCTCAAAGCAGTCATCAGGAAGCGCTTAACACGCCTATGCTTATTCGGTTCCTTCAAACGCTCAGATTATAGGCTAAGAAGTAAGTCTGTATGCAGGGCGATATTAAAATGCTGTGTTCTAAAACACACACAACTAATTAAACAACCAACAACTGCTTTTGTTTTCAGAAAAGCCAGGCTGAATGGCAGCGTGTGTTTTTCATGTGCGGAGGTTTTGCTGTAATCGGGGGCGTGGTGTTTGGTGTTTTTGTGCGCGGAGAAGTGCAGCCGTGGGCGCGCACTAATCTGCAGACGGAACATAACAAGAGCCTCCGCGAGGATGAATTCCCAGTCATCACACGACTGCTTACTGAAGGCTATGTTCTAGAAGTCTTACCTCCCAACGAGAATAAGGGCAATCCACACGATGTTAAACCCTTGAAGGAAAATGAAACATCCGAAGGAAATGTTGTGTGACAGCATCAGCATTAAAATTCGTGTTCACGTTAAACAGGTCCATTTGGTAGGATATTCCAGGGATCACGTGTGCGCGTCAATTTACATGAGGGTGCCTTCTGAGGCAACACAACTAAAAATCGGACCAATAAACGCTTGCCAAGAAGATCGTTGCTGTTTTCGTTTGCTAAAATGTTTTGCTCTAAATTCTGCCAAATGTGTGTGGGTTTTGTGCCCGCCTAATCACCACCCCTAATGCATCTTCGCAAACTACATGTAGGTAAACAACAAGAAAGGTCTTCTCGTTGCAAAAAAGGGATATCAAAACACGTTTACTGTGAGATTTAGTGAGATTTCAATCCAGCCGTGCATCGATCAGTTCTCCCGTGAAAACATATAGAAAATATATAGCTCATGGTAGACCAATTCTGTTGTCCATTATTAACAACGGTGAATCCAGGAACATACATTTATTTTTCACCGATGACTTTATTCCAGAAAAATGCATTGATCTATGACCAAAACAAATACAGAGGCTTCCGTCCTGACAATATCTTTATATTGTGTGCCATTACAACGTACACACTGATTCAATAAAGATTATTTACACAATCCTCTGTCATTTCAAAAAGCTTACACAGTTCACTTGTTCGTCGACATATATCTTTTGCTGTTTCTCCGATACTGTTTTTCAAGTTTGGTTGTATAGTTTCATCCAGTAATAAAAGCTGCAAGGTTTCCCGACTGTCCTGATTGGCTGCGGCTAGGTGAAGCGCCGTCTGTCCGCCATGAGTCTGAGCATTTACTTCAGCGCCGCTCTGCAACAAAAGGGACGCAACTGTTGTGTTGCTCCAGCGACAAGCGCTGTGAAGAGGTCTCCAGCCATCTGACGTCTGAGCTTCAATGTCGGCTCCCCGAGATATTAGCAACTAAAAAAAAAAAATAACAACAACCTTTTTCAGCCGCTAAAGCACTTTTGTCAATGGAATTTACGCATATGGGCCTAATTATTATTAAAATGAAGCTAAAATGATCTGTTTGTGTCAACGAAGATGCAAACTTAATAAACCGTGCAAATTATTTCTCTACACCACATGGTTGTCTCAGAACGTTTCAAAATATTAGTTGCAGAGGCGGTTGAAAAGGTTGAAAAATTAGGGTACATACGGACGAACGGACAAACGAGTTACTGACATCTGTGTCGGCCTTCTGGCTTTTGATATTTGTGTACAATGGAAATAAAAGAGGTGGCTGGATGCTTCGTGCCCGACAGATCCAGGTTCAATTCCTGCTCTAACACATACGGACAATCATAGTACTTCTTACTTTAAGACATATGGCCAATCATAGTACTTCTTACAACCCCCCACCCGGTTGTGTGTTTAGCGTGGTGTTTCATTGCTTTAATTTGATTGTTGTTTTACGCCCTGCTCAAGAATATTTCATTTATACGAGGATGTAATGTAATACAAACAATGGCTTTCCTGTCATTAAGAGTTAGACTGACAATGACAGAATAAAAAGGTTTTCTATCAGACGGACTACCAAAAATATTGGCTCCATCTCCGCTAACAACATATTTTCATATTAATTGTCTGCAAACCACTTACTTTCACCATATCAAGATGGTCGTTATAACTAGCTCTATGTAGAGCTGTGTACATATCACTGTCTCTGCTCTCTATCAGGTCGGCGCTTTCGTTTAGCATCTCCTCAACGGTTTCTAACATGTTGTTTTCCGCTGCCCACAGGATTTTCTTCGCCGGGTCACCTGATAAATAAATAATATAAAACATATACGAGTAAGGGAGTGTATAACACATGCCAGTTTTCTTGCATATGAACATAAGGGATTTTCGCGCCTATAAATCCCTTTTATTCACGCTGTCTATGAACTAATTTACTGTTTCCATTGGGGAAATCAAATTGGTTGGACTTCCGGAATTTGAACAGTCGCCTCTGAAGTAATTAATTTAAGTTACATGGTTCTAAACTTAAAATCACTGGATTTCAATCTCTATCACCTAGACACAAACTTGGCTCGTTTGTGTGACTGTAAGTGTACGATTGTCTCCAGTAACTAATCCCTCAATTCATCCATATAAATTTTACTAACGTTGAATAAGAGAAACAGGCCTTTTTTTGATTTTAGAAGAGACCGTGTTTCACCGGTTACATGTTTTGGAGTGTGACCATTTGTCAGTTATCACGCTGTCGTCGCTGCTCTGGTTTTACTCTCCATGCTGCCTTTAAATATATGTTATAATTTTAACTAAATGAAATACGAATAAGGAAAATAGCTTCGTATTGCATGTTAACGGCATGCATAAGACGTAAACGCGTGGAGACTTTCGTCAGTATGTTTTTCTTTTGATGGTTGTCACCAGAATGAGCAAAACCTGCCAAGGTGAACTCCAACACTGGATTCTCTTACAGCCGAAGTAGATCACGCATCTTCAAGCAATGCAGTAGCAAATACTCTCTACACTGTAACCGTCGATGGAAATTTTATGGTCGGAATAAACACGTACTCTGGATTTCTTCCAGTGATAGATTTTCCACACCCTCGTCATCATCTTCCCAAAGGCTGAGGAATTTGTTCGGGTCTCCGCGCTTAGCACTCAATATCTGCCATAGAATTATCTTTATAGGGTGAATGTGTTACAACACATATATGACAAATTTACAAGAAACATGAAATATCTACAACAAACATGAAAAATGTACAAAAAACATGAAAAATCTACCAAAAGATTGAAATATCTACAAGAATCATGAACGAAGATAGGTTTAACGTTTGCTGGCAGTTCTGTGAACTGCACCATGCACCATTAAATTGTGGCAAGGCGAAACTAAAGCGCTGCCGCCGCTGAAGTATAATGCCGAAGACACCCCACCCAGGCACATTATACTGACACCAGGCCAACCAGTTCTGTTTCCTTAATCTAACATCTCAGTGCTGAGCGCCAAGTGAGGTAGCAACAAATTATGTCCATTTTTGCTCTGTTGTGGACTTTGGCATGGCTATTATTCTGAATGGTTAAACCGGTAGGGGGCATATATTATACCTATCTTAATATAGTAACCATTTCAATTCATCTACTAGTATACATCTTCTCTGGTTTGTTCCTATATCCTTATTTATCAATACACAGGCACTGACTCAAGAAACAAAGGGATAAGAAAACCAATATGACAGAACTCCAGCTCATGCTGGCTTCCAATCCGGATGTATGCCCTGTATGTGCGCAGGCCTGTAAATAGCCTGTGAATGGTCGTGGGTTTCCCTCGGGCTTTGTCAGGTTCCCTCTCACAATACTGCTTTTCGCTGAGGTATAAGTGAAATATTCTGGAGTGCGGCGTAAAATACCAATGAAGTAAACAAAATAAATATGACAGAACACAACAACAGTTTCCAGAAAATGGTCAAAACGTCCCTAAAAAGATGATATTTACGACGTACATGCGACCCATCCAAATAAGATAGTCAAATAGTGCCTATCAGCCTCCCATATTTAATGCTTGTGACACCAAATACATAAATCGTGTGACCTTTATCTTACACTTCATTGACCTTTGATCGTGAAAAACTGGGTCGGGTGACCTTTAATTTTGACAATGTACAACACATAGGAAAGGTGTCCCCCTAGGTCCAGATTCTTACCACCATCACCAAAAAATGAACAGGACAACTTTTTCAAAACGAATGATATCTGAACTGAAAAAATTCTTGACATATAATCAAACGACAAAGCAGGATGGGAGCGATCAGAAATCAAAATTGAACCTTTACTCAGACTCACCGCTCGCAACACATCATTGTCCAACCCAGTCAACATCCCACTACTGAGCAAGGACAAAATTTCATCCGGACAGCTCGAAGGGTCGATAAACGTTCCATCCAACTTCGATTCGTCTTCGCCTGGAATCTCTGTTAGCTCGGGTACTTCTGTCACTTCCGAGGAGGGTTGGTCGTCCGCCATGATGTGATTTACCACTGTAAAAACAAAGTGCAGACAGTGTTCTTTTCGTCACGATTTGTTATATCTATATATCGAAGACACCAGACATGACCCTCCATTTAGCCACATTATACTCACTAACCAATGTTGTTTCCTTGCTCTATAGCTTCTCCGTGCTGAACGCTTAGCGAGACAGCAGCAAGTACCATTTGTGGGTTTTGCGGGTATGACCTGACTCAGGCCACGATTTGGGACAAAAGTCATGAAACAACACGCTGAAATCTGAGCCAAGAAATTTATTAAGTTGAAACTATACTCTTGGTGCTCATTTCAAAGTATTGAACGAGAAATGGCAATTTAATGCAATCGGGTGTAGAGTCTTCAGTAATCAATCTACATCAGTTGATGACATTCTCGTATATCAGCGTTATTTCACCAAAATAAATATTCCAGTATTGGTTCAAGATACAAATAAGCCCCTCCCCCCCATCCAACAAAAAATCCACGATAACATTGAGAGAATTTGCATGTATCAACCGATGTCATTTTCATTTATCGAGAGCAGCATATAAATTAACGATAGGCTTACTGATTGGAAATGGGCAAGTGTATACGTTTTCATTTATTCGGTGCCGCATATAAATTAACGATAGGCTTAGGGATTGGAATTGGGCAAGTGTGTACGTTTTCATTTATTCAGTGCAGCGTATAAATTAACGATAGGCTTAGGGATTGGAATTGGGCAAGTGTGTACGTTTTCATTTATCGAGAGCAGCATATAAATTAACGATAGGCTCAGGGATTGGAATTGGGCAAGTGTGTACGTTTTCATTTATTCAGTGCAGCATATAAATTAACGATAGGCTTAGGGATTGGAATTGAGCAAGTGTGTACGTTTTCATTTATCCAGTGCAGCATATAAATAAACGATAGGCTTAACGGATTGGAATTGGGCAAGTGTGTACGTTTTCATTCATCGAGAGCAGCATATAAATTAACGATAGGCTTAGGGATTGGAAATGGGCAAGTGTGTACGTTTTCATTTATTCAGTGCAGCATATAAATTAACGATAGGCTTAGGGATTGGAATTGGGCAAGTGTATACGTTTTCATTTATTCAGAGCAGCATATAAATTAACGATAGGCTTAGGGATTGGAATTGGGCAAGTGTGTACGTTTTCATTTATTCAGTGCAGCATATAAATTAACGATAGGTTTACGGATTGGAATTGAGCCAGTGTGTACGTTTTTATTTATCGAGAGCAGCATATAAATTAACGATAGGCTTACGGATTGGAATTGAGCAAGTGTGTACGTTTTCATTTATTCAGTGCAGCATATAAATTAACGATTGGCTTAGGGATTGGAAATGGGCAAGTGTGTACGTTTTCATTTATCGAGAGCAGCATATAAATTAACGATAGGCTTACGGATTGGAATTGAGCCAGTGTGTACGTTTTCATTTATCTAGAGCAGCATATAAATTAACGATAGGCTTACGGATTGGAATTGAGCAAGTGTGTACGTTTTCATTTATTCAGTGCAGCATATAAATTAACGATAGGCTTACGGATTGGAATTGAGCAAGTGTGTACGTTTTCATTTATTCAGTGCAGCATATAAATTAACGATAGGCTTAGGGATTGGATAGGCTTAGGGATTGGAATTGAGCAAGTGTGTACGTTTTCATTTATTCAGTGCAGCATATAAATTAACGATAGCCTTACGGATTGGAAATGGGCAAGTGTGTACGTTTTCATTTATTCAGTGCAGCATATAAATTAACGATAGGCTTAGGGATTGGAATTGGGCAAGTGTGTACGTTTTCATTTATTGAGAGCAGCATATAAATTAACGATAGGCTTAGGGATTGGAATTGGGCAAGTGTGTACGTTTTCATTTATTCAGTGCAGCATATAAATTAACGATAGGCTTACGGATTGGAATTGAGCAAGTGTGTACGTTTTCATTTATCCAGTGCAGCGTATAAATTAACAATAGGCTTAGGGATTGGAATTGGGCAAGTGTGTACGTTTTCATTTATTCAGAGCAGCATATAAATTAACGATAGGCTTAGGGATTGGAATTGGGCAAGTGTGTACGTTTTCATTTATTCAGTGCAGCATATAAATTAACGATAGGCTTAGGGACTGGAATTGGGCAAGTGTGTACGTTTTCATTTATCGAGAGCAGCATATAAATTAACGATAGGCTTAGGGATTGGAATTGGGCAAGTGTGTACGTTTTCATTTATTCAGTGCAGCATATAAATTAACGATAGGCTTAGGGATTGGAAATGAGCAAGTGTGTACGTTTTCATTTATCCAGTGCAGCATATAAATTAACGATAGGCTTAGGGATTGGAAATGGGCAAAGTGTGTACGTTTTCATTTATCGAGAGCAGTGTATAAATTAACGATAGGCTTAGGGATTGGAATTGGGCAAGTGTGTACGTTTTCATTTATCGAGAGCAGTATATAAATTAACGATAGGCTTAGGGATTGGAAATGGGCAAGTGTGTACGTTTTCATTTATTCAGTGCAGCATATAAATTAACGATAGGCTTACGGATTTGAATTGGGCAAGTGTATACGTTTTCATTTATCGAGAGCAGCATATAAATTAACGATAGGCTTAGGGATTGGAATTGGGCAAGTGTGTACGTTTTCATTTATCGACAGCAGCATATAAATTAACGATAGGCTTAGGGATTGGAATTGGGCAAGTGTGTACGTTTTCATTTATCGAGAGCAGCATATAAATTAACGATAGGCTTACGGATTGGAATTGGGGAAGTGTGTACGTTTTCATTTATCGAGGGCAGCATATAAATTAACGATAGGCTTACGGATTGGAATTGGGCAAGTGTATACGTTTTCATTTATCGAGAGCAGCATATAAATTAACGATAGGCTTACGGATTGGAATTGGGCAAGTGTGTACGTTTTCATTTATCGAGAGCAGCATATAAATTAACGATAGGCTTACGAATTGGAATTGGGCAAGTGTATACGTTTTCATTTATCGAGAGCAGCATATAAATTAACGATAGGCTTACGGATTGGAATTGGGCAAGTGTGTACGTTCTGACAAAATGATAAGTCTATTCACACCGAACAGAAGTGAGAATGTGACACACACAATCCCAGCAACTTTGTATGCGCGATACTCAGAATTAGCAATTTTCAGCTGGTGTTTTAATAAACCAGAAATCTGATCGTCTCAGACCTATAGATAAAATAGGAAGTACTTTTTATGAATCAGGAACGCAAAAGTGGAATCTCTGCGCGAAACGGTATGATTCCTATTATTCAAAATAGTCTCAGTTTAAATAGGGGCCTAATTCAACTCAGTATGAACACGCACCTGCGTAATAAAACAAAAACATAATCCGAAGAGCTTTGACTTCTATTATGATCACCCGTTGAAACTTAATTTGCTATTCTCTTTCAACTGCCCCAGAAACCAGAAATTGATCGCATTTGCCCCAGTTTTCCCCAGGAATCAAGTTCCTTTCAATATGACAAATATGAAATCCTTATCGGAAGTCATTTAACTTGTAATGCGATCACTCCGTTCAACTTGAAATGTTTTGCAATGGAAACCAGGCGGTCCTGGTTACATCAACAGAGTTCATGAGTACATCAACAGTTCATGAGTTTCCCTGAATAAAATGATTGATTCGGTTGATTGATTGGTGTTTTGCGCTATACTGACGGTGGTCAAATTTACGGTGTGAAGAAACCGGGCAGGGCCCCATTGAATTAAATGTATATAATGTTTTGAACAAGTGCAGGTATCACACCATGGAGTTCAGCAAACAATCGTACTAGAGGCCATGACGACCCGGATACGTGCACGTGTGCAATCAACAGGTTTCGTTGGACACCATTCCAGCAAGTCTACAACCTTGTGCGGCGAAGCCCAGATGGCCGCCCATTCACAAGACCCCAGACCAGTGCATTCATTTAATTTATCATCTTTTTACTTACTCTTGTCCAGACTTCCCCTTCAAGTATGTTACAGGCCGCCTAAGGCTTACAATCTTCGCATTATACACATTACCTTAGTGGATACACCGACATGGATAGAAATCCATGCTTGGTTAAAGAATGTCGGAATTGGCTCAAAGATTTGTTATCAGACGATAGACCAAATTTCGCTTTTAAAGGAGAAGAAAAGTTAAATATCAATGAAATACCATTGAAAAGCATTTCCTCGCAGGTGCATGCCATAAGAAAATTCTAATATGTACCTCAAGTTGATAAATTATAAATAAAGTCAGCGCCAAAATCCGCTGTGGGCGACTCCATTTTGCCTAAGAACCAGTCCTGAAGTCTGAACTGCTGCATAAGACATAATTTTGAGATCGTTAACAGCGATTTAGTTACGCGTAGCTGAAGGGCCATTTCAAAAAGTGTTGAAGGACAGGTGTGTATCATTTACGGACCACCACAGACTTAAAATCAGTTGATTTACAAGCCGTGTAATATTCAACGACGGCGTTACAAACTATATCAGACAGCAGCGTACCGCCTCGGCCCAAACCGCATTCATCCCCCAAAATACATTTTTGTCGTTAATTTTGAGCATTTAGTCAGCAGTTTCTACATAACATATATCACAGTCAGTGCAAAATTGATTAGAGATGCCGAAGGTTTATGGAGCTGATGACAAGACCGCATCTCACGGGACAATTCTTCAAATTAATTAAATATTATGACATTATTTTTTCTCTGTAGCTGAAGAATTTAAATTTTTTTCCTTCGTCTTTCTCGCATTCAAGGGAACTTTTTTCTGTTTCCTTTTGTAAAATACGGTAAAATTATTGAAACACCGTGTTCAAGCAGTCTCTGCGTCCGTGATAACTAGGTCAGCAATGCTTTCATCTTGAAAGCCATTGCTCTAAAACTGATACATATAATCCATCGACAGTCAAATGCCTAGATCGGCTTCAGTGGAGCTTAGATTTACATACATCTGTTTCCGAATTGTACAAAAATCCTGTTGTAATTTTGCAAACATTTAATTAGGATCAAAATCACCAGCACAACCCCTCCGGAAGCTACGACCTGAACCAGGAATACTAAGGCTGTGTATCTGCAGCTAAGCTTTTTGAAAAGGGTCGATGGAGTTCCTTGTAAATCATATCGTAGGCCTAATGTATCAAAAGTCCAAGCAGTGGAAGAAATATTCTTCTGGTATGCCCTGAAAAAGTTATACTTTTCACTTGGGCCTTCCTCGCCGAAGTCTACAACTAGGCTACTCCTCAGACTATTATGCAGAAAATACCTTCGACATTAGGAATCCAGAGTAAACGTGACGTCACCTTCTTCTCGATAACGGAGACGTCCTGAAACTGTGTCCAGACAAAGTGTGTTACGCCGTACTCAAGAATATTTCACTTATACGACGGCGGCCAGCTTTATGGTGAGAGCAACCCGGGGATTTTCATCCTATACTATGTCACTAAAATTCTACGTACAGATCGTTGGCAATTACGAATAACTGATAATGTATAATCGATAGAAAGGCATATCGTATTTGGTGTACTAGTCTCACATTGTTTACATGTGCGATCTGCCTAACGCTGCATTGAGGGAATCTCTGTGCCGCCTCATTTGCATATCATCTCGTCGGGCGGGCAGTGACGGGTTTCCCCTTCTAACTCTCAATTGAAATTACTCAGAAAGTATAGCCTATGGCATTTAGTTAAGAATTAAATGCAACTCATCTTTGTATTTAGCTGATCCAAATCAAAAATTCAAAATTTCTTTCGGGCAATGTGTCCTTTTAACAACGTAGGGTACGAACGCTTTAACTCCCACCAGGGTCTCAAAAACAGTGGGGACATGAGAAACCCGATAATCCCCTGCGGGAGGCTGAGGCTTAACCACCACATCGTGTGCTGATCGATTCAAAGACGAGTGTCTCCACTGCGCGGCCACGAACAGCTCAGTCGCACATACGACTAATTGATTACTGTTTTAACGCCACAAAGAATTGTTTTTAGACACACTTATTGTGACGGTGGCCAGGTTGATAGGTGTAGGAGTTCGGAGTAAACCACCGATTAGACCTTTGCCCTTACCTGACTTAAGTCCGCAGCTATAACAACCAGAGTTGTATTTGAACAAGCGATCTTATAAGCGAGTGCTTGGGGTTTAACGTCGTACTTCATTTTTCAGTCATATGTCGGCGAATTAATCCTTAAAAGCATGTAATATGCTTCCTCGCGGGACGGATTTCCACCGCTCTTTTGTCTAGTGCTGCTTCACTGAGACGACTTTCGGAAGGCAAGTAAGCCGACCCACCCGAGCCATAATACTGATACGGGTCAACCAGTTGTTGCTATTCCCCTTAAGGTTGAACGTCAAGCGAGGAAACTGCAACTTCCTCTTAAAGTCTTAGGTGTGAACCGATCCAGAAATGACCCTGGAGCTCCGATCCCCGAAGTGAACGCTCTACCAACTGAAACATCGGGGCAGGTGCCCTTAATAGTGAAGAGCCTGACAGTCGCAACATCGAGGCCATAACACTGTTGAATTTTCCCTCTACACGAATGCCAGTAGAAAGGTCCAATAGAAAAGTTAAAAGATGTACGATTACCTTCCCATGCAGCTGCTGGTCTACATTTCGTTTCATCTTACTCTAGCCGACTGAGAAAAGAAATAAAAGGCTAACGGAAACACATGATATCAATGCTTTTATTCAGGATATTCCTTATCCAAAAGGTATAAAGTCAACAAAAACAAAGAATATTTAGTTTATTTATGAAGAGGAAAAACAGCACAAAAACATTTATTTCATTCTTTTTTGGCGAATTTTGTGTCTTGCCAGGTTCTTGAATTTGACTGACGTGTATATTTTACATGTATTCCAGTAAACGATTCAGTAAAATTGGTTAATCATTCAACCATCAAATCATGTACAAATTCATTTTCATGTGACTCACTGCCAGCATACTCGCAGGTAAAATATTCTACAGAATTCAACACAGATTTTTGATGAGTCTGAATAGAGTCAAAGTTCTGAAGTAAAAAATGAATCAACTAACTGCAAGTTTTGCGGTGCAGCTAACACAGATATTTTTCACATTTCTATGACAGTCGAATAAAGCACTGTCACTTGTTTCCTGGCATTTCATACGGAAACGTGAAGTGGAATATCTGCGTGCGAGAAAAGTAGATACACCTGAACAAAGGTTCAGCCATTTTGTGCACTGAGAATGTTTTCGGTTATTGCCCTCTTGGCATTCAGCCACTCCGTAATGTTGGCCGAGGTGAAGTTGTTGCAGAAGAGCTTGAACTCTGCGGTGCAGGTTGGACACAGGAAAGGGCAATCTGGGAAGGGAATGGAGAGGGTTGAGCAACAGAGATGACTCCAGGCCTGACAGGAATCACACTGCGTCCAACTGATCACGGACTCGCCCTCTGTCATAAACGTAGGAGGCGGGTTGTACTTTTTGCAGATGACACAGCGCAAGGCAAATAGCTCTCCGTCAGTGTAGCAGGTATATTCTTCTTCCTCATCAGGCACTTCTGGCTCAGGAACGCCTTCGGTCAGGACATTGTGCACCGGCACGGTGACACTTTGCTCTGTCTGCGTCTCCCTGGAACTGTCCGTCACCTCGGCTGTGATCAGCTCCACAGACCGTTTCACCGTGAACCCTGACGTCCTGGATGACCTTGGAGACCTCCTTATTTCTACTTCTGAGTCTGGATCTGACTCGGCTTCAGCAGACTCTGGCCCAGAGTCCCAATCAAACTCAGAGTCAGATTCACTGGATACTTCCTTCTTGACTTTGCGCTTCCCTCTGGACGTGGTCACTGTTGCACGCTTTGTGGTTTTCCCTTTTTTGGGAGTTTTGCGCGCCTTGCTCCGGGTCTGTTGTATGAAGGCCGACGTCAGCGTGTCGGAAGTCTTGGCGACTTTTTCCTGGTTGGGCATGATGATATAGGCATGCAGTCGGTCCTTTGCAATACCATCAGGGTTGTAAGGGTACGTTCCAGTTTTTCTAAACAGAGCGATCAGATTAGTTGGGGTCATAACTTTTTCATAGGATTGACAAATGAATTTGCAAAGTTCTGTTTTGTTCACCACCTTACCCAAGTTGAAGAACAAGAACTTATGGCACTCTTGCAAGCAAATACGTTTAAGCTGCCCTAAGCAACCGATTTCTTCGCTTCTTGCTGCGTAGCCATAAAAAGGTGGCAACAAAAACAGCACCACGTTGAGTTTTCTAGCCCAGTCAATACAGGAGCTGATGTGGTGTTTAGTGCGGTCATACAATATCAGAACAGGATCCTCTGGTGTAGCGCCTCCAACTTCTGCAGATTTCAAGAAATGAGCTTGAACGTAGTCCTGAAATATTTCTGCTTCCGACCAATCATCATAATTTTCCCTGAACCTAATAAGACTTCCTGGTGGTGCACTCTGAACAACTTTATCATCAGGTCTTTCACAGGCTGGATCTGGGCTTTCTGGAAAAACAAGGTATGGCGGTAGAGCACTCCCGATCCCATTGCCACATCCCAGAATCTTTGCACACGTTTCTGGTGCATCCATGTCTCGAGTTTGGGGGACGAAGCTTTCATCATAGGTAAAGATTCGCTGAGGTTTTTCCAAAAGATCATGTTTTTCTAGAACTGCTCGCAACTCTTCAAAATACTTTTTGATGGACTCTTGTTCTAGAGCAATAGCGGCCTGAGAGCGCTTCCTGGAGTTTTTCTTTGGCCTTACTGCATTTATCACTGGCCATCTAGACCTAAATCGTCGGTACCAGCTTCTCTGCAGCTGCCGCCCTTCTTCAATGAGCCCTAAATGAACAGCTAGGCTTGTGGCCAGGTCAAATATGTCACTGCGTGTGTAACCACAGCCAATGGAAGCCATGTAACTGATGTGATCTACCAGGGTCATTTCCTGCTCAATTGACAGGAGTGAAGATGGGCCAGGTCGAACGCTTTCCAGGTTCACATTCCCTCGAACCCGATCGCGAAGGGTAGTTGAGGGGACCCCAAAAGTCTTGGCAGCTGTCTGAACAGGCATGTTTTCATACTTTACCATATTGTAGGCATTAAGAAGATCTTTCATCGAATAATTCTTCCTGTAGGGCTGTCTTTTGGATGAAGATCTCTGAAAACGATTAGAAGAAATCCTAAGACTCTTTCATCATTACCTACATTATAAAATAGCGGAAGAAACATGAAAACTTTAGCGTCGACAATCACAAAGGCCAGATACCAGTTACTGAATTGTTATCTTTCCTCTGGCACACTTCAAAGTGTCATGTCCTTTTCTATATTAACTCTCCATGCCCTTTTTTTTTTATTCCAGTAGTTTGTTAGACTATAGCCTTAATCATTCGCACAATATCAGTTACAATACAACTTAAAGAACTTGCCAGCTCATGCTGGCTTCCTCTCCTGCAGATGGTCGTGGGTTTCCCCTGGGCTCTGCCCGGTTTCCTCCCACCATAATGCTGGCTGCCGTTGTATAAGTGAAATATTCTTGAGTACGGTGTAAAACACTAATCAAATAAATAAATAAATAAATAAAGAACTTGTATTTCTGAGTGTGTACATGTTATGTGAATACACTTACTGTAGCTTGGCTGGTATCTCCATTGTCAACCTCTTCCTGATCATCTGACTCACTTTCATACTTGGGTTCAGCCTTTATGTATCTTCCTTTCTTTGGAGAGGTCTTAAAGAAGAAAAAAAAAGAAACAGTCATTAAAAATCTTATACACTCATTATACACTCACACAACTGCAACTATGATATTATAGTTCTTTCTTAAGTTTCAAATAGTAAGACTGGGAATTACTTTCTGAGTCCTGCTTTCTTGCTCTAACCTCACCGTCCTGAGCGCCCAGCAAGGCAGCAACAAGCTCCATTTTTGAAGTCTTTGGTATAACCAACTGGGTTCCCAGGTTTCCCAACTCCGAGGCTAACCATCTAAACCTCAGGTCACCAAGGCAGTCACGAGATTCTGATCCATCTTATACCTATGTATTCATTTAATAGATTGGTTTGGGTTTAATGCTATACTCATCAATATTTCAATTATACAGGCCAAAATTGAGGGCAAAGGAGAACTGAGTGCCTAAAATAAGCCTAGAGCATTTGGCAAGTAACTTTCTCACATGATGACACACAGATGTTCACCACCCATGCTAAAGTTATATGAATGTATCTTCTAGCTTGGGTGCCTAGCATTTATAAAACCTTAAGAGGTTGGTCATATTTTCAGAACTTACACGTACATGACTTGGAAACCACCTTGCTGCCCCTAGTGTATATACCACAATTCAGTAAAAAAAAACCCATTTACTTTATTGTTACTTTCACCTAGTTAACTCATTTAGGGACATATATCTCTTTGTAAAATCACTGTCCATCCTGAAGATTTTTTTTATTTGTAAGTCACCCTGACTAGAAGTAGCCAGACTCAGAACATTTCAGTGGAGTAAAGTGTAAAGGGCATCTTGTAGTGTTTGGAACATATTTATAAATCTAAAATTCCAAGGTGAAACAGGTTTTTTTTTTTGATTTGTCAAATCAGTTGACTGACTGATGTATTTATTTATTTGATGTTTCACGCTGTATTCAAAACATTTCATTCATACGATGGCGGCCAGCATTAAGGTGGGAGGATTGAAAGGCAACTTGCAGACAGCTAAAAATTTTCAAGATGAACAAATGATGCACTGTTTCTTCAAAAATTATGGTCATGTGGCTTGGCCTGAAAGACATTTGACACAAAGCATTCTAAGCATAAATGCAGAATAACATCCTGGAAATTACGGTTTCCTGATGTCAGATCCATGTATCTGCAAATCTGTTTCTACCATATCTTAGTTTATACTAAACATATCACAAGAAGGAAAGGCTTAAAATAATCCTGATCAAACAAAAATTAATATGTGCAACATATATATAATATACAAACAATTAATTAATGTTATTGTTACACTAATTACATACCAACTCAATACAATGCCATCAACTAAAACGTGCAGATCTCCCCATGTTTCCTATGTACCAGTATAAATTTTTATGTACAATATAAATCCTTGTGTCTATGTAGGGCACTCCATCTGTGTTTGCAGAATTTATTTATTTATTTGATTGGTGTTTTATGACGCACTCAAGAATATTTCACTTATACGACAGCAGCCAGCAATATGGTGGGAGGAAACCGGGCAGAGTTTGCAGAAAATATATTTTATACCAATATACGGCAAAAGGACTGCAATTGTCATGCACAATTTAAATGACTGATTTGACATCAACATTTAGTTTCTTTTTTCTCACATGGTTAACCCATCTAATGAACAACTCATATCTTTCCTTTTCCAAAAAGCGAGGAAAGAAATGCAACTATCTGTCCCAAAAATTAGAAGAATAAGGGTAATCTGGATATTCAGGAGAACATTTCCACAAGGTGAGCTGTCAAATGATATAGTCTCCTTGACAAAGACTCTCTGCGTGCGATCCATTTAAGCCACTCCTCATTTTGGGCAACTGCAATGGGCCTTCTGATTGCTAAACTTTTAGGCTTCATAACAAGCCAATAGGCAATAAACAAAAATAACCCCCCAAAATAAAATAAATAAATATACATAATGATCAAAATAAACAAATATTAAAAAAAAAAACAAAAAAAAAAAAACAGTGTTCCCAGTTACATAACTAAATTATGAAACATGTTCCCTAAAATATAATGGTAACATGAGCATGTCTAGTATTAAACAAATCACTTTAGGCCCATCACAACAAAATGATACAGTCTGTCAGTGCATAATAGAGAATGTCATGCTGTCTGAGAGAATTTGTATCACTGACTTAGAGAAGTTTAGGCTACATTCTGGGATTTTCACAGCAGTCAAACTAAACGGAATTTCTTTCACTGTCACTGTCAGTGTTTGTCTGTCAGTGACAATGGTAGCAGGTCAAATCCAAGTTTTGTCACTATCTCATCAATATCACTGAAAATTTCTACACAGCGTGAAAGACGCGAAATAGTTCTCAGCCGTTTACTGACTGTGGTCATTTTCTCAAATGTAGATATAAACAGAATTTACAGCCGCTGCAAAGCCAAATCGGCCAGCCGAGTGTAAAACTGGGTCACGGAATGCTGGCGCACTAAAACGCGGGCATTTTTCGTCATGGCGAATGTCTGCGGGTCAACATTAATTTGCCGAAATATGGACCACCAATGATACAACCAACACACACCATATTCACCGTTTCTTATTTAGTAACATCTTTAAGTACAAACCGAGCTTATTCCTACCTTCACAAGCTTAACTTTGATCGGACTTCTGCTTTTACGTCTGTATTTACTTCGGCGAGACCCCGGCATCTTGTCTTTTCTTCTCGCGCAACGTTGGCTCTTCAGCGTGGAGGTAGAAAAAGTCCTTACAACGAAAACTGGGATCCGATGGGGGTCCGGTCGGTGACAGATGCGCGCGACACAAGGAACAAATCATTTGCGAATTTCACACCTTACGCATCAAAGAAACTAAATATATGCATGTTTTGACGTCTGGCTGTCTTGAAACTAAATCTTTTATACCTACCTTTGGCTCAGAAGTTGGTAAATTTATCCACTTCTACGTCGGTATGAAATTGCACCTCTCGTTTGTCTGGAGGTGCAAATGGTTACAAGTCGTATATCCGGTGACAAGCATGTCAACTTCGATATAATGTCAGAGGGGAATCATGGATGTATTATCAATGAACTTGGTACGTATGTCTTGTTCGGTGTTGCGACAAAAGTCTGAATGGCAAACGCATCATAACGAACTGTCTGCCAATGAGCAAATCAGGCATTTCCCACAGAGTAACATGACACTTGCGTCATGAGTAGACAGGGCGGGAGCTTATCAGTATCATGTTTATGCATGTAGTTGAATAGTTCACTATGTCAACTAGGTTAGCGATTAAAGTGAAATGAATGATGGTAACTGTGTTACACACTTCTCAAGTTATGTTGACAGAGAACTGGTCGCCGCAGCAGTTGCATGTACATGTAGGCAACTTACACTGTAGCCATCTCACTTAAAACACGATTCAAATAATATCCCAAAGTTGACTGACTGTCTGCCAATGAGCAAATCGGTGTTGCGACAAAAGTCTGAATGGCAAACGCATCATAACGAACTGTCTGCCAATGAGCAAATCAGGCATTTCCCACAGAGTAACATGACACTTGCGTCATGAGTAGACAGGGCGGGAGCTTATCAGTATCATGTTTATGCATGTAGTTGAATAGTTCACTATGTCAACTAGGTTAGCGATTAAAGTGAAATGAATGATGGTAACTGTGTTACACACTTCTCAAGTTATGTTGACAGAGAACTGGTCATATTGTATAGGACTAAAAACTAATGTAATTAATGTGCTAAAGTTAATGAATTCATGCACCATAATTAGAAAAGTAAAATGATGTTCCTACTCTTTTCCATTCTTAGTATGTTGAACAGAGATTTACGTTCTGTATAAAATAAAAGCGTCTTTGTACATCTTAAAATGTGGAGCATATCATATTGTTTATACCTTTTGAGCTTCATCATTATAGTTTTAAACTTTTGAGTTTGCAAGTAGACATAGGTGTAGGTGATACATGTACTTAAGTATGTTTACATTCCTTGCCCTAACATGACAAAGCGGATAACCAGTTTTATTAGATAACCAGTTATGAGACATCAATACCCGAGAAATTACTTCCAAAGTTGGTTTCCATTACTTACATGTGTGCATATGTATTAAATGGAAAGTTAACCAAATTTGGTCTCTTTGTCACTCAAGTTAATATTTGTCATCAAACCTTTGCGTGATGTTTTGACAGGATTCAAATCTGAACAGTGCATTTGTTGGGATGCCATTGACCTACAGAAGAAATGATTCTCTCTTAAGTAGAAGCTGCAGAAAACAAATTTGAGTTACAGTCTCAAATGACAGAAATCAACAGAAATCAACATCTGTTTGAGCATGAAGCACAATGTGTGGTAAGTGTAGTAATTTTATGTCTCCATGTGTCATAAAGGATACCATGTGTCTTTTGTAGACCCTTAGCATCTCTTTGACAAGACTCTGTACTATTGCTATTAGCCACAGAGACACTCCTGGGTAAATTGAAATAAAAATACTCAAAGTCCATAGTATTTTTACCACTCTTCAAATTGCAACAAATCTTCGACACAAATATTGATAAGTATTCCGTCTCAACTTAGTCCGAAGTATACTGAAGAACCAAAACAATAACACATGCAGTAAATTTTTATGCTTCTTCATCTATCACCCTAGCAGCAACATTGCTGTAGATGGCGGAGCATGGAGTGTGTACTGGTGGCATTACTGTTTTGGTTTGATTCTCCAGAGACAGTCAGGACCACTCACTTCAGGCTGAGTTACATAGGCAAGATGTATATTTTGGTGTTGCTATTTGAGGCAGGGAAAAAACACTATAAACTGTTTGATAAACGACTAATTCTCTAAATTTTCTTGCGGCCAGTCAAATTCATTCAAGATGCATGTAAATGTCACAGAATTGATGTACAGTTGTTACTGATCAATAATGCACTCTGCAAGACTTTAATTGTGTTTTACTTTTTATTCTTGTATCTGTTGATTTCCGTACTTTTGTCTTCCACAGCATGGTATCAGATTTCTTCTACCCGAACATGGGAGGGGTGGAGAGTCACATATACCAACTCTCCCAGTGTCTCTTAGCCAGAGGTCACAAGGTCATCATCATCACCCATTTCTATGGTGACAGACGAGGTGTGCGCTACCTCACCAATGGCCTTAAAGTAAGACAGCACTTGACTCTGTTAAAGGAAGAGACCAATTTTTACAAATGGAACTAGCATCACCATGTTCATAAAACACCATAATGTTTACTCAAAATTGTACTAAACTATTGTCAGTTATTTGGGGTCTGTTAGGTATTATTATGCTTTCTGGTGAACTGCAACACTTTGAATTTTCAGAAATATGTGATCATTTTTATGTATGAAAATATTTCCACCATTAGGTACTATTAATATATTAGTATTGTTCAATCTTACCTTGTATGAAAAAAGGCAAGCTGTTGTAGATTTCGGTTTGCTTCTAGAATGTAGTGATATCATTGGTGGTTTCAGTCATTCATACTTGAAACAATGTATTAGTTCTTGTGTTTTGCTTTCACAATGAGGTGAATGAACGAGGGCGTCTTTGTCGAATGATCTCCATGTTGCAAACCCAAGGTGAAAGAAGGCATGGCATTATTAACAAAGTATTGTCTGTGTAAACTTTCAATCCTGGCCAAACATAAGATACAAATTGCATCACTGAAAAAATTAACAGAAAAAAGTGTAACACTTACACAATCATCCCCATTTTGTATCCTGTTTAGTAAGACATACATACATAGGTGTTACAAGGTGTTTATTTTCAATTTGTCAGGTATACTACCTGCCATTTGTGACAATGTATAACCAGTGCATCCTGCCCACCATCTTTACAACATTCCCACTTCTCAGGAATATTTTTATACGAGAAAGCATCTCTATTGTACATGGCCATTCCGTGAGTATAATTTTTTTGTGAAAACTGTAAACTTTTTATCCGTGCTACTATCGAGTGGAGTAGTGTAGCTGACTTCTACTACTACAATTCTTGAAGCTTTTCACATGTTTACAAGGTCTTTATTTAAGCATGTCCTGACGACATTATTTTTTGTGGACTGATAAAATTATGCTTTAGGTACAGTGCCGAGTAACATGCTTCATGTTAATGTTGTAATATTTATGTAATCCACGTTTTACAATTTGAACAAGCCATTAAAACGATTTATGGGCAAAGATTAATATGTGAATGACCGCACATTTTAAGACAGGGCATTACAATGACAGAGTGACATGCCTTTGCCTTTGTAGTTGTTGCTTTACAAAACATTTTAACTTGGGGTGATGTATAAAATATAGAAAACTAATAAAACAGAATTAGATTAATTTTCTGAATTATGTTCTTAATTAGGTTTGATTGTCAAATATTACAATATTGATGGTTTTTAATAAGTCAACAAGAATTGTCATTGTAAAGATACATATGTAGAGGATAATGCATGTCTACCTTGCTGTGAAGCAAAGCCATCATTTTGCCATAGAATCAAATGTCAAGCCAGTGTCACTCTCATGACTCTGTTGTTGTATTGAACTTATTCTCTGTGTTGTAGGCCTTCTCCACCTTGGCCCATGAAGCCATGTTTCATGCACGTACCATGGGACTCAAGGCCATTTTCACAGACCATTCTTTGTTTGGGTTTGCCGATGCCAGTTCCATCCTCACCAACAAGGTTCTCAAGTTTTCATTGGCTGATTGCAGTCATGTGATATGTGTATCTCATACAAGGTAATTTTTAAAATACATGTTACTGGGTACTCCTGAATTACTAATGGCAGTCAGGTGATGTTTGACAAATTTATGAGGAATTCAATGATAAGACTGACTATAAAGCATTAACTCCACTTCGGCTGTATGGCTTATATGGTGTTGTACTCTCTAATGGATTTAGAGTTCATTTGTGTTCACCAGTCTACAGTTTTGAAATCCAATTTTGTCATACCCACGAGAGTTGTTGACTCTAAAATCATATATTCAACATCACAGGCAAATGGTAACTATCTTTATCTTAGAGATGGGCATGCATAAATTTCTGTATTTTGAAATGGCAAACATGTAGTGATAGTTTTATAGTGGGGACCACAGAACTTGTCTTCTTTTGCAAACTAATAAATTCTTGAGCAAAGCAGTAGACCCCATTCAGACAGATCCTGCCTGTGATGTGTTTACCTTGGTTTAAGAAGCTTAGCATTCCATGTAAGTCTGTGATGTGTTCACCTGTTTACAGCAAGGAGAATACAGTGCTTAGAGCCTCCATTGCTCCAGACAAAGTGTCAGTAATCCCCAATGCTGTAGACGCAGCTATGTTTACACCAGATCCTAGTAAGAGACATGCTGGCAAAGGTAAGGTCAATCTTTGTGATGCACGGGAAATTTTAATGATTTCATGTGTTGGATCACATTATAGAAAAGGATTGTATAATGAATGGGATACACGATGCAACAGAGGTTCATATGTGAAGATCTTGATATTAAAGCTGTTTTCGGTATTTTTGATCATCAGGAAAAAAGTGTGAAATTGTGTGTTTAGTTGGTGTACACTTTGTCACTTATTTTAATATTTTACTTGTGTTTTTATGTGGTACTGAAGAATATTTCCTGTTCATCAGGTACATGAACTTGATCTGATGTAGTCAGGCAGGGACCTACGGGAAATGCATACAAACAGCCACACTCTTTCAGGAAGATTCATTAAACAAAGCACCCAGGGAGTGCCTTCTGTACTGTCTCTGTTCCCTAACTATTAACCAATGAGGTTAAGTGTTCTACCTGCTTATACATGTACAACTCAGGTACACCCGATTGCCAGAGGTTTGAGGTGTCTGTTGAGCGTTGGTTGTTTCTTCCCATCCCACTTTCCCCTGCTCGAAAGTATTACCAGCAGTTTTATAGATGTGAAGTATTGTTGAATATGCCATACAAATGAAACAAAAATACAATACATATGGCTGTGATGAAGTTCTATGTCCTAAATCATGAAAATATACATGTACCGTATGTCGTCTGTCCTCTTGTAATTACGGTAAATGACCTGAAGTGTCACATGTGAGTTCTTGTCATTTACTTTGGCACAATCTGAGTTGCGGCAAGACAACAAAAAAGAGTGATTTGTGTGCTAAATTCTGCCACAGCTTTGTATACGGAGAGCCCTGAGGTTTAAACTCAGATACCGATATTTGGCATGACACTCCACATGGGTAAAGGTACTGGTTAGTCACACTTAATCTCCACAAAGTTTTCTCCCAAATTCCCATTTATCACAAAATAATAATAACAAGACAATCAACCTATTGTGAAGTGCAAGTACTAAAATTATTATGATTAAAACTGAGGAAAACATGAACTGTTGGTGGGAGGAGCATAGAGTAACTGCTCAGTGAAGCGTTAGCTTGTTTATTACACTCTTGAACTGTCAGTATAATCCCCTGACCATCCTTGATGCTCTCCAGCGGCGCTCAGTCATTAACAATCACAATCAACGCAATGAACCCTGGGATACAATTTCCGAGTCCCAGGGCGAAACTGTAGGTAATTTACCATATATTAAGTTAGAATTCTCGTTTTGTATTTACATACAGGTATATCTATCCCTAATTCTTTTGCAGTGACCATAGTGGTGGTCAGTCGTCTTGTGTACAGGAAAGGAATGGACCTACTGGCCGGAATCATCCCAGAGCTCTGTCTTAAACACCCAGACGTCCAGTTTATTATTGGTCAGTATATCAGTGGAAATGCTATCTATCCAGAAAAATTGAATGTGCATAGCATTGCTTTCTGCGTGATGTTTCATCTGTTTTCTTCTCATGATACGAAAGGTTGATCTTATTCAAAATGTACTTAGTACATGCACTTAGTACATGTACATGTACATGCCTCTGTTTATCACTGTACTGCATACTTGATATGTATACGAATCACTGATACAGTGGTTTAAGAATGCATGACATGCTGCTAACCTTTAACTGATATAGAGTTAAGGAATTAATGCAATGGGTACAATTATAGTTTTCTTGACCTATAAACTGACAGCAATCATATAAGTGAAAAACACTTCAGCATGCAAAGCACTAAACACCAGACAGTAAACTCCAGGCACTAAGCGCCACTGGGCTGGTGGTGGAGTGCAATGGAGATGTGTTTCTTGGAATCGATCAGCACACGGTGTGGTGGGCCAGTCTTAGCCCCCTCAGCCCTGGAGAGGGAATTGTGAGGATTCCTGGAGTATTTCTGGTGCTCTTGGAATCGATCAGCACACAGTGTGGTGGGCCAGTCTCAACCCCCTCAGCCCTGGAGAGAGAATTGTGAGGATTCCTGGAGTTTTTCTGGTGCTCTTGGAATCGATCAGCACACGGGGTGGTGGGCCAGTCTCAGCCCCTCAACCCCCTCAGCCCTGGAGAGGGAATTGTGAGGATTCCTGGAGTATTTCTGCTCGTCTTGGAATCGATCAGCACACGGTGTGGTGGGCCAGTTTCAGTCCCCTCATTCCTGGGCAGGGAATTGTGAGGATTCCTGGAGTATTTCTGGTGCTCTTGGAATCGATCAGCACACAGTGTGGTGGGCCAGTCTTAGCCCCCTCAGCCCCCTCAGCCCTGGAGAGGGAATTGTGAGGATTCCTGGAGTATTTCTGGTGCTCTTGGAATCGATCAGCACACGGTGTGGTGGGCCAGTCTCAGTACCCTCATTCCTGGGCAGGGAATTGTGAGGATTCCGTGAGTATTTCTGGTGCTCTTAGAATGGATCAGTACACGGGGTGGTGGGCCAGTCTCAGCCCCCTCAGCACTGGAGAGGGAATTGTGAGGATTCCTGGAGTATTTCTGGTGCTCATAGAATCGATCAGCACACGGTGTGGTGGGCCAGTCTCAGTCCCCTCAGCCCCCTCAGCCCTGGAGAGGGAATTGTGAGGATTCCTGGAGTATTTCTGCTCGTCTTGGAATCGATCAGCACACGGTGTGGTGGGCCAGTCTTAGCCCCCTCAAGCCCCTCAGCCCTGGAGAGGGAATTGTGAGGATTCCTGGAGTATTTCTGGTGCTCTTGGAATCGATCAGCACAGGGTGTGGTGAGCCAGTCTCAGCCCCCTCAGCCCCCTCATTCCTGGGCAGGGAATTGTGAGGATTCCTGGAGTATTTCTGGTGCTCTTGGAATCGATCAGCACACAGTGTGGTGGGTCAGTCTCAACCCCCTCAGCCCTGGAGAGAGAATTGTGAGGATTCCTGGAGTTTTTCTGGTGCTCTTGGAATCGATCAGCACACGGTGTGGTGGGCCAGTCTCAGTCCCCTCATTCCTGGGCAGGGAATTGTGAGGATTCCTGGAGTATTTCTGGTGCTCTTGGAATCGATCAGCACACAGTGTGGTGGGCCAGTCTTAGCCCCCTCAGCCCTGGAGAGGGAATTGTGAGGATTCCTGGAGTATTTCTGGTGCTCTTGGAGTCGATCAGCACATGGTGTGGTGGGCCAGTCTCAGTCCCCTCATTCCTGGGCAGGGAATTGTGAGGATTCCGTGAGTATATTCTGGTGCTCTTAGAATGGATCAGTACATGGGGTGGTGGGCCAGTCTCAGCCCCCTCATTCCTGGAGAGGGAATTGTGAGGATTCCTGGAGTATTTCTGCTCGTCTTGGAATCGATCAGCACACGGTGTGGTGGGCCAGTCTTAGCCCCCTCAGCCCCCTCAGCCCTGGAGAGGGAATTGTGAGGATTCCTGGAGTATTTCTGGTGCTCTTGGAATCGATCAGCACACAGTGTGGTGGGCCAGTCTCAGCCCCCTCAGCCCCCTCATTCCTGGGCAGGGAATTGTGAGGATTCCTGGAGTATTTCTGGTGCTCTTGGAATCGATCAGCACACAGTGTGGTGGGCCAGTCTCAACCCCCTCAGCCCTGGAGAGAGAATTGTGAGGATTCCTGGAGTTTTTCTGGTGCTCTTGGAATCGATCAGCACACGGGGTGGTGGGCCAGTCTCAGCCCCTCAACCCCCTCAGCCCTGGAGAGGGAATTGTGAGGATTCCTGGAGTATTTCTGCTCGTCTTGGAATCGATCAGCACACGGTGTGGTGGGCCAGTTTCAGTCCCCTCATTCCTGGGCAGGGAATTGTGAGGATTCCTGGAGTATTTCTGGTGCTCTTGGAATCGATCAGCACACAGTGTGGTGGGCCAGTCTTAGCCCCCTCAGCCCCCTCAGCCCTGGAGAGGGAATTGTGAGGATTCCTGGAGTATTTCTGGTGCTCTTGGAATCGATCAGCACACGATGTGGTGGGCCAGTCTCAGTCCCCTCATTCCTGGGCAGGCAATTGTGAGGATTCCGTGAGTATTTCTGGTGCTCTTAGAATGGATCAGTACACGGGGTGGTGGGCCAGTCTCAGCCCCCTCAGCCCTGGAGAGGGAAATGTGAGGATTCCTGGAGTATTTCTGGTGCTCATAGAATCGATCAGCACACGGTGTGGTGGGCCAGTCTCAGTCCCCTCAGCCCCCTCAGCCCTGGAGAGGGAATTGTGAGGATTCCTGGAGTATTTCTGCTCGTCTTGGAATCGATCAGCACACGGTGTGGTGGGCCAGTCTTAGCCCCCTCAGCCCCCTCAGCCCTGGAGAGGGAATTGTGAGGATTCCTGGAGTATTTCTGGTGCTCTTGGAATCGATTAGCACACGGTGTGGTGAGCCAGTCTCAGCCCCCTCAGCCCCCTCATTCCTGGGCAGGGAATTGTGAGGATTCCTGGAGTATTTCTGGTGCTCTTGGAATCGATCAGCACACAGTGTGGTGGGCCAGTCTCAACCCCCTCAGCCCTGGAGAGGGAATTGTGAGGATTCCTGGAGTATTTCTGGTGCTCTTGGAATCGATCAGTACACGGGGTGGTGGGCAGTCTTAGCCCCCTCATTCCTGGGCAGGGAATTGTGAGGATTCCTGGAGTATTTCTGGTGCTCTTGGAATCGATCAGAACACGGGGTGGTGGGCCAGTCTCAGCCCCCTCATTCCTGGGCAGGGAATTGTGAGGATTCGTGGAGTATTTCTGGTGCTCTTAGAATGGATCAGTACACGGGGTGGTGGGCAGTCTTAGCCCCCTCAGCCCTGGAGAGGGAATTGTGAGGATTCCTGGTGGTCTAGCCTGAAGTTCCCTGCATGTTAGTGGCATACATATTGGGCTTGACTTGAGAGTAAAAAGGCTGTTAAACAACTGTCGTTAAACACCTGTCAATAAATAAATAAATAAATAAATATATGTCTGTTCATGATGTGCAGGTGGGAATGGTCCAAAGAGGATTCTCCTGGAGGAAGTAAGGGAGAAATATGAGCTACATGACAGAGTTCATCTCCTAGGCAGCCTGGAACACAGTAAAGTACAAGAGGTAAAGATACATATTCCAGAAGATACATGTACCAGCAGACTTTGGCTTGAGTTTATAGAGTTCTTGCTGAAAAGTGATGCTGTATGTGCTCCAACAAGCTTGGCTGTCGTCTTCTTTCATGAGTGGGGTAGGGATGAGGGACCTTCCCTGGTTCACCGTCCAAAGCAATGGTCTCACTGTAGCAGATCTACCCTTGACCACTGAAGTCGCAGGATTGAATCAAGCTGTCAAAAGTTCTGCTGCGGATTTAAATTAAGAGGTTTCCAGGAGATAGATGCGATTTATTTTGGTCACTCTTGTTTCCTCTAGACATATTAAATCTCACCACAGTCGTATCAGTGAACATTTACGTTCATTATGTTTGGATTAAATCAATAAATTATAATATGTATGATGAGGTTTACATGTGAGGTGACCTTGCCTGTTCATTGATAATTTTGATTGCTGGTGTAGAAGTCAAATACCATATACCACCATGTCAGTGCTCAATGTCTAAATGTAGCCACATGTCTGGCATGTTTTTAGCTAACATGAATTGGAACCTCAGTGATGAGCTACACAAAAGGTCCAGTCTGTGTTTACTTCATATGTGTTTTAGGAGCACACATTCACCGATAGTTTTGATGTAAGAAGAAGAACAAGAGTTCATAGCTTTATACTGTCTTGTTACCGGGGGAAAGGAGTTTTGCGAGTTCCCATTAAGTTTGGCCATTCAAGAATCTTGGAAATACACATACATGTTCATGTGTATGTAAATATTTGTTAATACTAGTAAATCATTTTGCAGGTTTTAGTGCAGGGCGATATATTTCTCAACACGTCATTGACGGAAGCTTTTTGTATTGCAATTGTGGAAGGGGCTTGTTGTGGGTGAGACCTTGTTATTATATCCGCATTCATTTTCTTTTCACATTAGTAGAATAAAACAGTTCCACTACAGCTTCAAAAGAAAGATTTATTGCCAGTATTCATTAGTCGTAGTATGTGTCTTTCTGTGTACTTAGTCTCAAGAAAAGGAGAGAAGCCAGAAAGCTGATGTATCTAATTGTGTTTTCTCTAAGACATGTCAGAGAAGATGCATTTATTATTTAATTTTAGAAAAAAATTGGTTTGCGAAATGTAACGTTGGCCCTTATTGCAAAACAGTTTTAAATTGAAATTGAAAACTGAGAGACACAAAGTATTGCCAGGTTTTAAAAAGTTTCACCTTTTCAGTGCATTCATACTGCATGACCATACAAGGCTGATGCACAAACTTTTTTTTTTATCAAGCTTAATTTTCTGTCCAAAATGCCACCATCATATACGTGTACATGGTTTATGTAAAAATTCTTGAGTATGGCATTGAACAAAATCGAAAGAAATAAATTTAAATAATCTACAATTATGATCAGGTTTATAGCTGAAAGAAACTGATGTGGACCAGTGCTCTTAGCAAGGTATCTGAAAACTTGACTACCTTAATAAGGCATCAGCAAACGTGGATAAATCAAATTTATTTATTTGATTGGTGTTTTACGCCGTAGTCAAAAAGTGAAAGCAATATAGCAAATGATACTACTCATATAAATGCATATGTATGTAAATAATCGGTGGGTGTTTTTGTGATGTTTGGCAGCTTACAGGTGGTGAGCACTAAGGTGGGTGGTATACCAGAGGTCCTCCCCCCAGGGGCAATCTTTCTGGCTGAGCCCAGCGTCTCCTGTAAGTAACTGCTATCCTGTCTGGTAAGACAGCATGAAGAATAAGCATTTTTTCTTCATATTCCGTAATGTTAGCTGTGTCTGCAATAAACATCTGTAGTTTGTCCAGCGAAAGTTCATTTTTTTCTTTATGATATTTATTGTTTGATAACACATGTAAGTAAAAGTAGACTGTGTATATATCCATCACTGAAGTATTCGGGAATTGAGAAAATTAAAATTCAATCGCTAAAAAATTAAAAGTTTTTTTTTTTTGATCGTATGTTCTTTGAGGTACTGGACCCAGTAATTCAACAGTGAATTAGCATTTAATCCCTATATTATCTTCAGTCTAAAATAAAGTCCCATTAGTTTTGGAGTATGATTAGAATGGTACCGGTATTAATATTTAAGCCAGGCACGTGAACAAATGACCCCTGGATCTTAAAGGAGTAGAAAATTTAAATATCAAAAGAGTATGAATTTCCTTGCAGATGCATGCCATAAAAAAATTGTAATATGTACCTGAAGTTGATAAATTATAAATAAAGTCAGCGCCAAATTCCGCTGTGGGCGACTCCATTTTGCCTAAGAACTAGTCCTGAAGTCTTCTGTGTTAGGAGGAGAACTGCCGCAGGAAACGGCCGAAGTGCAGTTCGTACATTTCCGATAGAACTCTTCTTCCCAGAAGGTTCCGAACAGTACAGTTCATATTCCGCTTGATGATCAGGAAACCGGAATGTTGGACGTAAGTTCCAAGTCTACACGAACAAGCCGGCAGTTTTAACAACTCTCATTGGCTGAGAGGCAACACATCCCCAGCATAAATTACAGGGTTTTAAAGATGGAGGACGTGATGAACTCAGCGATTTATGCCAGCTTGGCCGTTTTCAGACTTTCATGTATGGCGAGGAAAAATTGCAAAATTATGCAGAAGGCACCACCAGATAGAAAAAAAATGTGCTCTTTCCAGCCTATAGTGTCATTGTTTTAAGTTTTCTTCTCCTTTAAAATGGTATGTTAATTCAACAGGCCTTGTTGTCGAGCTGGAGAAGGCTATAGTGAAATGTCGTGAGGGAAGTGTAGACCCTTACGCTACACACATGGCTGTGAGAGACTTGTACACCTGGCAGGATGTCGCCCGCAGGACAGAGCTTGTATATGATGCTGTGATGACCACCCCTTCCCCAGATCTGCAGGAAAGAATCTCCACGTAAGTTGGACTTCAGGGCAGTTTTGAGGCACTGTAGTAGTGTTTCCAAGTGGAACTGGTGATGAAAGCATGCATCTTCTGGCTTTATAGTGAAACCCTGAATAATGCTTAACCTTCTGATATGTAGATTCTTGACCAGGTGCCTCACGATTAATTAAGAACTTTCATTTTTAAGAAAATTAACACAGTGGATGGAAGTTTGAACTACCTGTATTGACAATGAGTCTCAAGCAAATAATTTATTTGTTTATTGATTTGATTGTTGTTTAATGTCACACTCAAGAATTTTACGCTTATATGATGGCAGTTGGTTTTTATGGGTGGAGGAAACGGGAGTGCCTGCCATACCCTAATTCTTCAACCTTTTCAACCACCTCTGCGACCAATATTTGGAAACATTCTGAGTGAACTGTGCAGTGTAGAGAAAAAATTTGCACAGTTTTGCACAGCTTGAATCTTGACACAAACAAATCATTTTCATGAGAATTCTTTGCATAAATTCCACTTAAAAATTGCTTTAGTTTCCACATGTGACATTATATTTATATTTTAAGATAAGTGGTCTTTAATGAAGATTACACTGCAAATGGCCAGATGAATGCGTTTTTATTGTCACAAATTCAGTGTCCAAGGATAGGTTTGAATCTGTGTCCCATATGTGCTAGCAGTTAATTGGCGAGCGCGTCAAACCACTTATCCACGGCCCAATCCCCCTCAAACAAATAAGGTTACACATTCCCCTAAGTGAATCTAGCTCACTTTTTACAAGATGAACTTGCAGGTATTCCCATTCCATATACTGATTTTTTATTAAAATCCTGATCAATTTATCCCCTTAGGTATTATGGCTGTGGTCCTTTGGCAGGAAAACTGTTTGTGATAGCGGTCATGTTGAATTGTTTTGTCTTACTGCTACTACAGTGGATGTTCCCCTCAGAGGTTTGTATTTTGTGTATTTTGAAGGATAGCAGTATCCTATTGTTTTGACATCTAATGTCTGATAAAATGTGCAAAGTCGGTTTTATACTGCAAACTAATTAAAAGTTTAATTTTGTTGATAAAAAGCTGTACGCATGAACTTTAACTTTATACATGACGGCGATTAGGTTAATGGTCAGAGACCGGAAACATCTTTGACAAACCTCTAGATGTAATCAGGTGAATCTAGCAGCTGAAAGACCAAATACTGGATTGGAACACCAGACCTCACTGGTCAGGGGCTTGACAGGGGCAGCTTATGGTTGTTTTTTTTTATGGACTGAAAACAAGGTGTACCTTATTTCACCTAAAGTTTAATCTGCAAATATGCACTTTCTCAGGCATGTAAAGGCCTTAAGTGATGCTCAATACCATCCCTTAAGATTTTCTGATGTGTTAATCAAATTTCACAAAAAAATCTTTTTAAGTGGCCTTAAAAAGTGGATTAATCAATAAAGCAAAATTGAAAGATGCTACAGTTTAGGTGAAACACAGTATTGAGTAATCAGCCTATCTATACAGCTGTACCTGTGAATGGATAAAAAATGTGCTTTACTTCTCTGTTCTGCAGGGCTTTGAGAGGGCTCCAGAATTCCCCCGAAAATCAGTAGAACAGGGACTTCCCCATGTCATAGAACCAAATGGACGTGTACGGAAACGGTTAAAAAGGAAAGCTCACAAAGCTCATTTCTCTTGACAAAGGCTGAATTTAGCTGAAGTACTGTGTAAAGACATTGACAATTATCTTATGGACTATGCAATGTTTTTACAATGGTCACTTGTGTTATTTCCAGTAGCAGAAATACTTTTATATCGTACACTGTTTTTTACCTTTTTATACCATGTAACATGTGTTTACGAATGAAATCATGGAGATTATTTACTGAGTATCAACCAGATTCCCTCAAACTATAAACAAATCAAATCAATCAGTAATATTTTAACAGAATCCTACCATTCTTCTGGAATATATACATTTTCACAAATAAGATTTATGATGCTTTATTGTTATTTTTTGTTATCTTATTATTTTCATTTTTATAAAAAAAAAAAAAAAAATTGTAAATGTAGCGATCATTATCAAAACTTTCTCAGGATATTAATTACGGAAGTACATATAAAAGTTTAAACTACATGTACAAGTATGTTTACAAAGTATCAATCAAAACTGACAGTAGACTTTAATTTTAATCAAATTTTTAATCATATTTGATCTTAATTGTCTTTTGTGCTTTGCACAGTTGTGAGAATATGATTTTACTGACTAAAACATGGAGGTTTTTGACAAAAACCAAGGTCTGACAGTTTGGGGCTGTAGTTTCACTGCTTTAAGTCCAATATACTGGTGCAGATACAAATAGGGCTGAATCTAAATATTAAACACAGTAGCTGAATTCAAAGCTTTCAAGAAATCAATAGATGCTAATTCCATATTCTTTTGTCCACTTTCACAATGCTGACGTAGTTTACTTTCTTTGCAAATTTTCTCACTTTACAGAACTGCAATCTATTAAAGCAATTTCTTTTACAAAAGAAAGATTTTTTGCTGTTGTAGCAATGGTTTATATTGTGGCAATCACAGGACGTTGTCCATTGATTTCAAAATGACAATTAATGATATTCAGTGCAAAGTATTACTGCTTCTAAATTCAGTTTGGCAGGTTTATGTCTGTGATACAGCTCAACATCATGTTAAATTGGCACATGTATGTTGTTAGTGTGATTCAAATGAAAATATTGGCTAATTTTTTGTTTTTATTTCATTGAATATAGCTGATTTTCCTCACCATTATGTACTTGTATAAGATACCAGTTGACTTCAAAAGGGTTTTTTTATTCCGCTTCCTATCTCAGCTTTCTCAACCCACAGACGAGACCACCGACTGTCATAGAAGTGAAACATTCTCTAGTACATTGTTAAATACGTACATTCTCAAGGTTTGATCTAGGGCATTTTTATCCTGTTCAGATGGCTTTGGGGGTGAGAAGTTTGGGATCCAAAATAATACGGTTTTCATATTTTTGTGCCTTTGTGTAAAAATGATGAAACTGACAGCTTTGCACATTAAATGTGTACTCAAATTATTCACTCCAGCTTGATGAAGCCCTGTTCTCATGATTGTAATTTAATTGTATTGTGTCTTGTATAGGAAAACACAATATGTTATTAAGTGACAGTGGTAATAATGATTGATTTTTGGATTTTACCAAATCAAAAACAGAAATATTAAGAAATATTTGATAGATTGTTTTTGTAACAGTCTGCTGATATGGGCTCAGTATCCTTTTATTATTCTGTTGCTGATTAAGCTGCATTGTGATGTAATGCTTTAACACGATTTTTCAATTTTAAATACCACTGATATGAAGACAAATGTTGAGGTGTAAATGTCAGAGAGCTACTGTTATGAATTTCTTGGTTAATATACAGTACGTGCACATGTGGTGAGTGCATTTTAAGTAAGAAAAACCTTTCTTGTAATTCTAAATTGTATTGAATGACAAGTCATTTATTCAATGCAGTTGATTATGAAACTTGCTTGATCTGTGTCTTATGCAATTTTTATGTATGCCAGTCCTGTATTGTAATGTGGCCTTTGAGCATAACCTCGAATATTAGGATGGAATGTATCTTATACGTGTACCTGGGCTTCATTGATGAGAATGAAGGACAGGTGGCAAGACCACTGGTAACTAATTGCAATAATTTATATTGTTGTAGGTGAGTTGAGTAGAGAATTTGTTACACACATTCATGTTTAGTAATATGTTTATGTCAAAATCTCCTGTATTTTACAACCAGTAATGGAAAAAAATATGCTCATAATATCAGTGGTATATATGTATGTCATCATACTTTACTTGATTGCCAGCTGATAAGTATAGCTTGATTCTCTGGTAAAACAGTTTGGTGACCCAGTTCCCAATCAAATGACTGAAATGCCTGGGAGACAGTGAGAATCCATACACAAAATATCATTGGATGGTTTACATCATGTGATCCTATTCTAACCTCTAACACAAGAGTTAAGTTAATACTGAAATTTCGACAAATAAACAGTGGACTGAAACTAAGCTTTTCGGAAAGCTCATCAGGCAAATACAACAGCATTGGAAAAAAATGGTGTACAGAGTCCAGGCAGTGACAGGTTCCTGTATTTCAAATGCTGCTTGCATTATTAATGGAGTCAAAACAGTACCCAAAATATAGGCCTGTACGGTTATTGCATTCTTACCGGTATCAACGCAGATGGGGAATATAGTTGTGTAAACATCCTCAGTACCATACAGCATCCTATGTTTAGTTGCATTTCATTGTTTGACACAGCATTTAAGATTCATGTCGCGGGCAATTCCACGTGTATGACGGTAATGGAGAATCATGCTATATTTATCCTCGGGTAAAGCTAGGCCACGGGTACTATAAAAAAGTCAAACAGTGCCAAAAAGGTTTGTGTAATATATGTAAGCATGTCAAGGATATCACATACAAAAATGGAATATACTTAAACATGTACTTGACAAATAAGCTGTACTCAAGTTGTTAGTTGTATTTGTTTCAATGATTTGACAGATATCAAAGTGTTTACTCAATGACACATCAGGCCCTTGACCAATGAGGTCAAATGTTCAACTCCAGCTCTCGTTTCAGTTACAGCTGTACGTCAGGAGGTTTGTCAGGCACTTGGTGAATGTTAGTGGTTTACTTTAGGCACTCCGGTTTCTTCCACTTACAAACTAGACCTAATCTTGAGTATATTGTTAAAACACCAATCTAATCAATAACATAAACTTGTTGGTCATTGTTTATGGGAAAGCAAGATTATCGGTTTGGGGTCAGCATTCTGTGACTGGTTTTTGGCATGCAGCAAGACAGCACTTTACACATGGCAGATGAGCTTGCATTACAATCTTCCTGGTACAAGAAATGGCAATACACGTAGAACTGGAATTAATATAAGGCCAAGTTACTCCCACAGAAAACAAAAACAAATCTGCATGACATAATAGATCAAGTACGGAAGGTATTTCGTGTATTGACTTTAATAATCATAACAAACTGAATTTGCTAGAGTACATTTGTAGCAACAAGTGTCATGGTTAACCAGCCTGAACTTGCACATATTTACCACTGTATACAGATGTAGTATTAAATGATAATAATACATCTGTGATTTGAGATTCTTAGACCTATATGTACAGAATAATGTGTATAACACAATGACTTGATCACATTCAGTGAGAGTATTGCACATATGTGTGATGTAAAATACCACCTTGTTTGATTTTCTCTGCTTCATTGTTTCCACAGACAGGTGTATATGGCAGCACTGAAATCTGACATATCAAACAGTCTCAGCATTTTAAGTATTTTTGGCTGTTTATGACAAGTGAATTGAACATTATGTGAATGGAAACATAACATTTCCATCAAAACGCAGTACTTCATCATATAACCTCTTTCTACAACTATGTGCAAAATGTTTAACGAATTGCAGATCTTACAACCAGCTTTTTTCCACCCAATTGACATTCAATTCCATTCTATTTTAACATGAATTTTCCACGGGGTATCTTCCAAACCAAAACATACTCTAACCATATATGACTCGCATTAAAGCCTCCAAAACTCCAATTATTTACAGGTATGAGCAGATTAGACTATTCAAAGCTTTTTTTATCCAAATTTTTGGCTTGGACATTCCTCGGTACAATATTTCGAGATAAACAGTGTTATAAACCTTGAATCAGACAATCTAAAGCTGTTTACGAAAGCAAAATGTAAGACTTCCTGTGATGTTCTGTAGCTTGAGATCCAGTAAAGAGTTCTTATGCGTGGTCTAAGTACTCATGGTAGATGTTTAAATGAGCAACTGTAAGGGTTTGAATCATGAGTAGAACAGTTTTGAGTACAGTGTGTCTTGACAGTTTTGAACAACATCAACATGAGGGAAAGCTAAAGCAGCAGCATCAGGCTCCTTGTCTTCATTCCTGAAAAACAGAGACACAAATTTAGAAATTTTCACAAAGAGTAAGCCTGATTTGTAGTTATTAACTTTATTTAAATCAACATTTAACATCTCAATAACCTTTGTAAATAATGTCAGGTGAATCCATTTCAGACTTGCATAAATAACATAATTTTAGCACTTATTTTTCAGCCCTAAATGTTCACATTTTGACCTCTTCATAAAATTTGTCAATACTTTAATTTGCATTACCATACTGTGTGGTACTAAAAATATAAAGCATTGTGACGCTGTTTTAATTTTAAATACCCTTGATGTCATTTCCATCACTAAATGAGCAGAAGACACATTTTTCAGTACTGATGAGCCTTCACACTTGTTATGCAGATAGTTACCTGGCTATTATAGCTGGAATCAGAGCCTGGATCTTATGCTGGATCAGCTGAGCCTGCCAACACAAAGGGTTTGACACTGATTTACTGTAAATGGCTTAAAACTTCACCCCAAAAGTTACATTTTACAGGCAAAGTAAGATTATAAAATACTACTTTTGGTACTGAAAATTTTTCCTGTAAGGTATCATACTCATCAAACAAACCTTAAAAAAAAACACCATTCTAAGATCAATACACCTCTCAGAATCAGGCAAAATGAGCAGTTATGGACCAAATTTAATGTCATAATGATATAGCATTTGATTTGTATGGTATTCCAATGAACTTCATAATTTATACAACATTTTGGTTTATGGGTGGAGGAAACTGAGCAGAGGCTGGGGAAGAAATCGCCTTCAGGTAAAATGTACCTGACAAACCTCCTGATGTAAAGCTACTATTAAGAATACAGACATATTAAGATTTAAGCAAATTAAGTTCTCAGAAACATGTTAACAGGTTGACCACAAATCACAAAGACAGAAATAAAGAATAGAGCACACAAGTTAGGCCTGAATATCTTCAGGGGTTCTCTGCTTAGTAGAAGCTGGGCTAACATGTTAATAAATTCAAAATCGATTTATATATTTGATTAAATTATTTCACTGGAGTACTACGTCATACCCAAGAGTATTTCACTTATACGACTGCAGCCAGCATTATGGTGGGAGGCAACCATGTTCAAACCGAAGACCATTTAAAGGTTGCTGACGGATCTCTCCATGTACAACTGGACAGAAAGCCAGCATGAGCTGGACTTGAACTCACAGCGACTGGAATAGTAAGAGGCTCCTGGCACACTGTGCTCCACTAGCAAATTCAAAATTGAATTAAAAACAAAACAAAAAACAAAACAAATCCACACAAAGGGGAGACAACTAGTCCCATTACCTGTACTGGTCCAATTATGTCAAGGCGCACTGCACTGGCCACCACTGTTCTCAGGATGCCGAACATGAACATAGTCTGAGTAGCCTGTAGTGGCAGCCCAATCACCCCACACACTGAACCTAATACAACAGGCTGGTGACAATGACTCAGTCCTTCCCACAGGCTGGACAGATTGTTCCTATCCAATGTTCTGTGACACATCTCCAATAGTGATCTCCCCTGAATTAGTAACGCATGAATGTAGTACAACCCCTCATTGAGCAGTGGTGTTGTCAGTGATTTGTTTGGTTTTGATTGTAAACATAGTTATATTCTAACTTACAATGCTTAATTTAAATTTTTCTGAACTATGGAAAAAACAAAACAAAAACAAAATATTATCTTTACTGTTATGGGTCTCAACCATAAGCTCTTTAGCATACCTGTCTAACTGAAGCACGTTTTGCCACATGATTCGTTGTCGACACATCTATCAGGTGATCAAGACTTCTCACTTTGACAACATCAAAGCAGTTCTTGAAAGCAGCTGTCAAAAATGGCAAACTGAAGGATCCTGGAAATTCAACAAAACAGGTGTCGTGAAATCTTGTAACTGTATATATGAATTCTGAAGAGCACCTAAGATTGGCGCCTGCTTGTTTATTAATTTAACTTAGGCCATGAAATTTAGGCAATGCTTAAAGGTACATAAAACAGGTTTTGGTATAATTTCATTCAGTATGAAAGCTTCTTTTATTCAAACTTATAAAGCTGAACATGACAAAATCCTTTCCCTAGTGACATCATTGCTGTTTAAGTGACCTAAAGTGTCCCTAGCGCTTGATCACAGCCTGATGTTAGGTGTTCAAATCCAATTTTCTCTGGTTTGACTGCAGCTTTAGGTCAGCAAGTTGTCAAGGGAATGAGCTCAGGGGCTGCTATCAGAAAAGTCATATTTCTCGTAAATATTTTCGTAAAAAATAGTGTGTTACTGTGCCTTAAGGCAACATTATTTACAAGAAAAACTGACTTACGACGTTTTGTGAAAAGGGTGGCCCATGCTCAATTTCCTCCATCCAAAATCTAATGAGTATAAGTAATGGTATGGTGTAAAAACCCAAGCAAAAAAATAAATATTCCTTCCATGTATATACACCATGCTTATTAAATGACATCAATCTAGATTCTCTACACATACCTGCATTTTCAAGTGAGCACACCAAGAATTGTTCCAATTTTTCTAAAAGAAGAAATTAAAAATTGTATAAATATTCATGATTATGTTTTGTTTAACATTTGAAAAAAAAAAGAACAACATAGTAAAAAAAAATTAAAGCTAGATTTTAACTGATGATACAGTCCTCATTGGCTGATCCAATTTAAAAGATGAATAATTCAGACAAAGCTGCATGAGTAATGGGCGAAACCTGCGCATCATTATGATTATTACCACTGTGTGAATATTTGTCCTGACCCACTCGTCTGGAGCCTCTTGTGCTTTACATCCTGGACCCTGACCCACTCGTCTGGAGCCTCTTGTGCTTTACATCCTGGACTTACGAAAAACTACTCTACAAGCTTTTTTTTTTCAGTACTATGCTGATTACAGTGCTACAGTTGACATCTGCTGATATTCAATTACAAATGCATCCTGCTCTTTATTACTCAGCTTGAGACCATTTGGTGTTTAGAAGATATGAGGTTTTTCATAAGAGAATACCACTTACATAAGAGAGTACCACTTACTGCTTTTCCATGAACAAAGAGAGTAGCAGTGACTAGAAAAATCCTTGTCCAAGGTCAGGATTGAAATTGAAAATCATGCGCCTTGTGCATGGTTAGAAATCGTGCACCTTACTCACTGAACTACCCAAATTGATCTAACATTTTGCCCACAAAAGTGCGTTTTTAGAGGCAAATAAAAGTCACAAGATATTATTTTTGGTGCTGAAACTTATAATTTTCCAGTAGAATATCATTTCACGTTCGAAGCAAACCTCAAAACATGGTTCTAAAATTAATAGAATCTTAGAATCAGGAACTACGGGCAAGTTTATAGTCATAGGCAAAATTTATGGTCATTTAGGGTATTCAGTAAGCTTCATGCAACACATACGACACTGTTACAGACCTGATGTAGTAACATAGTTATACTTCAAGGCAACTTCCAAACCTCCACTGTGTGAGAAACCACCTGTGGGGAATGCTGAAAGACAGGAATTAGAGAACTAACTGAAAAATACAACAAAAAAAAAAAAACACCCACGGAGAAAACAAAGTCAAAAGAATTAAAACAAAGTGTACAGAGGTATCTATAATTAAAATATATAAGTATCCATAAATTAAAATTTTAAAAGCTGCAGTTTCTCAACACTGGTACATGAACAAATACATTTTTTTATTTATTTATTTACTAATTAATTTCACTGACATCTTACTGACAAAGTGAGCATTTCCACATGTATATGCCATCTGAATGCAGGACATGTACATATGCATGTATCTGCAGTGTATAATGTCACATGTGTCAGCGGAAGGCAAGTGGTCTCCACAGACTTTCATATAAGACTAACTACATAAGTGTTATATGAGTGCTTTCAACTTCTTAATGCCACCAATGTCTCGCAAACACTGAAGGCTAGGATGGAACCAATGACATTTCGCATGTTGTAGAGACTGAAAGACAAGCTATCGAGTCATAATCATTCAGCTACAATCTGTCCCTGACAAAGTCTTGGGCTTATAAAATTCACAGTCTGCATATATACAGTCAACTTACTCTAATGCAGTCATAGCAATGTAGATCATTTTGTTCCACATGGCAAAACATCCTAGTGATGCATGTCTAAAATACGCACATGTACATGCATGGGTGAGCGAGTCCTCAGGATCAACCGTCACGGTAGGTCTACTACTGCAACATTTAGCATTTCTCCCGAACAAACATAAAGGTCAACAGTCATCATACACTGTAGACAGCCTACTCACTCTGAACAACCCAATCTCATATTTTATACTGTCCTTGGCATCAGGTATTCGGACTGCCCAATCTTAAGTCTAGGCAGCCATTAATTCGTCATCTGCATACTCTTCAATTATACTGGAGCGCTAATGATAAATGGTTAATTGATTATGTGAAAATATTTATCTGCTAGAATCCACATCGGGCGGTCTCCACAGTATACTTACTTATATCTAAATTCAAAATATGGACTTTGAACTTAAAATGTTCGATCCGCAGGCCTAGCTTGGCCCTTTTAATGGCATGTGTTAAGTGCATTTAACAAGCTACAAGATATAAATACTGAGTGAACGAATCTGAACAGAAGTCTTGAAAAAGGTGTTAAACTTTTAAAAACTAAAATACCATACAACTCATAAAATTGTCGCAATGACCAAGACTTGGTTATATTGTACTTAAGGCCAAACCTACAAGCAAGAGCAGAAAATCCGGTCTACCGGTGGTTACATTTTGATTTTAATGCATATATTTTCGTTTTGTACAGTTTGATGTATATAATTTGGCTTATGCCTTAAGACATACACGTCCACAAAACCACCCATTCTTACCACTGTCTGAGACTTGCAAAACTGTAAGAAACTTTAGGCTTTCCATCCTCCCATTATCTCCGAGAAACTGTCAGGTTGTCAACAACTCGGTTACGCCCCTTTACTCGTCAGTGTCATCACAGTGCCCGGATGTTGTTTACATTGGTTTCAAGATGGCGGTAATAGACAGGCCAAAACGTGTGGTGCGCTCAGGGTGGGATTTTTCCATTTTCTTCAGGAAACAAGCCTTTCTGTGAAGAAAATCTACCTCTCTTCGGCTTGAACATTTAAAATAAACCAGGAGGATAGCAAAAAACCAGGAGGATTCATTTTCATTGGTAAATGGAAAAAGACGCCATAATTCTTTTCTCGAAGTTCGTCGTGATGTCGTAGCGCTAGTTCAATTAAATAAAACGTTGAGGTCTATTTTTAACAAATTCTGATATTTACCTGCCTCGAGTAAATGTAAGGAATTGTTGAAAATAGACCTCAACGATTAATTTAATTGAACTATCGTAGAGTAAGTTCAGTTCCTGTAGATAATTACGATTAATTATCGTGTTTGTGAAGTCAACTTGTTTCGGTTTGTACGTGTTATGGATATCATTCGTTAGGACTTCTGTCTAGCCGTGGCAGGGATGTAAAGCGAGCGTAAAGAGTGACATATCACAGATGAGCATAACTTGAATTTTTAGGGCAGGTATGTTTGGGTGCTGTCAGTGTAGACCTCACTGAGATCATGCAGTTCCATGGAGTCCTGAGTTTGGAAATCAGAGGCAGTTTTTTTGACAAGTGGGGATGGACTCACTGTTCCTATAAATGTCAGAATTTCAAAATAGCACATCTAGATGGACTATTCTTGCATATAGGCATACAGCGTCACAAATCAGAATCACACAAGGGATGCATTTGCTTCTTTTCTCTGACCTGCTTCATTTAAAGTGGGGTGGTGTTTGCTGTTATGTAATTTGCTGAAGGCCACTGTCTGCCCAGTAGCCACGTATCAGGCCTCGGACCCCCATTAATTTTCCATAAGCGACAATGTTAACGTCTAGCACTGTAGCTCAGTCCCAAACATTCCGTGGCCAATAAGCTTTGGTGCATACCTGGCCCAGCCTGTGAGAAAGAAGCCATAAAAATCTTGACATAGGTTGACCGTCAAAATCTGGACCTTTCCATGCCGGCAGCTGGGAGGCGTGCCTAGCAACGCCAAGGGGACGTCACTCGCAGCCTCATCACTACCTCACACCTTGTGTCCTCTCGCCCAGAGTTTCAAACTTTCATCAATAAAGCTCATACCTCCTCAAAGTTTAGACAGTTTCCAGCATTTTAATACCAAGCATGCACCTGTGCACCAAAAATGGACGCCTGGGAGCAAAAAAAGACTTTATACCCTAAAATTCACAGAACTACAATCGTCCCTACCGAAAAACGGAAGTTGTAATGGGGGTCTGTGTCCTATCACACCAGCCACCTTTTTTCAAAATCAATAATTTTTGCACCACACAATTCCTGACACTTCTGAACCTCACAGGCAAAATTAGGGCTTGATACATGCAGAAACTTTGGAGTTGAATGAATTCAAGTTGGGGTACCCCCATCTTGGACATGTGTCTTTTTTTCAGGGTGAAAAAACTCTGAAGGGTAAACTTTGAAGCTTTGCAGTGCATATACCGTTCAAGATATCTCCATCAGGTCAACTGTTTTGGAAAGACAAGATGTTTATCTGCAAGAAAAGTTAAAAAAATCACATTGACAGAGCACTTTAGACTTTTCAAAAGCAACCATTTAGAGAAATATACATTTTTAAGAAGACTTTTCTACTCAGAGCAGCTTTAAATATGAAAGTTACAAGCCAAAAGTGTCAAAGCATACATCAAAATATAGGCAATTTATCTGACAATTAAATGTCCAAATATAAGACATTTACTTCAGCAACTATGTGAAAAAAATTGACTGACAGTGTGGTAGGGGGTATCAAAGCGGATTGTCACGATTTCGGAACAATCATTTGTGACCAAAATCAAAGCAAGAACAATGCCTCAAGGTGATGAAGACCTACTCACAGGCACTTTTTTAGTGGACAGGACTTAAGAAAAGACTAGTATCCCAGTTCCCCACTGAATAGCATGATGAAACCCTTTAAAAGACCACCCAGCCAGGCATCCCCCCCCCCTGCCCTCCTCCCCCATGACTGCTGATTGGCTGACCACCTCACCATGCAAAAACCTCCCTGCACCATTGCTGTTGTCTCACAGCAGGTTATTACTCTACACAGTCACATCAAAGGGTGTCACATTGGCATCTACAACATATAAACAGAGAGGAAAAATATGAATTTAACATTTCCAATCAGGCAGCCACCAAGTACACCTATATTGGTCAGTCTGACAGTTAACAAGGCAAACAATCTACCCCAAAACACCATGAAGGGAGACAGAAAGAGGAAACAGTCTAGATTTCAAGCTGGAAAGGCCCAGGATCGCTCAAATAACCTGTCAGCAGTTACAGACATGCTGAATCCTCTGCCTGGGTGTTCCTTGATGGACACAGATTTCCAGCCCAATCAGGAGGCTGTAAGAACACACCAGCCTGACACAAAGAGAATACAGCGGCCAAGACGGTGCAAGGTAGATTCCACGGCTGGATCAGACAGAGATACCCATGAGCGGGAATGGGCTGCTGAAGGAATGCGACTCATAGACATACAGAAAATGGTGTGTATATGGAACAAAGTTATGCTTGAGCACAGTGAGACCAAGGACCACTGTCCACTGCCCAGGTTAGAGATAGCTGCAGAGAAAAAGTGGGGTTTAGCCTGGGCGTTCAGTTTTAAGTGCTGTGACTGTGACTATGTATCTGGCTTCCACAAATTCTACAAAGAGGTAGAATGCAACAGACCTGGCCAAAAAGCTGCAGCGGTGAACCGAGCTCTTCAAGTAGGCCTCCAGGACACACCAATGGGGAACACCCGAGCCAGACTCCTATTTGCAGCAATGGACGTGCCGCCTGCCACTCGTAGGAACATGCATCGCACTGCAAACCATGTCGCATCTGCAATCGCAAAGCTGAACAGAGAGGATATGGCAAATAAGGTGGAAGAGGTAAAGGCATACAAAAGGCAAAGAGGAGAGGATGACAGCACAATAGATCTGGCCACAGACACTCGCTACAACAGCATTACCATAACCAGTCCCAAGAAACCGGGCCAGAATGCTTCACAAGCCATTTCCCTGGCAGTGGAGACATCAACAGACAAGCAATACATTGTCTCCGCAGCACTGAAGAATAAATTGTGTTGGACTGGGTCCTGGCTGAGAGGAAAAGGCTTCCAAGTAAAGTGCCCTGGAGGACACGAGGAGTGCACAGCGAACACAAACCCACATGCCCCCTGGTCCGAGTATAATATGGGGAACGAGATTGGCGAGGGATTGGCGAGGCAAGGTGTTTTAGCCAAGCACGTAACCACGGACGGCGACTCCAGGTCAGCCAAGGGAGTGGAGGACGGCATCCGACTGGTCGAGCCACTGTGGGAGGTCGAACGGTTAGCAGACCCCACGCACCTTGGTAGATCCCAGTTCAAGAAATGTAACCAGGCTAAGTTCAGCGATGCCATGTTTGAAGGACAGGGCCGAACGAGGGAAGCCAGGAAGAAAGCACAGAAGGTGTTGAGTCAGGATGTTAAGGCCAGGTGTAGCTTGATATTTTCTCAACTTATGTCTGAGCACATTGGTGACATAAGGAAAATAAAAGCTTACCTACCCAGGGTTGTGGATGCAACGGTCAGGTGTTACGGTGGGGACTGTTCCAAATGCCGCAGGAACAGTGTGGTTTGCTCCGGAGGGGAAACCAGCAGCTGGTGGGAGAGATCCCTGTTTTTATCCACCAGTAAACTCTGCCCTTTCAACATGGATGACAACGACAGGAAACTATTGACCGAAGTACTGCACATGAGGTTGAGCGAGACAGCCGTCACCAGTCTCCGGATGAACACCAGTACTCAAAAGTGCGAAGCTGTCAACAGATCACTCAGCGTCTCCTTGCCCAAGAATGTAAACTACAGCAGAAATATGGAGGGAAGGGCGGCGTCCACAATCCACAGACTTAACAATGGCCAGGACAAGTCCACGGCTGCCAAACTCCAAGCTGTCGGCGCCAGTATTTCACCTAGGAGCGAGAAAACAGTACAACAGATTGAAAGGGTGAACCAGTACCACAAGGTTTATAAGAAGCGACAGACAGTTAAGGGGAGATCACTCCGCAATACAGCCAGAAAACTCCGAGAGCACATTGAGTACAGGCTTTCAAATCCAGAAGAGAAAACTGACTATGCCAAGGGACAACTGGACAACACCCCAACAGATCACACATACGCTAGATATTTGTAGCCGCCAGTTTTGTATATAATTTGTCACTGCTGTTGTCGCTTGTGAAAGAAATTAAAAAATGATGACAGAAATTGAGCAAAATCTGAAACACATCTGTTATTTATTATTTTTAATGAGGGGAAACCAACCTGCTCAGTCTTAAATGCAGCATGCACCTTGCATACTGCCCATGGCCGAGACAGCGCCCTACGTTGCAGCAGCGCTGCCTGTTATTGTTAACACAATGCGGTTCCAAGCTTGTGTGGTCCACATTTACACAGCGTGTGTTGTGGCACAATCAAGCTTGGGATCTAAATGTGACAGCCCCTGTCTGGCCATATAAACAAGTCTACTGATGTATTTCTTCTTCCATCGATGTGTGACGGGGTCTTTGTAGGAGGCAAGGCCATATCGACCATCTCTCGTCAATGGTCCAGTCCACACTCGACAGGCTCCGTTTTCGTTATAAACACTGAAACTTTCAATTTTTGCAGCAATTTCTGCTCTGAACGTCTCCATTTTCAAGCGTAGGAATACTAGAACGTTGCATGTTGTTCATTTCAGGATGCCTATACACATGTTACCCTACACTGAACAGCATTTTACCGATTTTTCATCAAAATGGATATTTTCAAAAAATAAATAGCCCCAAGAAGCTATAAAACGGCTCAATCAATGCAAAACACATCACAGACATACCCACCAAAAATTATCAGGCTGCTGCGAAATCTAAGCGCATAGTGACATTTTTCACATTTTGGTGACTTCGTCAGTACAGGCCTCGGACCCCCATTAATTTTCCATAAGCGACAATGTTAACGTCTAGCACTGTAGCTCAGTCCCAAACATTCCGTGGCCAATAAGCTTTGGTGCATACCTGGCCCAGCCTGTGAGAAAGAAGCCATAAAAATCTTGACATAGGTTGACCGTCAAAATCTGGACCTTTCCATGCCGGCAGCTGGGAGGCGTGCCTAGCAACGCCAAGGGGACGTCACTCGCAGCCTAATCACTACCTCACACCTTGTGTCCTCTCGCCCAGAGTTTCAAACTTTCATCAATAAAGCTCATACCTCCTCAAAGTTTAGACAGTTTCCAGCATTTTAATACCAAGCATGCACCTGTGCACCAAAAATGGACGCCTGGGAGCAAAAAAAGACTTTATACCCTAAAATTCACAGAACTACAATCGTCCCTACCGAAAAACGGAAGTTGTAATGGGGGTCTGTGTCCATCAATGACACGCACTTATGTCACATGTGGGGAAGTTGGCCAGTAACTCAGGAAAAGATTGTACTCTGACCAATCTGGATTCCTCTACTCCTTAAACCTGCTGCCATCATATAAGTGAAATATAAATTGCTAGGACACACAAGGTGTGGATTCAATCCAGGCCATAGACAGGGAATTTAACAGTGGACTGCTCTTAATAATTGTTCATTCATCTAAAATCGTGCTTGTCTTCTACCGATATGGAGTGCATATCTGTACTTCACATGAATGAAAAAGTTCATCAGCCAGTAATTTCCCCTGGGCTTCCTTCACAAATAAAACTGACAGTCTACCATCCCAGAAGTGAACAGTTTTTGAGTCCCCCCATTAAACACCATTCGGATAAAGAAACTCATGGAAAATTTTTTTTGATATAAGATTAAACAACTAATGAATAAAGACAGAAATAATATACTATAAAATATAATAATATGAGCAGTCATCATGATCAGTACCTGACTGTCTGCTTTTTTAAGTTGACCTGGAGTTGTTTCTTTGGGATGGCTGAGGCTGTAGGTGACAATGAGGAGATGGAGTTTGAGCATTACACTCCAAACCATCCCCTCCCTGAGGAGATTCGGCAGATGAAGAGAGATGACACCGTGTGTCGGTATTGTGGGGTCAGCTACCTTATTCATAATGAGATCAAGGGTGAGTAACATGGCACAGTGAAAACAAATATTTACATATTTGAGTACAGTTCGTAAATGCAATATGCCTAGGGTGTTTGGTTGCTGATTTTGTTTAAAGAAAGGATTAAGGCTTCAGATGGGACTTTTTGCAGAAATCCAAACTACAGTGGCTCAGTGGGCCTTCATTGCTTTGTGGTTTGTGTAATAACACAGAACAGTTACCCAGGAGCCTTTCACCAATCTGATCACTGTTCAAGTTCATGCAATGTCCTCTTTGGTCATTTTTGGAAATTAAGATCTGCCAGGAGTCTGCGGATGGTTGTGGGTTTCCCCCAGGCTCCGCCCAGTTTCTTCAGTGTGATACTTGCTGTCATCATATAAGCCTAATAATCTTGAGTATGGTGTAAAACACCAATAAAATAAGAAAATAAATAGAATGGATGTGCACAAGGCTGTTACAATATTAATGACTGAGCATTGATTAAATATTTTAAATACTTATATGTTTATAATATCAGATGCTGTACAAACAAACTGTTAAAACAACTACCCAATTCCTCGACCTTTTTGCATGTGAAACAGCATCTTTCAGTGCAGTTTATGCAAAGTTTTAATTTGATTTTTCGAGACAAAACTACATTGGTTGGATTGGCCAATTTAAGGGCTTCACAAAAGTGTAATTTTATCAGTCTACACAGGATAATGCCTTCAGCATATGCTTGAATAAACACCGTGCAAATATGCGAAAAGGTTTGAAGAATTACAGTAAGTTAAGTTAATTCTGTTGTTTTAGCTCTAGAAAAGAAGCTTAAAGAGGTGGAAAATGAGCTGGAACATTACAGGGGTAGTGTGGAGAGGGAGAGAGGCCTAAAGCAGAGGGTGGAGGACCTAGAGAAGCAAGAGACAGACCTGAGGCAGGCATTAACTGCTAAAGATGGCGTGTAAGCTAACAAATGGACATCTATATGCATGATATGAGCTGTATATTATATCTTATTGTTTGTTTTGTGGCATGGTCATATATACACATGTGTGTGCTTGGAAATTGAACATTTAAGGGACTGTTTACTTATTGTTAATTTGTCTCCAGCATTATCAGGATGGAAACTACTATAAATTTAAATCTTTTGTCACGAATGCTGCCAAATGTATTTCATGTATGAATTGTTTATGGTAACTTTGTTGAAACTCAAGGTGCAAAAAACCCATGGAAAAAGAGACTGAAAAAAAAAATGGACAAATTTTTGAATATAAAATATTTACCTATTTGTTTAAGAATGTAGAGGAGCATATGAGCTTATTTACAGAAAAATCCATATGGAATGGAATGCTTTATCGCTGCATGTATACGCTTGGTCTAGTGTCTTTTAATAGTCAGAGCTTTCCTTTTTACATGGATGTCTGTGATTGATGATTCAGAATGAAAATGCTTATTAATGTATGTTTGTGTGCCTGAATATGTGCTTATCCCTAATGTGCAAGTGAAAGATGAAATTACATGTTACTATGATAATAGACCAGGCAGAGAAAAATGAAATTACATGTTACTATCAGAACAGACCAGGCAGAGAATGGGTTTGCAGACTTCTTCTTGACATGTACATCAGTGTACATATACATGCATATACACATAGAAAGAAATCATCAAAGAAAGTTACCTGACTTAACTCATTGCGTATTGTTATTTCAGCATTTCAACTTTACAATCTGATGTAAAGTCCAGAGAAGAGATGATCAAAAAAATGTGCTCCACAAACAAAGATCTTGAGCAGAAACTGTCAGAGACTATTGGAACAAAGGAAATGCTTCGGTGGGTGTATACTTACAATGATTAATTACAACGTATGATGTTTTCTCGTGTTGTTTCACACTAATGTGGACATTTTTAACAAATTGACTTCTAATAGTTTGTGTTTCCTCATATTAGCTTGGTTATAGACTTACTTACTTACTTATCATTATGACTTTCTCTGATATATTTCAACCATATTGCATGTTTGCGAGGCGTTCATACCGAGAAACCGGTGAAACCGGGTGTGGAAACCCACAACCATCCGCAGGTTGCTGGCAGACCTTCCCACGTAAGGTTGGTGTTCTGGTCTGATGTTAAATCAGGCAAAATGGAAATGACAGAAAAGATTTTTTCGCATACCATCTTCCTTGTTTTGGAAAGAATATTGAGACACAACATATTAGGTATATGTGATATTTTACTCTTGTTTGTTGTCTTGGTTTTGTAGGATGAAGTTAGACATTTGTAAGTCCAGGTTACCATCTGTTTTATCAGAGGTAAAGCATCAGAGAAAATGTCTGAGTGAATTACAAACCCTGGTCCAGCTGGAGTATAAGACTGTACTGGACAAGGCATCAGACAAGCTGATTTCAGAGCTCAGACAGAAGGAGAAACTCAGTAAGCTGCTTGTTGAATGAGTCACTAATACATAATCTGCTGTCTTGTCATTAAATTCAGACCTGTGCTTTCTCTTGAGATACTGTAGTTCAAGTTTGGTACGTAAAAATGCACTTTGACAAGCATATAATGGCCTTAAAATGATACTTTAAATATGAACACTTAAAACTTTTGTGAAAATAATCAAACTTCCAAACAAATTGGGGACTCCAAAACACTCTTGGATATGTGTTCAATTTTGCACACAAAAATTCTCCTGTCAATAAGTTACTTTGGAGTAAATTTGACAGTATAGAATATTAATGTATTTTATTACTTTTATAACCATGCATAAAAACATTCCCAGTTTTGTCTTAATTTCAGACACACAGATTTATGAATCAAAACTGGCAGAGCTACAGACTGAGAAATTAGACATGGAAAACCGCACAAAGCACTCAGAAGAGTCCTCCAGAGAGCAGACGGAGGAATTGATCAGGCGGTGTGAAGAGCTGCAGCAAGCACTTGACCGTAGGGTTGTGTTTGTCATCATGTTTTTGATATTTTCAGACACACTTCCATGCTTGTCATAGTGCCGTTTTCAGAAGCACGTGCAAGCTTGTCACAGTGCCGTTTTCAGACGCACATGCAAGCTCGTCACAGTGCAGTTTTCAGACGCACGTGCAAGCTCGTCACAGTGCAGTTTTCAGAAGCACGTGCAAGCTTGTCACAGTGCCGTTTTCAGAAGCACGTGCAAGCTTGTCACAGTGCCGTTTTCAGACGCACATGCAAGCTCGTCCCAGTGCAATTTTCAGACGCATGTGCAAGCTCGTCACAGTGCAGTTTTCAGAAGCACGTGCAAGCTTGCCACAGTGCAGTTTTCAGACGCACGTGCAAGCTCGTCACAGTGCAGTTTTCAGAAGCACGTGCAAGCTCGTCACAGTGCCATTTTCAGAAACACGTGCAAGCTTGTCACAGTGCTGTTTTCAGAAGCACATGCAAGCTCGTCACAGTGCAGTTTTCAGATGCACGTGCAAGCTCGTCACAGTGCAGTTTTCAGAAGCACGTGCAAGCTTGTCACAGTGCCGTTTTCAGAAGCATGTGCAAGCTCGTCACAGTGCAGTTTTCAGACGCACATGCAAGCTCGTTACAGTGCATTTTTAGACACACTTCCATACTCCTCACAGTGCAGTTTTATAAAATAATTTGCCAAGTTTTCAACAGTTGCCATTTTCTTCTACATTTTCATACTCCTCACATTGCAGAAAAATTCAGTAGCTGCAATTTTCTGGCAAACTTCCACAATCCTCAAAAGTGGGTAGCACAGTCCACATTATTGATGACTACCAATTTTTATATTATCACTACTCTAAAATTTATGAACATTTTGTGCGTCCAGTTCATTTGGTAAACAAATGTCTGTTTTGATGCCTAGATTTAATGCAATGCTAATTGTATGCCAGGTACATATAAAGGTGGTCTGTGCCAAATGGTGAGGGTAACTCACGTGTACCTGCATCTAATCTTGATTGAGTAGATATATGTATGCTCTCAGTTAAATTTAGTCTATGATACATATTTGTATTTTGTACAGAAAAAACAGCAGAAATGGAGAAGTCTGTTTCCAGTTTGCGCATGTTGACCCTAGAGGTGGAACAGTTTAAGGATAATGTCAAGTAAGGAAACTCAACTGCTCACTCAGACTGTACTTAGACTGCTTGTACTGTACTTTGTTGGAGTGGATGACTCATTTGCGGGCACACAAGGTGCAGGACGAAACCCTGTCAAATGGGAATTTCTAGATTCCTCACCCTCATTGTTTGTAGCGTTTATAGGCGCTAGGCAATCAGCAACACTCACAAGGCCGTTTGCACAGTATTGTATTCACTAAAGACCAGTTGTCTTACACAAACATGTCCACAACGTACATCACACTTTGTAAGCAAATAGCTGAATATTTGTTTGTCAAATAGATTTTTAAAACAGATTCTATGGCTTGACATAACAGAATGTAAAATTGCATACATAAAGTATTTTATGTTGTGACAAATTTCTTGTATTTTATCTTGTCAGCAACCTGCGAATGGTCGTGGGTTTCCCCCGGGCTCTGCCCGGTTTCCTTCCACCATAATGGTTGCCGCAGTCATATAAGTGAAATGGTCTTGAGTACAGCATAAAACACCAATCAAATAAATAAATAAATTCTATTTTATCCATATTTTGGGGATTTCTTTTCAGAGTGAAAAATCAGGACATTGAAAATCTGAATGCACAGCTGCGACAGAATACTTCCAGCCACGAACAGGCAGTTAAGAGGTTAGTCTGGTGAACACTGTGACTGGTATTTTAAAAGCTGTTTTTATTGTTGATAACTTCTGCTCTACCTTGTGTCCCTGGTTTTTTTGTCTTTCCTTTCTTTTTGTTTCTGTCCTCATTGTGCAGGTTTCAACAACTGCAATTTCCAGCCACACTTCCATACTCCTCACAGTTGAGGTTTCAACAATTTCTGGCCACACTCCCATACTCCTCACAGTGCAGGTTTCAACAAGTACAATTTCTAACCACACTCCCTTACTCCTCACAGTGAGGTTTCAACAAGTACAATTTCTCTCCACACTCCCGTACTTCTCACGGTACAGGTTTCATCAAGTACAATTTCTAACCACGCTCCCATACTCCTCACAGTGCAGGTTTCAACAAGTACAATTTCTAACCACACTCCCATACTTCTCACAGTGAAGGTTTCAACAAGTACAGTTTTTGAGCACACTTCCATGCTCAACACAGACAGGTTTCAACAACTACAAGTTTCAGCCACTCTTCTATATCCTAATATTTTAATGCAACTTTGTATACATGTAGCAGACTGTGACTGTACTTTCCAGACACTTCAGCATATCAGTATAATAAAACCCTTGAGGGGGGTGAGGGTCCATATTATTGGTGAATTCAGTTTGTTTCTCCATGTGTAAATAGTGGTTTTCATCTCTAGTGATCCAAAAATAATTTATTTATTTATTTAATTGATGCAGCGTTCAACATATTTTTCATTGTTTTGCCGACAGTCCGGTTTAGGGGTAAAGGAAACTTCAGTGCCTGGAGTAAAACACTATCCATACACACTGACCAGGTACCAGGTGCACACCTCTTCACTTGAAGGTGCAAAAAAAAAATAGCCAACCCATCATTGGTCAACATTGGTTAGCATTGGATTGGCAGCATTCAGAGAGCCAGATGTGAAGGCCCCAGTTCATACAAGACATTCTCTTTGTTGCCAATAAATGTTAGAGTATATGCCTGTACATGTCTTAAGATGGCAACTCTGAGTGTTTTATGCCAAATGGAATGCCATAACATCCAAAACATCTTTAACTTAACATCTGTTTGATTTGTTATGCCTTTTAAAAGTTTTTGTTGTGTTTTCAGGTTGCATGGGGAATTAGAACAGAGACAAAAAGATCTGCAAGTCAGTCAGAAACAGTTCAAAGATCTGTCCAATCAATTGCAGGAACATCAGAACCTTGAGAAGGAAATACAGCGGAGGGCGTCAATATCTATAAGTCAGTAACAGTTATTTTTTTGGCAGACATTCAATGTATCAAATAATGTTCTCTCTTGACATTTGTTTAACACAATGCAAAAAACAAAAACAAAACAAAAAAAAAACCAAATGAAGCAAAGAAAGCTAATTATCTTGTAAACAGGCAGCCTGAAATCTGTGTATGTTTAAATTATACACTGATTAATGCATGTCCGATACATAATTCTTTTGTTTGTAAAAAGATGGATTTAATCTCAAAGTGGTTGACGCTTGCTTTAGTCTGACTCATTTCCTCTCCCCATATAAGTGAAATATTTTGGGATATGGGTATGTCATTCTTGAATTAAATGATACATGCACAAAATCTCTTTATATCTCCTAGCTCGTATAATTCCTACAGATACCTGTAGTATTTTTGATGGAATCTGTTGATATTGAATCATATGTGATGTGACATAATACTTGTGAATTTAAGGTCAGACACAAGAACTCAAAGGGCGATATGATAGAGCCCAGATGGACTTGGAGGCCTTGAAAGCAGAAAGGTAGAGTACATAGCTGTACCCAAACCTGGAAAAAACTTTTTAAGACATGGCTGACAAATTTCAAAACCTTGTCAATCCAGGTAATGCTTCGAAGATTCACTGTGTGAATCTGTACATGTCAAGTTTGTCAGGCACCACTTGGTTATATCTGACAATATGGATCTTGATGACTGACATGGTCAGAATGCTTATTTGCAGGCTCGGCTGTACATAATTGAATTTTTCTTGATTTGGGGAAATGATGTTTTGGAGAAAAGTCAAATTTATTTGCTTTTATGGATAAATTTATCTTACTTTATTGTTAATCATTAAGTTTGATTTGCCTGCAATAAAAATACAATGTCTCTTGCTTTACATCTGCAGGGAACTAATGATAGAGGCTCACCAAAACAGAATATCTGAACTCAAGGAGAGTTTTAAGAATAAAATGTTTGAGGCCGAAAAATGGCCAGAGAAGGTAAGTAAAATTGATTGAAAACACAGCATACAGTTAGTAACATGTAGTATTACAAAGGTTCAGTGATGGTTTAAATTGTTCTGTGCTTTCCAGCAGAATGACCCTGGATTCCACGACATGTGAACTCGACTTTCGAGATAGAAATGCAATAGTCTAGTGTGTTAAAATGAATCAAACAAAATGTCCTACTTTAAGCTACTTTATTCATGCACATGATTGAATGGTGGCTTTGATATTTTTTTCAGTTGGAAGCTGCTCTGAAGAAAGAAAGGGAGAGGCACAATTCAGATATGACAGCTTTGGAGGAGAAGTTAAAGGAAAACTTTATTCTGGTAGGACTCCCTTCTATCTGGCCTTCTATCGGAATTGTGGAGGAATTGTTGTTGAAATATGAACCTTGCAGAGATCATGGTCCATGGTTGGTATGATTGGTGAGAGTCCCGTTAGGCATTAAGTAATTAATATTGGTAAGCGCAGCCCAGTTTGATTCTCCGTGCTTGATTCTCTGTGTATAATTCTTCAGCTGTGTTGCTGATTTGTGTGCAAAGAGACAGTTATAGGATGTTAAAATGTCTGCCTCAAAAATATTCACAAGCATGTAGATGGAGAAAAGTTGCTCAAAATTACAGTGCCATCTGACTACAGCTGTTTGGATTCTTTTGAACTCACATATCTACAAGCAAATGTGGCTTTTGCGAAAAGTGAGGAATAATTTGAGATTGTCAGTGTGTCTGCCTTTCTGTAAGCCTTTTGTTTTTGTTCTATACCTGCTCCAAATATTGTTTGATTTGGCTGCTGGTGTAAAAGGAAAAGACCTCTGCAAATCAAAGTAGGCATCACTTAATAGATCACTTAAAACTATGCATAAATATACTCTCATTTATTTTTTTAGGCTTTTGGGAAGAAAGTTAAAGGCGTTTAAATGTTTGAATTCTAAGGTGGGATTTATGGACCATACCACCCGTGTTTGGGAACTCTGACATCACAGAAGTTTCTCCAACTCTAATTACAACACTGAATGTTGTAATAACTCTTTTTACCCATGAGTAAAACATTACTGAAATAATCATCTCAAACATTTCTTCCTTCTGGTGAACATCAGGAAAAAAAGATTGAAGTGAGAGTTCCAAGACACCATCAGTAGGGCCAATAAAGCCCATCATAGAATTCAGATATTTGAATTCCTTTCAACACTTTTCAAAGAAATCTAAAAAAATAAATGAAAGTATTTTTACCCACAGTTTTCAGTTGTCTGTATGATGAACTTTGCTTTATATTTTAGCTTTCTTTTACTTTAAGTACAAATGATAGCCTAACTCACAGAGGCCGCAGGTTTCATTTCTTTTACCACCAAGATCTACTCTTTGAGTTAGCTCCTCTAAATATATTATTCTATGCACATCAGGGTTTAGTTTTTCATTGTCTTTCTTTTTTTGTAGGAAATGCAGATTGAGAAACAGAAACACAGAGAACTTCTACAGGAATATTTAGAAAAGTACAAAGAGAAAGAAAACAAGGTAAGTCTTTAATGATGAATTGGTTTTTGAATAAGAATGGTAAAAGTAAAGTGGCACGGTGTATCTGGTGATACATGTTACATCCATTGCATCCTATATTTGATACCTATTTTTTGTTGTTTAGTCAGTTTGGAAATAATAGTAGTCTTAACATTAACATATGGATTCCTGCCTTGCCTATCATTTGGTTGCCTTAAACTGTAAAATACTTTGAGCTTTTGTGGAACAGGATTTTATACTTTTTGGACTTCTGGTGCTTTTCATTCTGGTATGTCTGGTGTTTTTAAACTTTTGTGCTATTTTGTGAAAATAGTTTTCTCCAAAACTATTCAAGAAGAGGTTTCCCAGTTTGGCACACACATGCTCCTCACTCACAAGATCTGATTAAGTTTTGCATATGTGGATGCATTGTTCTCTTTTATTCCCTTCTTGTTTTCTTTATGGAACAGGGTTTGTACTTGACTGTTTTCCATTCAGGAAACATGCTGTTCTGTATGTGTTATGTACATGTATATGGAAATGTACTTTACACAAAAAGGGGACGTAGATGTTTTATTAACACAACTCAGCATCTGTTTGTGATTCTGTCTGGTATTTTCCCATTCTGTTGTCATGATTGTGCTATGTTGTGTTCCTTCCCTGATAGTACAAAGTTCAGATAGGGGACCTGGAATCTCAGCTGAGGTCGGCAGGAGCAGATCATCAAAAACTGTTGGATGACCTTAAAAACAGAGCGGCTGAGACAGAAACCAAACTGAGGAAGGAAATAGAAAATCTCAAATCCATCATACGCGACTTGGAGGAGAGACTTGGTATATATAACCAGCACTTTTCCTTGTTTAATGACATCCATTTAATATGCGTTTGATCAGCTGTGTCTTCCTATCAGAGATTTAAACAGAAATGGCATCTCTAGAGATAAATGAAATAAATTGAACTTATGGTATTGATAAATACATGTGAAGAACATATCATATCAGTGTACAAGTAAATTGTGGCACATTTAAGTTAAAATTTCTAAATTTCTCAAAACTAATAGTTAAAGACAAAGTGGGTGCTTAAACTGGAGCAATAAACATTTTTCAAAGGATATCAAAAAAAAAAAGAAAAAAAAATTGTACTGCAATGCAGTCATTTGATATTATACATTGTAATTGTATAATGAAAGCATCTACACTTGTCTGTTTTAGCCAAAGCTGGGACAGGAGGTGAAGATAAGGTGTTGTCATTGAAGGAGGAGCTATTGGATACAAAGGATAGCTTACTGAATTATCAACAGGAAGTCAAAGCTGTGCAACAACAACTTGACAGTAAATCACAAGAAGTAGGTCCATGGTTATAGCTATATTGCTTGACCAATTTCAGTAGAAAGAAAAAACAAGAATTTTAGTTTGACATACATTTTTCTTTGGGGTCTTTCATGTGCTGTACAGATTTTTTGGGATTAAAATGTATAAAAAGATAGCATATATTTACTGCCCAGTTACTTTCCATCGAGCACATTGAGGCTGAGGTTAGGCCTGTCTTTTTCTTACCTGTCTTTTAACAAGCTAACTCCACCAAATAATGTGAGATTATTATGTTCAGATCTTCAGTCCGTTTCAAATTATAACAGTTTCTTATTAATTAGATATGTATTTAGCACTTGTGCCAAACTGTAGATTGGACAATGCTACCTAACTGCATGGCATCTACATATATGGAGCTATACTTGTCCGTAATTCCATATTTATGACACCTCAGCTGGAAGGGACTTGAGGGTTACCCCTTGTCTGTTAGTTCTTCATTTTATTATACTCCTCGCCAATAGGCCGAGCATTTTATGTTATAGTGATTTTCTCCGTCTGTATTCGTGTTCGGGCTATAACTCCAACATAGAGTTTTAATTTTTGGTGGATACATAGATGCACACATGACGATGTGTCGTAACTCACATTTGTCAATTTTCTTGGTCGTCATGGTAACAATTTTCCTTATATATACTATATAAATAGATATGATTTCGGGTCTGGGCTATGACTCCAACTGTTTATTTCATAGAGTTTTAATTTTTGGTGGATACATACACAGATGACGGTGTGTCGCATCCCACATTTGTTTGTTACCGCGGTTGTCATGGTTACCAGATCACCCATTTCCCCTATATATACTATATCAATAGATACAATTTCATGTCCGAGATATAACTCTAACAGTTTTCCACATTGAGTTTCAATTTTTGGTCGATACATACATACATGACATTTTTGTGGTTGTCATGGTAACCGGGTAGCTGTTTTCCTTATGTCTGGGATACAGCTTCAGCTGTGTTCTGCATAAAGTTTTCATTTGTGGTGGACACATTTGTCCACTTGCGAAGTTGTCATGGTAACCACATACCTATCATCAACACATATGAAGATTCCCCTCAGGGGTTATACTCACCACAGTGCTGCTGGTATTCTTGTATAAATTTCAAACAATTATTCTTGTATAAATTTCAACAATTGCATTTGTTGTGAAGCGTATGTTATGTTCACCTGAACTCTAGCTGAAATTGGTACATGGTTTCATCTTGACATTTTCCTCTCCGGCCATACGTGGGAAGATCTTCCAGCAACCTGTGCATGGTCTTTCCTCTCACTATAATGCTGTCTGCCATCGTATAAGTGAAATATTCTCGAGTAAAGCGTAAAACACCAATAAAATAAATAAATATACGACCAGGACATTTTACAGGCCCAGTTCAAGTCTTGTGCTGTTTTAACGCATGATGGACAAAGGTTTGCCCTTTGTGTCCTATCAAGTTTTGGCCAAATTTCTTTCCATTTTTAGTTGAATTGGTGTGGTTTTGCCCTGTTTGGATATTTTTTTAAATGGTTGGTCATATTGAATTGAAAACTTGGTGTTTGTCTTGAACATGACAAGTTACAGATCAAGGACTGTCGCTAGCTCAGACCAGGAGGCAAATTTGCCAAGACCAAACAGCAAGAATCATTTCAGTAAACAGTGTATGTTACAGGAATTGTGAATAGTCATGACAGTAAGCTTACTATGCTTGTTTTCATCTTACAGGTGTTGTTTTTTACAAGAGACGGTGAGGAAAGAGTGTGAGGAGAGGTTTGAGTTGACTGAAGCTCTGAGTGAGGGCCAGAGAGCAGCTCCTGGCCCTCAGAAGACTCCAGGTGAGTCTCTACTTCTACATGTACATGTATACCTACCAGTACAAACTTTGCCATACATTCCATACTGAAACACTTTGATAACGCAAAACAAACTTCAAATGCAGTTGATATGAAAACAAACCAGTAGAACTGAAAGTTGTTTACTATGGAAGGAAAAAAAAAAGTTCATCGTTCAGGAATGTACAGAGTATTGTCTGAAGAGAATATGTCTTCATCACTCATGTTTGTTTCAATATTTGTATTGCCTTGATTATATCAAAAATTCACCAAATGAATGTATATGTGTTGCATATCAATGTGTGTCAATCAGTATACATCTGAATAATGAGGCTCATAAGCTCTACATTAACAGAAGCAAATATTTTTAACCCATGGAACAGCAGTGCCCTTTGCCCACAAAAACAATACCAGCTATCATGGCTCTGAGTATTCCTGATCACTTGTATTACTGTTGAAATTATTGTTATTTCTGTACAGTAGGAAGGAGGCTCCATGCTTCCATTTGTAGAGGCTGGCAAGCCACATTGATATGATGCTGTTAATCTGATCAACATTGTTTTCTTGTACATCTTAACTTCACATAAAAAAAAAATGCAAGCAGAAAACAAAGACATTACACAATCTCTATCTGCAGTAATGAGCAGAACAGTTTCTGTGTCACTGGACACCACCAACTTGGTTTTGGAGTTCACATATGGTTTTAGTAATACTTCATTTGTTCTTTCCAGGGGGCTACAGCAGTATGAGTAATAGCTCTAGTCCCAACAAACCAATCAGATTGGAGAGCACAGGAAGTAATGGTTCAGGATTCAGCCATCATCCCAAAGCAGACCACAGACTAACCAATCAGAAGGAAGTATCACACCTGGCAATCATTCTAGAGGCCCAGTAAGCAATCTGCAGGCAGTGTGACGCCATCCAATCATAGAAACGGTACAGCTAACCTATCAGGAAGGAGCAGCCAGAATTTTGGTCTGATTGGCTCTCCAGATAGATTCAGAAAATTGGCAACGGGTGGCCTTGATGTAACCTCCACTAACATCAACATGGAGTTTGAGAAAAGCCCAGCCAAGCCATCAGGTAAACTGAAGGGGAAAAGCATTGCAGAGAACAGGAGAAGAATCACAATGTTATTGGGGAAAAAGTGATGCCAATTTTCAGTCATTTATTTTTATCGTGAAGATCACCTGGGATGAATATATTTGTCCTACATGTAGGTGAGTATGCTTTACATTTTGAGAATGGAGGAGAAATCACACCATCTAGCAGAAGTCCAGGCTTTTCCTAAATTTGTGGTTCTCTGGACAAGACTGCTTGTGACCAACATGGCATTACGCATGGATTCATGGCATGACTTTGGCTGGCATAATGTATTGATTCATGGCGTGATGAAAAATGTGATGCGATGATGTGATATGCGCAGTCACATGATTGTGTACATATAGTTACATGCATATGAATGCGTGTGCATGTGTATACTTGGCCTTATAATGAAGAGAATTGCATGTACATAAGCCAGCATTTTATCACATACTGTACAGTATTTGTTCATCTTCTGTGATACTCATTACTGCCTAGAGGACTGGAAGGAAATGTGAGAAAGACTATTGTACATTAATGTGGATAACTCTGGATTCAGCCCCCTTGACTAAGGATGTTTCACTCTGTTTTAGATGAGGTGTTTGCCATCTTTGATGTTTTCAGATTCATATTGAGCACACTTCCAGCACTTCATGTATGCGTGGGTTGTCCAGCAAGCCTGGAAAGTAGGAAAAAAAATCAAGTTGAGATACATATTACATATATATATATATATATATATATATATATGTATATATACACACATTTATTTCAGTTACTGGGTGCTTTACACTTGGGATTATTTTGTTGGAAAGCAACAGGGTGGTTTATGAGTAATGAAAACACATGGACAGATAGTAGTAAAGAGTGCATAGTTGTTGTGAGCTCGGCAAAGTGCATTCTAATGGAAAGGTTTGGTTTCCTCAAAGTGCTTGGTTTCCTCTGGAAATGCTGTTTCCTCCAGCAATATGGTTGACTTTCAAGATTTTATTGACATGTCTCAGAGTACCATCGCTCAAAACACAAATACCTGTACATCAAAAAATGTTTCACATTCTTCACATTCACATTGAGTGTAAAACACCCAGAGATGAGAATTAAGGTTTTTTCTGATTATGACATGTACGTGTTTCGGTGATGGGATTCTGACAGACTCACCCATGATTAACACACCAGTATTTATGTGATACGATAGCAATATTTGCTGAAGTGGTGTTAACCCATATCATAATATAATCATTCATTCATCTTTTCCTATTCAAAATGTCCATTTATATTTACTATGTATATTTCGGCTGACTCACCAATGAGAAAGCACATCTTACATATAAAGAGCATAACTGGGTTTTACGTGAGTTTTACTACCTTTTTGATGACATCACCATGTGATCAATCATGGTGACCAAGTATCCACTATTTTAGATTACCATGGAGCACCTTCAGTATGTAAAACGCAATGTTTTCTTAATGAAACTCCATTAAATTTTCATGTGATAAAAGTGTGTTTGGAAATTGATATATTTTGTGATATATTGGCAAAGAAGTATACATACATGCACATGTAGTATTACAATAGTTCATATACATACTTAATTTGAAAACTGTGATAAATCGTACATGGTGAAGTGTGTATGATTGTGCTACGTGTCTAATAGTACACTCGACTTCCATGCAATTGTCATTGTTCAGAAACTGCTGAAATTCAACATATTCCCCTTTCATATTGTTTTTAAATAGTTACTATGTATATACATGTAAGTACACAGCAAAATTCAAAACCTGGAAATACGGCACCTGTAGTATTCGTTGTATTTGTTCTTCCATGATTCTGTTCCATCAGACTTCTAGTGGTCATGTTGTATGAAGTCAGTTTTTCTCTGCGGAATACGTTGGGATATTTCCAGGTTCAGTTTTGTCTTGGGTCATGTTTCACGAAAGTCAGGACTGTCCTGTTTTCCTATGCCCTGTAAACTAAATATTGGTGCTTTTTAAGTGCAGATTTTAAATGTACATGTATGCGATATCAAATACCGACCATGCATGACTAAATTAATTTAATCACTTTGCCGGATTCCGAGTTCCATCATCTTTGAATAGTAGTTTAAAGGCTTGTTGGAATGTAGGGTGATATCCTACTGAAAGAATATGAGTTTTAGGAACAAAAGTAATATTTTATTTATGACCTTTTAGCTACATGTGCCTCTAAAATATATTTTTTCAGAGCCGGATTTTAAGGCAAATACTATTCACATGACACGTGACATGCAACGCGCGCTTACATGTCTGTAGGTTGTAATCTTCAACTTTTTGTTGTATGTTGATCTCCTGTTTTGTTTAAACCACTGTTTTGTATAATCTGAGAAGTTAGTTCTCTTTCGTATGAAAGTGCCATTTTAATAATGTCCAGATTGTTACACCCAGGTTCATCTGCTCTGGTATGTCAATACTGTCTAAATACATGTCTGTCTGTCGAGTTGCCTTTTTTGTCTTTTGGTCTGACAAGGCCATGAAGGACTGATGACTCGTAATTGTTACACCATGGTTGTAAATGTTCAGTATCCAAGCTAACAATACAGCATTGTAGAAATACATGTATAATATTACCTGGTAGTGCTTGTAGAGACTGTCTGTCTGCGTCTGGTCACACTTTCACAAACATTCTTTAATTTATTTCCATAACTTTTCTCATAATTTATGTTGCCTTTTGGTGCTATAACCTAAGACATCTTTAATAAAATAAAAGTTAGGTGAAATATGCCTGCGGAAGATTTGTGAAAGTGGCCCCTGTACTTCTAAGTTTGAATTTAACTGTCTGTCGGTGAGAGTACATGGTGTGTGCAAACGACGTTCATAAGTGTAGGACAAACACAACTATGCTTCCTCTGTCCGAGCGATTTCTTAGAACCACGATTCCTCGCGGATGACAAGGTGGTCCAAATTCCAGAGGTCCTCGTCAGGTCCTCTGGCAAAAAAATGAAGCAAATATTGTCCTAGTAACCCTACTTCAAATGGTTTACAACATACAACCCTGAAAGAATTTGATGTGCCAAAATAAGTTTATTTTCATTGCCATTACCAGCTAAACATTAGTTTCAATAACTTGTTCTCCCACAAAGATAAGCGAGAATATTGGATGCACATATACATCAGTAAAGCAAATGTCTTGTGTATTTGGCATATACTTGTACTGTTACATTCACAATTAAGGCACACTTTTAATGAATCACATATTCCCTTTGATGACACCTGGAGACCTGTTGTTACTTTTTAGCTGATAGTTCTTTTGTGATATATTTGGTGCAATATGTCAATGAGATTGAGCCGTACAATGCAGACAGTGTAACGTGCAACCCAATCTAATTAATTAAAATCAGATCATATGTATGATTCTAGTTAGACTGAATATACAACCATCTACATGAACATTCCACTTTACCTGATTTAAAATGAATTATGCTTTAACAGGTACATTCTGTTTGTTAGATTTATTGATTTTGTATGGTAAGTTAATACAACAATAAACTGAATACTATTAGACTTATTTGGAAAGTACTAAATGACATGAATAAGGCTACATGCATACACTGTGTAACACCATGAGGATTGGCCACTGCATAACACCATGGGGCTTGGGCACCGCGTAACACCATGAGGATTGGCCACTGCATAACACCATGGGGCTTGGGCACCGCGTAACACTATGGGGCTTGGCCACTGTGTAACACCATGGGGCTTGGCCACAGTGTAACACCAAGGGGATTGGCCACTGTGTAACACCATGGGGCTTGGCCACTGTGTAATACCATAGGGCTTGGCCACTGCGTAACACTCATGGGGCTTGGCCACTGCATAACACCAAGGGGCTTGGCCATTGTGTAACACGGTGGGACTTAGCCACTGTGTAACACAGTTTATACCATGGCACTTAGCCACTGTATAGCACAGACACACAAGTTTACAGTTTCAAACACATAATATGTAACCGCCAACTGAAGCTATCAAACTGGTTAACAGTATGGGATCTAGCAATGTACCGGTATCACATGAATTCAGGGCTAAAAGCTGCATATGGCCACTGCATAGCAGAGATAACTTTACTTACATATGGTTGCAAAAAAAACTAAATGCCTCAGGCATACATGTAATTTATACATACAAAGTAAAATGTCCATATATAACTAGAACTGAAATGCCTCGTAGTCTATTTACATTGTCAGTTATGCCATTCATTTATTTAAAACAGGACTGCCACAGATATTCTCCAAGAACAAATCTGACAATAATTCCTAACTTCCAAGATGCAGAATGACAAAATCTGAAGACACTTATTGCACCATTAGATGGTGTAACTAAGATATATTTCACCATGAGACTGAAATAAGAGAGAAATAAAAATCCACAGGATTACCAGAAATGTGATGAATATGTTATAATCCTAACATCCTAACCCTCAGGGCAAAACAAATTCTTCAACTTTTTAGTGACTTTTTTTCAAACTTCTGAGTGATTTCCTTTATGATAATTCATGACTAGGACATTCTTCAAGGCTGCTGAGCTTTGATAGGGCCCTGGTAACCCTGGTAATTTGATTATTGTTAAAGTCAAACTTAACAATCTTTCGATTAAAGAAGATGGTCAGTTTCTTCCATCTGCAGAAGAAACCAGAGTGCCCACAAAGAGCCACATACCTTTGACAAGTTACTAACAATTTGTAATCATGCACACTACCTGGATGGAAGAACATCTGGGATTCATGCTCATGACTGGGAATGAACCCACACCTCCTGCATTGGACACAAATTGAAGAAACAACAGAACCTAAAAGTATATAGTTTATACTGAATAATGACTCAACTTTATCATCAACATGAGGTTATACAGTTACATTTATAGTCTGCAGTTAAGTTTTATTCATTGATAACATCCATAACAGTCCTTTCTCAGAAAACCATGACATGATATGCAATCCACTTTCAACCGGTCTGGTCCAGTCTTATCCAGTCTGGTTCAGTTTCAACCAGTATGCTCCAGCAGGGTCACGTCACAGCTTAGTGCAGGCCACCAACTGAGCATTGCATTCTTCATTGTTTGTTTCAAATTTAACCCCTTGTATCTCTGGTTTTTGTTTGGATTCAGTAAGACATTTTTCTGTGCCCTGATAATGACAAAAGAAGACTGACTGTTAGTATTTTAGTAGTACATGTACATATGTATTAAAACTAAAACGACTAAGTAATAATGCAGTGATATGTACATATACAAGAATGGTACGTATGGCAAAAAAGACATTTAAAGATGAAGAAGAAAGCAATCGGAAACTGCGAGGGCACATGTCCCAGCTCCCCTCCAGAAAAATACAAATATAGCACAATCAACCATACAACAATATTAATATATTTTCAAGAGAATGAGAGTACTTGTGTGCAAATACACAATCTGCATAAGACACAAATGAAAAAAAATATTCACAAGGGCAGACAACTACATAAATTGATGAAAAAGTAACATGACTGTGTGAAACCGCAGGTTATTTCGCACACTTTGTGCAACTTTGAAAATCCTATCCCAAACAGGTGGATATGACCTGCACAGATTTCCTCTGCAATATCAATGGCCAGTAAAATACTCACAAGGGAAGAAATCTCCTAAAACAGATCGAAATGTGAAAAAATAACCTGACAGTGCACAAGTCCAGGTCGTTTCACAATTTTGTGTGACCTTGAGAAAACTATGACTAATAAATGCCCAAATGTGGTCCACACAAATCTTAGCAAGACAGACAAACAGATAAACAGACAGACACACACACAAACAGACAAACAGACGGATGAATGGACAGAAAAAGTGATCTATATGTTCACGAAAGGGTGTCCAGTTAAGAGAAAATAAGTCTTATATATGTGTAGTATTTTTTTTTAGCTAGACGGAACCTGGGGGAAATAAATACGACGTAGGTGAAGAAAGAAGAAAGTTGAAGGAATTTTTACTTACATTTAGTTCAACTTTTAGGTCACTTGGCCGGAAGCGCTCTCTGACTGACTCGGGCAGGCAACAACACAATTTATCACAGACAGGTATCAGAAAACGAGGGTCCACATCACCTGGCTTGTTAGCACCTGGAAAACATTCACACCTCTATGGTATCACACCTGAGTGATTGATAGGGACATTTGGCAAAAACTACCTGATTCAAGCCGGTAAACTTGTCAGTCATGTTTTAAGTGGGGTACATGTACTTTGGATCACTGAGTCAGAAATGGTAAGAACAAATTCTGGAAGTCTTGCTTTTGATTTATTACCAGTTTGAGCCGTCAGAATAGCCAACTGTAAGTCCATGAGATCAATTTACTGTATTGTATGTTTAATGCAGTACAAGAAAATTATTCTCTTATACAAGGGTTGTCAATTTCATGAATCAAACTAGCAACCTGACACACTTTCACACGTGGAAGACAAGTGGTTTTCAATGAACATTAGATGACACCAACTTGATCCGCACCTAACCACTGTGAAGCCAAGACAAAGGCTACCAAATTTGAATTGAATGCAATGGTTGATCTCACAAAAAGTCCAAACTGATTGACAGGTCAGGTGTGAACATATTCACGTTGTTTCCTCTAAACTGGTACTTGGGACTAATATCATGTAACTGATTTGTTTCGGGTGCAAAAGTCTGAAGAACGATCTCAACAACTGTTGAATTACTCTAGAAAATATGAGCCTTACACCAATACCTTACTCAACACATGGCTGAATATGTACCCCTACAATGTGACCTCACCTGTAACATGCTTGAATATGAACCCCAACAATCTAACCTCACCTGTAACATGGCTGAATATGTACCCTATTAATGTGACCTTACCTGTAACATGGCTCCGTATGTACCCCACAATGCGACCTCACCTGTAACATGATTGAACATGTACCCCTACAATGTGACCTCCCCTGTAACATGGCTATATATGTACTACAACAATGTCACCTCACCTGTAACATGGCTATATATGTACCCCCACAATGTAACCTAACCTGTAACATGACTGACTGTACCCCTACAATGTAACCTCCCCTGTAACATGGCTGAATATGAACCCCTACAATGTGACTTCACCTGTAACATTACTGACGGTACCCTTGCAATGTAACCTCCCCTGTAACATGGCTGAATATGAACCCTATTAATGTGACCTTACCTGTAACATGGCTCAGTATGTACCCCACAATGCGACCTCACCTGTAACATGATTGAACATGTACCCCTACAATGTGACCTCACCTGTAATGTGACTGAATATGTAGCCCTACAATGTGACCTCCCCTGTAACATGGCTATATATGTACTACAACAATGTCACCTCACCTGTAACATGGCTATATATGTACCCATACAATGTAACCTAACCTGTAACATGACTGACTGTACCCCTACAATGTAACCTCCCCTGTAACATGGCTGAATATGTACCCCTACAATGTAACCTCCCCTGTAACATGGCTGAGTATGAACCCCAACAATGTGACTTCACCTGTAACATGACTGACGGTACCCTTACAATGTAACCTCCCCTGTAACATGGCTGAATATGAACCCCAACAACGTGAATTCATGTGTAAAATGGCTGAATATGTACCCCCACAATGTGACTACTTGTGACATGACTGAATATGTACCCCTCACACTGTAACCTTACCTGTAACATGGCTGAGTATGTTCCCTACAATGTCATCTCACCAGTAACATGGCTGAGTATGTTCCCTACAATGTTGCCTCACCAGTAACATGGCTGAGTATGTACCCTACAATGTTACCTTACCTGTAACATGACTAAGTATGTACCCTACAATGTCACCTCACCTGAAACACGGCTACGTATGTACCCTACAATGTCATCTCACCAGTAAAATGGCTGAGTATGTACCCTACAAATGTTACGTCACCTGTAACATGGCTGAGTATGTACCCTACAAAGTCATCTCACCTGTAACATGGCTGAGTATGTACCCTACAATGTCATCTCACCTGTAACATGGCTGAATATGAACCCTATTAATGTGACCTTACCTGTAACATGGCTCAGTATGTACCCCACAATGCGACCTCACCTGTAACATGATTGAACATGTACCCCTACAATGTGACCTCACCTGTAATGTGACTGAATATGTAGCCCTACAATGTGACCTCCCCTGTAACATGGCTATATATGTACTACAACAATGTCACCTCACCTGTAACATGGCTATATATGTACCCATACAATGTAACCTAACCTGTAACATGACTGACTGTACCCCTACAATGTAACCTCCCCTGTAACATGGCTGAATATGTACCCCTACAATGTAACCTCCCCTGTAACATGGCTGAGTATGAACCCCAACAATGTGACTTCACCTGTAACATGACTGACGGTACCCTTACAATGTAACCTCCCCTGTAACATGGCTGAATATGAACCCCAACAACGTGAATTCATGTGTAAAATGGCTGAATATGTACCCCCACAATGTGACTACTTGTGACATGACTGAATATGTACCCCTCACACTGTAACCTTACCTGTAACATGGCTGAGTATGTTCCCTACAATGTCATCTCACCAGTAACATGGCTGAGTATGTTCCCTACAATGTTGCCTCACCAGTAACATGGCTGAGTATGTACCCTACAATGTTACCTTACCTGTAACATGACTAAGTATGTACCCTACAATGTCACCTCACCTGAAACACGGCTACGTATGTACCCTACAATGTCATCTCACCAGTAAAATGGCTGAGTATGTACCCTACAAATGTTACGTCACCTGTAACATGGCTGAGTATGTACCCTACAAAGTCATCTCACCTGTAACATGGCTGAGTATGTACCCTACAATGTCATCTCACCTGTAACATGGCTGAGTATGTACCCTGCAATGTCATCTCACCTGTAACATGGCTGAGTATGTATCCAATAATGACTGTGGTAAGAATCCCGACTGTTGAGAGCCACATATAGGACAAAGAGTAAAGCTTGACCAAGGGTGATCTGAAAACAAAGGGTTTGCGTTTATAAAATCATCTGTAATTATAATAAGCTGTACTCATAATAAGCTGTACTCATAATAAGCTGTACTCCTTGCAATGTTTTTGTACCCAATTTTGCTCAAGGCATGATGCCAGACACAGTGTAGTTAACTACTTTATGTATTTAAGCATTTACATGTAGGGTTTAAATAAACCCTGCCTGAGGTAAATTGACAGGAAGTTGTATTTCATTTGTTATGATTGACCATTTGCCATCTATTACACTGCCATTGTGTAATACACTGCTATAGTTTTGCTCTATGTGGTAAATCTTTAATTTTATGTGCTACGTGGTAGATGTACATTAATATTACACAACAATGCATATGCACATGTAAGCAGTATACGCCATTTCAACACAAAACACTTGAAAAAAAAAATATGCTAAAACACCGTATTTAACAGGTGCAAAAAGTATATGACAATTATTAGTTTTATAAGTGTATGCGAACAATCATTATGAATAGACCATAAAACCTAAGATACTAAAATGTCACATACTACACAACTTACAAAACCTATAGTTTAAAATGAATTACAGGCTAGGGGTAAAAAAAAATGAGTGTAAACTTTGTAAGGAGAAACAGAAAATGAGCGTTGACAAGCATGGTTTATGTTGTTTCAATGTGTCTATTGTGTACCTCTAAATGACACATAAAACCAAACACTTACATTTCCACTGTACTTTGCACACTTACGAATATATATCTGATGTTGAATTGGTGATGTTGGCTTGTGAGACAGTCTGCAGCATGAGGCTAGTCACGTTAGTGTTAGGGCAGTGGTCAATTCCTGGGGAGGGCAAGCGTGGTGTCTGCGGAATGCCATCAGAAAACGCCCCTCCCATAGATATCCACAATGTCAGCCCAAATCCACACATGGCACCACCCATAGCACCCTGTCAAACAGAAAACAATACAGGGCGACATTCAGTGTGAGTGACTGATCGTTGTTTGATGGCATAACCAAGAATTTGGCAGAAACCGGAGTATTTGCTTGTCAGATTTATGAATGAAACCATCAACCGATCAAACTCTCTCAAATACAGAGGCACACCATACTGGTGGAAGGCAAGAAGTGTTCAATGAAGGTTAGAGCTTTCCAACGTATGACATCCATCGTATTGGTGGCAGACAATGATGGTTAGACCTTTCCAATGTGTGACATCCATCGTACTGGTGGACGGCAAGCAGCGTTCAATGATGGTTAGACCTTTCCAATGTGTGACATCCATCGTATTGGTGAAAGGCAAGAAGCGTTCAATGATGGTTAGACCTCTCCAATGTGTGACATCCATCGTATTGGAGGAAGGCAAGAAGCGTTCAATGATGGTTAGACCTTTCCAATGTGTGACATCCATCGTACTGGTGGAAGGCAAGCAGCGTTCAATGATGGTTAGACCTTTCCAATGTGTGACATCTATCGTACTGGTGGAAGGCAAGAAGCGTTCAATGATGGTTAGACCTTTCCAGTGTGTGACATCCATCGTACTGGTGGAAGGCAAGCAGCGTTCAATGATGGTCAGACCTTTCCAATGTGTGACATCCATCGAATTGGTGGAAGACAAGAAGCGTCCAATGATGGTTAGACCTTTCCAACGTGTGACATCCATCGTATTGGTGGAAGGCAAGAATCGTTCAATGATGGTTAGACCTTTCCAATGTGTGACATCCATCGTACTGGTGGAAGGCAAGAAGCGTTCAATGATGGTTAGGCCTTTCCAATGTGTAACATCCATCGTATTGGTGGAAGGCAAGAAGAGTTCAATGATGGTTAGGCCTTTCCAATGTGTGACATCCATCGTATTGGTGGAAGACAAGAAGCGTTCAATGATGGTTAGACCTTTCCAACGTGTGACATCTATAGTACTGGTGGAAGGCAAGAAGCGTTCAATGATGGTTAGATCATTCCAATGTGTGACATCCATCGTACTGGTGGAAGGCAAGAAGCGCTCAGTGATGGTTAGACCTTTCCAATGTGTGACATCCATCATATTGGTGGAAGGCAAGAAGCGTTCAATGATGGTTAGACCTTTCGAACGGGTGACATCCATCGTACTGGTGGAAGGCAAGCAGCGTTCAATGATGGTTAGACCTTTCCAATGTGTGACATCCATCATACTGGTGAAAGGCAAAAAGCGTTTAATGATGGTTAGACCTCTCCAATGTGTGACATCCATCGTATTGGTGGAAGGCAAGAAGCGTTCAATGATGGTTAGACCTTTCCAATGTGTGACATCCATCGTACTGGTGGAAGACAAGAAGTGTTCAATGATGGTTAGACCTTTCCAACGGGTGACATCCATCGAACTGGTGGAAGGCAAGAAGCGTTCAATGATGGTTAGACATTTCCAGTGTGTGACATCCATCATACTGGTGGAAGGCAAGAAGCGTTCAATGATGGTTAGGCCTTTCCAATGTATGACATCCATCGTATTGGTGAAAGGCAAGAAGCGTTCAATGATGGTTAGACCTTTCTAACGTATGACATCCATCGTATTGGTGGAAGGCATCCGTCGTATTGGTGGAAGACAACGTGTGACATCCATCGTATTGGTGGAAGGCAACGTGTGACATCTATCATATTGGTGGAAGGCAAACGTAATGTAAGATCACACCAGAGAGCACTCTCCACCACTTACTTTCATCAAGGCAGCAGAAATGATCAAATGGACGCAAGAGAGTCAATGTCTCAGGAAGGCACTGTTTTGCAAGGTTGTTTATTGAAACATATTCTGAAGGCATCATTCTATGCAGGCTGATAGAATTATACTTTTTGTGAAGACTAGAAACTGGCCAATCCAAACAATGTAACTTGGTCTCCAAAATAAATTAAAAATGTGCATAAACTGCATTGAAAGCTGCACTTTAATATGTGAAAAAGTTGAGGAATTAGGGTAGTAGATGTGATATGGTTTTGGTTATCGATGGAGGCGAAATGCTTCAAGTACGATAACAGATGCAGTCAAGGATATGCGTGCACTGCTGGATTTGGTATCAGGAAACTCCCTCACATCCAGCATCTGTGTTTAAAAATTGATTTTAAATTTTTAAAGATAAAAATCTATCATAAATACAGTATTACATGAATTTTGTGACCAGAATTTAAATGTACATCATGTCTCTATCATACCACAGTCGGCACCTCCCATCATTGTATATCACAATATCAAAGATGATGCAAACTCTATCCATATGTTAATTATTCTTAAGGAAACAGACAACCGTATCTAAAAGATTACTTGACCGTGCAAATAATAAAACCAGCATACCATATACGTATACATGTAATAACAACTCTGTATACATCTAACAGCCATAACATATACATGTAACAGCCATAACATATACATCTAATAGCCATAACACATACAGGTAACAGACATAACATATACATCTAATAGCCATAACACATACAGGTAACAGATATAACATATACATCTAATAGCCATAACATATACAGGTAACAGACATAACATATACATCTAACAGTCATAACATATACAGGTAACAGAGATAACATATACATCTAACAGCCATAACACGTACATGTAATAGCCACACCATATACATCTAATAGCCATAACATATACATGAAACAGCCATAACATGTACATCTAATAGCCACAACATATACATCTAATAGCCATAACATATATATCTAACAGCCATAACATATACATCTAATAGCCACAACATATACATGTACATCTAATAGCCATAACATATATATGTAATAGCCATAACATATACATGTACATCTATTAGCCATAACATATACATTTAACAGCCATAACATACCTATGTAACAGCCAAAACATATACACGTACACCTAATAGCCATAACATATACATGTAAAAGGCATAACACATGTAACAACCATATCATGCACATTATTTATTTATTTTTTTTGATTGGTGTTTTATGCCATACTCAAGAATATTTGACTTATACGACGGCAGCCAGCATTATGGTGGGAGGAAACGGGGCAAAGCCAGGGGGAACCCGCAACCATCTGGAGGTTGCTGCAAAGACCTTCCCACATACAGCCGGCCTTTAACTCACAGTGACCGCATTGGTCAGGCGCTTCCGGTTCATTGTGCTAGTGTGCTCATGTAATATAAACCAGACCATATAACTGTAATAACCATACCACATACACCTGATTACTACACCATATACATGTAATAACCATACCACATACCCATGATTACTACACCATATACATGTAATAACCATACTACATATACCTGATTACTACACCATATACATGTAATAACCATACCACATATACCTGATTACTACACCATATATATGTAATAACCATACCACATACCCATGATTACTACACCATATACATGTAATAACCATACCACATATACCTGATTACTACACCATATACATGTAATAACCATACCACATACATGTGACTATCACACCATACACATGTAATAACCATACCACATACATGTGACTACCACACCATATACATGTAATAACCATACCACATACGCGTGACTACCACACCATATGCATGTAGTAATAATAAGCCTGTAATTATATCCACAATTACCTTGGCTGTGGTAGAAGGCATCAGAGCTCCCAAAAGGAATATCCCAGTCAGGGGTGCATCAAATGAACTCAAGAGAATTGAAGATACCTAAAAAAAAAAATGGACATGGAGAAAGTTCAGTGTTGGCACCTCCAAAAGTTAACATCAAATGGTCAAAAGTCAATTTTGTAAGCAATTGAAATTTTGATTGTTTGAAATCATAGTTCATACATGCTGTGAATAGAACTCTGTATTTTTGTCTATTGTTTAATTATTTTTTCCCCAAATATCATGTTAAGAATAATTAGGTATAATTTATGATTAAAATTTTAACCAAATTTAAAAAACACAATTAATACTTGGAAATTAATTTTGTAACGCGGCTTTCGAAGAGATAACCTTTGATTGCAATACTACATGTACTTTTCTTTCAAAGTATGAATTCCATTACTGAGAAAAGAAACAAACATTTCACCTGATACAAGGGCCCTTTTGTCATTGCTGCTAGAAACGAAACCCCAACTGCTATCAATCCAAACACAACCACTGTGGGTAGAAGAATGTGGTCTACATATAGCGAGTAGTAGCAAGTATTAGACCAGACACTGGACTGTGGCACATTACTTAATACCTCTACAGCATGTACATACATAAAGAATAATTTGAGATATGTTCTGTCAGGCTGAAAAACATTAGTGGTTAGATATCCCACTATATGTGCAGTTGTCATTTTCTAAAACTATATGTTTACTGGTGAAGGCCATTTTGGTTCCACAACCAATACAATCTGCCAAGTTTTACTTGAAGTAATTAGTTATGTTATTTATTGATTCTATCTTACTGTCACTGTCTCCTATTTTGAACATGTTTGATTTTGGTAAATTGGTATGGTATTGTACAGTCATAATCATGCGTTCATTCATCCATCCATCCATTCAATTTCCCCTTGGTGGTGGGATGTGCATAAATGAAGTATTTTTGATATTTTGATATTTTTTGAAGCATGAAACTCTATTAAATAATTTAAAGAAATATCAAAAATAATTTTTCTCAAAACCAAAAAGTGAATCATCTTACCTGTAAGTTTCGCGATGATTGTAGTTTTAAGATCATTTAATTTTGGAAAATATGGCTGGATAAAGTCTGTCGATATCATGGCCGAGATGGAATTCAAGTTTGAGGATAAAGTACTGAAAACAAGACGGAACACCAAAGATTAGCTCATGTATCAAGTATGCCCTTCTGTCGCCCCCCTCTTTTGGTGTATACCCGGTAGATAGTAATATACCAGGACTTGCTATCACAAAATTTCCACTAATCCCTTTTTTATGACTTCCTTATTAAATCAATCCACTTTGACATTGCCTTCAATTTCCAGACCACACCCAATCCTAAAACATTTGAATACTATGAACTGAGCACATTTAGTCAGTGACGATGTAGCAGCCAATATGTCCACTCAAAGAGACCTACTCAGCCAAACAGTTTCAGGTCTTTCTTTCCTGTCGATCAGAGCAGCTTGTTTAAGCTTGGAGGAAACAGAGTGCCCTTAGTTAATGACAGGCCTTCACCAGATATCTGTGAAACTTCCTGATTTGAAGCTGCGGCCAACCAGCAACAGCTGGACTCAATCCTGCAATAATTTGAGATATGTTCTGTCAGGCTGAAAAACCTTAGTGGTTAGATATCCCACTATATGTGCAGTTGTCATTTTCAATGGTTAAGGGCCTATAGGCTATGGAGACACCAACACCAACACTTCACTATCTTTTGTGAATTCCATGGCTGCACAGATTTTGAAAGTACATGCAGAAATTTTTGCATGAATAACATTCATTAGTTTGGAAATAAAATGAATCCTCTTTTAATTTAAATCTAAAGCTGAGCCTTTATAGCTGTAAAAGATGACATTTCATAACATAAATGTGATACAATTACCTCAGCGATGCACTAAATACAGATGAGAGGAACACTCCTGGTAGTCCCGGATAGGAATGGAACAGGGACATGACGAAATAAGGAAATACCTACCAAACAAAAAGGCAAGGATAAATGAATAAGGGCAGTCTTTGTAGCAGCGTTTATAGCACAGGGGCAGGGGAAAAATCAGGGACGACAGGGTAAGCATGCCAGCACAGCACAATGATCCAGGAGTCTCCTGCCACTGCAGTTACTGTGACTTCAAGTCTTGCATATGCTGGCTTTCTCTGCAGCCATTCGTGGGAAGATCTGCCAGCAACCTGTGAATTTCCTCCCGTTTCCTCCCACCTTAATGCGGGCTACTGTCGTATAAGTGAAATATTCTTGAGGACAGCGTAAAACACCAATCAAATAAATAAATACTGCACAGTAAAGCTGTGTACGTATGCAGTAATGACAAAGTTTATTATGTAAACAAGTTAAAATTTTAACAAATTCAAGGCTTCATCATCAGGTGTAATAAAATCAAATCACATAGCAGACCAAAATACACTTGCATTGCCTGGTCATGCAGTGGGGATGCCACTGGTCTGAAATCACAAAAGGTCACTGAACAGATTGAGCTAAGGGGATGTCTTCAGTGATTGTTTGCAATGTGTCTTCCATTTTCCAGATTGTCAAAATATACACAAAATTCAAAAATGTTGTAAAACAAGGGCAGGGAATATTCATAAGCTTACTCCAAACTTACTTGATTGGTTTTGATCATCTTAGCTTCTAATGGATCACAACCTATTTCAGCAAAATATGCGTATGCCAAAAGCCCCTCCAAACAAGCAAGAGTTCCAAAGGTTACAAATCCTGGTATAGCCAATAGGACAATCCTGAAAACACGGAGAATGTGCAGTATTTGTACAATTACCTGAAACTGCTGAGAAAAAGTTACACATGAGCCAGCATCATCTGGATTAGCACACACCACCTCACTAATCTCAATCTATAGCAGCCTCACTGACCTCCATCTAGCAACCTCAGTATTATCCTAGTTTGTAGCATCCTTGCTATTTACAGTATAGCAGCCTCACTGACCTCCAAACATGTTAACCAAGTGTGCCTGCAGAGCTCCATGGGTAATTCGGCAGCTCATGAGGCATGCAGAAGTCCGTTTCACAAGGTATGTGACCTACGGGTATGTCTATCATAGGCCATTCTTCAGTTTCATTTTCACCAATGTATAGTACATGTAAATCTAAAATGAATATAAGAAAAGGACCAAAACATACTTAACACGCCTAAAGAAAACCAATAGTCTGTCCATCGCCATATGGATGACCCTGGAAAGTCCTTGAAATTTTAACATGCCAGTTTCCATTTAATTTGTACAAATACAGTACATATTTCAGTGAATCTTCAAATCTTGTATAAACTTTATGAAATAAACATCAGGTTTTGTTTGACATGAATCAAAAGTTAAAACGAAATCTTTGATAACACGAGATAAACCCAAGAGCCAGCCGTTAGATATGTCGTAGAAAATCTGATAACTTTCCATTTTGATGTGGTAAGTACTGTAGTAGTACATTTTATACTGTAAGTAAAATGGTGTAGTTTTATACCTCTGGGAATCATCGATTTTATATGAACAACATGATTTCCTAAATCAGGGCCCATAAGCTGTACGCGTTAGAAACTTACTTTTGCCCTTTTCTGATCGTGTCCATTGAGGACATTCTCTGGATGGCCTGTTGTCCTAGGTTGTAGCCAAATTTACGCACAGTTCCTCCCAGAATAAGGCACCAGAATGTGTGTCGAACTGTAGGATCTGGGTCAAAACTGGAGAAGAACACAACAGTTTCAAATTCTCTGTTTCACAACACTAAACAGTTTAATATGCAAGAAAGATAAAAAATTCACAGAAGTAACAAACCTTTTACTGCTCAAATGAGAAGTTTTAAATTTAAAGTATTGAAGACTTGAATGTAAACTTAAAAATCCACCTTATCCACAAAATTTTACTTAAAACTTACTGTGTAAAACTGGCCACTGATCATAGCTATAAATATTTTTTTTTTAACACAGAACTTATCACTATTACAACCATTGACATGAACATGCTTATTTTGTGAGACACCCATAAAAATGTTATAAATCTTCCCGGCATTATTACTTACACATACTTATTTATTTATCTGAATGGTGATCATGATCAGACTGAAGAGTATTTCACTTATATGACGGTCAGAATCACAGGTTGATGAGACTGGAATGAGACTAAACCATCCGCCTTTGTACAGGTACTCGGTAATATATAAACCAGCCTACTACTTGGCACCGGCAAAAGTGCTCTGTACAGTGGAGAAATACATGTAGGCATATACTGACTTGAAGAAGTTTATCCGACCCCCTGTCTCACAGATGTTCCACATTCGGCTGATACCACCCACATCTATCACACCCTGTAAGTCATGACACAACACAGTTAGTTAATACTCACTTTCGTTTGTTTTTTTATACAGCTTAATTAATATGAGAACCATACTAAAAAAAGTTAATGGCAAAAAATTTAAGCATGTTAGGTCAAATAATTAAGCTACTAGGACGCTGGAAAACATTGCTTGAGAATGCATCATAGCAACAACAGATTTTGATTTTCTTAAATTTTGGAAATCGTATTGAGATTTCTAAAAATTTTTTAAACCTAAAATGTACATTTCTCCATCCCTGATGTAAAAATATGTCATTAGTCTTATATCATGTAATAATACCACATGTTACAAACATCTGGACTCTAACCTTGACAATGATTGCCACCATCCCACTTATCATGACGAGGAACTGAAAAACATCCGTCCAGATGACAGCCTTATAACCACCCTGAAAACATGAGAACAAAATGAAAGGCCCTGTAATGAAAGCAGATTGTATCATGAAAAATATTAAAAGTTATTTCTCTCAAGTATTATTAATACACTAACTTTTCCACATGTGTGACAAAACTTCTCGTTCCTAGTGGTGATACAGTCATTTACACATCTAATTCTCCTTTATACACTTTGTATAGCTGTTAATGAATCGATCTCATCATATTAAGCTCTTTCAGAATTTGGTCCAATGCTCTTTACTGTCTTCACCGTCACCTGTGTTTTCTATACTACAGAAGACTAATCTAATGAATTGAAGATGCTGGAAACACAAGCTTTGGTGTCCATATTGCTTAGACACTTGTTACGAATCCAAATAATCAGAAGAATCTTACATCTCACATGTGAAATTTCATATAATCTTTCCTATTATTAACATCCAGCAGTGATATAGTTTGGAATGAAATTTAGGAGACCAGGATTCATGAATATGTTTTCATGGTCGAGCTTTCTTAATCAAATGAGGACCAGATTGGTGCCTGGGATAATTGGTAGCAGAAAGCAAACATTAAAAACAAGAAAGAACATCAAACAGAAAATGATTCAGTATCAATCTTTACCCCTGGTCTCTTAGCACTTGTCCCTTGATCAGTGAGGTCAATCCAAATGTCGGAATCCAGCTCTTGCTACTCTGGCTGTGACTACAAGTGAGGAGCTTTGTCAGGTACCTGGCAAAGGCTGGTGCTTTACTTTGGTTTCCTCCATCCCAAAAGGTTACCCCTATTATGTGAGTGAAAAATTTCTTGAGTAAATGTTAAACACCAATCAGATAAACAAACAAATCAGCATACATACGATACTGGTGTAGAGAATGCCAGCAGCTGCCATGATGATAATGGAGAGCCATGTTGGGGTGCCAGTCACTGAAAGAGACAAACAGTACCTGACAAGCTATGGTATCTTGCCAATGTGCATGTGCCAAGGTCGCAACCTTGACTGTAGTCCATTTTGCCACAAAGGGGCATTTTGCCACAAAGGGAACAGGGCCTTTTTAACAACTATAATGTTGGGCTTCATAGCTTGAAAATTGCAATCCAAAACAAAATGTTAAACATATGCTTCAGATGGATAAACTTGCGCCTGCTGGGTCTGTGCCGTGTTGGCTGGTTGCTACCATTTCAGCCTCGATCCAGGTTCAAGTGTTTCCTTTCGTAAAGAAGACTGATACTTTGGATTTGAGCCCAAAAGGGCTTAGTGGATGCTCACTGCTACATGAAACATGGCCACAAATGCTACTAATGTGCTATATGATGGCTGGCTTGAAAAAAAATCTTTTCAGCTTGGGAATGGTACATGTAATTCATATTTATTTAACCAACAAACAAGTGCTCGCAGACACACATTTTCTTTCTTTCTTTACATGATAGTAGAAAGTAGTTCTTTTACAATAATTTCAAGGTCACCTACCTGCCTCCAGTGTTATGGCTGGACCATACAAAACCACACCACTGTACCATGTCTGTAACACAAGACAACTGTAAGTTTCTGTAAGTCATTTCTACTTTCATTCATTTCACTTACTAAATTTTGTAGAAACAGTTCTCTGTTACATACATTATACTCCATCCAAATACTCATGAAATTATATATAAAACTTCAGAGAATAAATGTGTACTCATATATGAATATGTATGTAAATGAAAAAGATGGATTAGGTATTTCAAGAATTTTACCCTTAACATGATGGCAGTCAGGTTTATGGTTAGGGGCACTTTTCCCTTGACATAATGGCAGTCAGGTTTATGGCGAGAGGAATTTTTCCCTTAATATGATGGCAGTCAGGTTTATGTCTAGAGACATTTTTCCCTTAACATGATGGCAGTCAGGTTTATGGCTAGAGACATTTTTCCCTTAACATGATGGCAGTCAGGTTTATGGCAAGAGGAATTTTACCCTTAACATGATGGCAGTCAGGTTTATGGCTAGAGGATGATGGCAGTCAGGTTTATGGCTGGAGGAATTTTACCCTTAACATGATGGCAGTCAGGTTTATGGCTTGAGACATTTTTCCCTTAACATGATGACAGTCAGGTTTATAGCTAGAGACTTTTACCCCTAACATGATGGCAGTCAGGTTTATGGCAAGAGGAATTTTACCCTTAACATGATGGCAGTCAGGTTTATGGCAAGAGGAATTTTACCCTTAACATGATGGCAGTCAGGTTTATGGCTAGAGGATGATGGCAGTCAGGTTTATGGCAAGAGGAATTTTACCCTTAACATGATGGCAGTCAGGTTTATGGCTTGAGACATTTTTCCCTTAACATGATGGCAGTCAGGTTTATGGCTAGAGACTTTTACCCCTAACATGATGGCAGTCAGGTTTATGGCAAGAGGAATTTTACCCTTAACATGATGGCAGTCAGGTTTATGGCTAGAGACATTTTACCCATAACATGATGGCAATCAGGTTTATGGCTAGAGGAATTTTCCCCTTTACAAGATGGCAGTCAGGTTTATGGCAAGAGGAATTTTACCCTTACCATGATGGCAGTCGGGTTTATGGCTAGGGGCACTTTTCCCTTGACATAATGGCAGTCAGGCTTATGGCTAGATACATTTTTCCCTTAACATGATGACAGTCAGGTTTATGGCTAGAGATATTTTTCCCTTAACATGATGGCAGTCAGGTTTATGGTAAGAGGAATTTTACCCTTAACATGCTGGCAGTCAGGTTTATAGCTAGAGGAATTTTACCCTTTACAAGATGGCAGTCAGGTTTATGGCGAGAGGAATTTTACCCTTACCATGATGGCAGTCAGGTTTATGGCTAGGGGCACTTTTCCCTTGACATGATGGCAGTCAGGTTTATGGCAAGAGGAATTTTACCCTCAATATGATGGCAGTCAGGTTTATGGCTAGAGACATTTTTCCCTTAACATGATGGCAGTCAGGTTTATAGCTAGAGGATGATGGCAGTCAGGTTTATGGCTAGGGGCACTTTTCCATTGACATGATGGCAGTCAGGTTTATGGCTAGAGACATTTTTCCCTTAACACGATGGCAGTCAGGTTTATGGCTAGAGACATTTTTCCCTTGACATGCTGGCAGTCAGGTTTATGGCGAGAGGAATTTTTCCCTTAACAAGATGACAGTCAGGTTTATGGCTAGAGATATTTTACCCTTAACATGATGACAGTCAGGCTTATGGCTAGAGGCATTTTTCCCTTGACATGCTGGCAGTCAGGTTTATGGCGAGAGGAATTTTTCCCTTAACATGATGGCAGTCAGGTTTATGGCTAGAGACATTTTTCCCTTAACATGATGGCAGTCAGGTTTATGGCAAGAGGAATTTTTCCCTTAACATGATGGCAGTCAGGTTTATGGCTAGAGGAATTTTACTTTTAACATGATAGCAGTCAGGTTTATGGCTAGAGACATTTTACCCTTAACATGATGGCAGTCAGGTTTATGGCGAGAGGAATTTTACCCTTAACATGATGGCAGTCAGGTTTATGGCAAGAGGAATTTTTCCCTTAACATGATGGCAGTCAGGTTTATGGCTAGAGGCATTTTCCCCTTAACATGATAGCAGTCAAGTTTATGGTGAGAGGAATTTTTCCCTTAATATGATGGCAGTCAGGTTAATGGTTAGGGGCACTTTTCCCTTAACATGATGGCAGTCAGGTTTATGGCAAGAGGAATTTTACCCTTTGTCATGTAGCAGAGCCATATCTAGAGCTATTTTACTTCTGGAAGGGGAATAAAAAGGGGAGTAAAAGCCATGCTGGGGACCCAAACTATATTCAAGTTATATTAAAACTATGAGTAAGCTGAACAAAAACATGATGGTTTACCAATAGGAAGTTTAGTTTTCATACAAATTTCTTTCATTCACAGACATAAAAGTATCAGAAAGCATTTTGAGTTGCATTTTAAAAAATTTTATCCACTTGAAATTTGTAGCAATTAACTAAGGTGATATTTCTGGGGAGAAATGTTGATTGTTTTGAACACACATTATATTTTGTTGCATAACACTGTATGTGATATTGTTACAACATTATATATGTATAATAGCTTATTTGCTAGTATGATGAACATGAATTTAGACTTCTAGATTCTTAATTTTAGTAGGATTTTTTTGTGAATCTTTTGTTTAATTCATATTTTCAATGGTGGGAGAAAAAGCTACCAGTAGTCATTTTAACTCATACCTTTCATATCTTCATGTGAAATTCTTAAAACCTTAATAGTATGTTTAAAACAAAAAATGATATATTGCATGTAAAAATAATAATTTTGAGATTTTAAATATAGTTTCATTTCTATTCCCACAATTATTGCTGAACCACACTAAAGCTTGAGCGTTATTACAGAGCAAGACTTTTACATGTACATTAAGTGTAAGTTAAGATTTTGTTCAGCATGTTTGTGGTCCCTTTTTATAAAACAGTCTTAACTAAGTCATTAGAAAGTTAAGATTAAGTTTTAGCTACGATTAAGTCTGACGTGTTTTGTCATGTTCATTGCCCTGAGGCCTGCACTGTCAGTAAAGAGAATATGGAAATGAAGAATATTCTTTAAGTTTCAGCTGTCTGCGTCTGGATATTCCATTTCACCTAAACTGGATAATAATTTACACTTAAACTCAAACATTCAGTTTTATCCTGGGTTTCTCTTTAACCATCTTTAAGTCACTATATTTAGAAACATGGCCAAACATTTGATTGGGTTCCTCCCCTTGTAGTGTAGATGATGAGAGATGTTCAGTGAACTTTAAATGTCAGACAGAAAGACAAGCTAATCCTAACAGCCTGACTCAGCCAAATGAGCTTTATCCAAGCTGGTCCTAACAGCATGTTACTCAGCTAAGCCAGTGCTACAACCAAACTCGGTCAATCAAATGAGCTTGAGTACTATATTAGTTTTGTGATTACCCTGTTCCACACTGGTTACCTTAGCCAAGCTACATGTAGTCCTACAGTCTCTGCTAAGCTAGTCCTAACAACCACTCAACTGACTCAGTTCTACAACATTAGCCAGACTAGTCCTACAATTGCAGCTAAGCTAATCCTAACTCAGCCAAATGGGCTTGAGTACTAACTTTTGTGGTAGCTGAGTTGCAGAGCCAGTTCTACAACCTTAGCCAAACTAGTCCTACATACTCTGCTAAGCCAGTCCTACAACCAGACTCAGCCAAATGAGCTTGAATACTCCATCAGCTTTGTGCTAGCTGAGCCAGTTCTACAACCTTAGCCAAACCAGTCCTACATACTCTGCTAAGCCAGTCCTACAACCAGACTCAGCCAAATGAGCTTGAATACTCCATCAGCTTTGTGCTAGCTGAGCCAGTTCTACAACCTTAGCCAAACTAGTCCTACATACTTTGCTAAGCCAGTCCTACAACCAGACTCAGCCAAATGAGCTTGAATACTACATCAGCTTTGTGCTAGCTGAGCCAGTTATACAATCTTAGCCAAGCTAGTCCTATAACCTGACTGGATCGGCCAAACGAGTTTAAACTTACTGTTACACAGATTCCCAAAACAGATCCAAAAAGGCGAACAAAGCGAGACTTGAACCTCAGCTCCAGATACTGAAACAGATAAATCCATATCTAAATTACAATGTACATTAGTTAGAACCTGAAACAGCCAAGAACAGCTGTTGCCCATTTTGTATCTGCAGATTAATCCATATCAATCTGAGGATTTGAACACAAAGTACTTTGCATAAAATAACTTCACGTATTTGTAAATTGGCCATAAATACATATAGCAATCAAATGAATAATATCTAAATGATAGATCTGAGGGAAATATTTGATTAACAGAAGATCATATGATTACAAATACATAACGATAGCCTGACACTTTTTAGGTTAACGCTGAAAAAGTCTCAGTTCATTCTGAATATTATTTTATTTATAATTATTCAGAATATCCAAACTTTTGAGGCTTAGCCTAACATGACCGAATGTATACATGTACATCCCAACTCTACCAGCAAGTTCACCTTTTGCCTGCTATTAATATACATGAAAAGTTTAGTGCATATCATACCTCATAGACACTGACAAGTTTGAGAGGCTGGAAGAGAGGTACCAGAAGAATGGCTGAGAGGATATTAGCTGATATGGCAGTGAGGACGAACAGCCAGAGCATGGTCCCATACACATACATCTCTGCTGGGAAGCCAATCATCAGGACAGCCGACTGGAAACTGACCAATAGTGACACAGCCACGGGTATGACCTGCATGTGCCCATTGCCCAGCAAGTACTCGGACGTGGTCTTCTGCCGACCTCCGGTGAAGGCATGGTATATCCCAATAAATACTGACACGGCAGATATTATGCCAAGCAAGACAAAATCAGCTGTCTGGAACATGAACTGTCCTCCATTCTCTGATGCCATTCTCACTGAAATAAAAATGAAAAGAAAAAAAAATAAATATATATATATATATATATATATATATATATATATACCTGTTTACTGAAATTTCAAATAAATTGTTTATTTGGTTGGTGGTTTGCTCTACACAAAGGAACACTTCACTACCCTGACAGGCAGCATTATGGACTCACAATGCATTGGTGAGAGACTCCTGTGTCATATTGTACAGCAATAGCATGCTAAGCGCCTTACCATGGAGGCCCTTTATTTCACCTGAAGTTTAGTTAGTAAAAATACACTTTTACAAGCACACAGAGGCCATAAAATGGTACTACTGATGTCAACCCTGATTTTATGCCAGAAAAGCCACAAATCTCTGTTACAGTTCTTTAACTTTTTGTCACATACACACCTGCCAAATGATCATTATAACAAGGAGAAAATGGAAGGGCAAAGTAATTTCAGTAAACCTACATGAGATGTTATTTTTAGTGATAACTCCCTGTACTCAAGGGTTAAAGTGAAAATGAGGGTTAAAGCTGTCAAGTTTTCCTTAATTAAGAAATTAAGAAGCTTTAAGTTTGATGCCTTAATGGCTATACATGTATGCAGCCAAACCCTTTGCTAAACAACACAGCTTTCATCAATCCCATACATGCACATATAGCATATACAGGAACCTGAAACATAGATTTTGTTTTGGCTATATTCAGGACTGAAATTTTACTTAACTTTCATATGGGTATTAAATACTTGCTTAACTTCTCATACACCGTTGATCAGTCCTTGGCAGAGCACAATGGCATGTACCCTAATTCTTCAACCTTTTCACATATAAACGAACAACTTTCAGAGCAATTTATGTACATTTTTAATCTGATTTTGGAGACAAAACTACATTGCTTAGATTGACCAATTTCTGGGCTTACCACAAGCAAAACTTTATCAGTCTATACAGAAGAATACCTTCAAAAATGCTCGAATAAACACCTTGCAAACATGCGAAAAAGTTCAAGAAATGCAGTAGTTCAATATATTAGTACGAGAACCTTTAGTTTTCATGAAACACTTATTCGCGGGTCTCCAAAAGAAAAACTACAATATCAAAACTTAATTTGTCTACTGTAAATACATATGCGTTATGTTACAGTGGTTCTGAACCAAAGACAAAAATATTTGAGTTCACAGCACTATTACATATACCTTACACATGAGTTCAGACTCTCATTGCCTTAACTGCATGAAGTGATGTTCATTGAGAACGTATATCCACAGCACCATTACCCAGTTCAGGGATACTTGTCACCACATTCATGTCTGCATCCTTGGGTTCTCTGAAAGCTGGGTCTCTGATACGAATTTATCACTTTTTGAGATATCTGGTGATGTCCATTTTTATGTCAGTCTAAACGAAAGGGTGGAGGCCTTGTTTTATATGTGAATGACAGAATGAGTGGTTGCTATCTCAGGGGAGACTTGAGTAGTATCGATGAAAATGGTAATTTTGAATGTCTATTTATTCAGTGTGTCACAGGTGGTATTAGTTATTGGAAATATATATATAGACCCCCCCCCCAATATTTTAATGAACATTTATTGTCTGTTCTCAAAATATGTGGAGATGAAAGGGAAAAAGGTATCATTTTATGGGTGACTATAATCTAGACCATTTTAAGTTAGCAATATTCATTAGCAATTTAGAATTTATCGTAAGAAATTTATCTTCTCCGTCTTACAAGGAAACAATATTTTGAACATCAGTTCAACAAGAAAGATCATGACATGAAAAAAGATGTCGAAATAAAAAAGCAAGTAAGAGGCAAGTTTTCAATATAAATGGTAGTGACACTTGTGATGAGACCGTGATTGCTAACAACTTTAATGAGTACTTCAGTACAATAGCAAACAGACTAATGAGCAACATGGACTCCTCAAATGAACAATTTACAGATTTTCTTGGACAACCAGTTGGATCAGAGTTCAACTTTTCGTATGTCTCTCCAAATTTTATTCAGTCTGTGATAAGGAAGCTGAAAGGTAATTCCTCGCCTGAGTTAGATGGAATACGTACATTCCTTGTGAAGTTAGTGTCAGATGTAATATCTACAGCTCTAGCACACATTATCAATTTATCTCTTACTTCAAACCTCCTGGATTTTACTCTATTTGCATATGACACAAGTTGCATTTACTCCAACAATGACGCAACTCAAATGATTTCTGTCATAAATCTCAAGTTGGAAAAAATTCATATGCGGCTTCTGGCCAACCGGTTATCTCTGAATATCCTGAAAAACCAAATATATGTTAATAAAACCCAATAACAGGAAAACAAACGCAATTCCCTGTTTGTTTATCTCTGATAACAAAATTGAAAAAGATGATAAATTCAAATTTCTAGGTATATTTTTCATGAGAAACTGATCTGCGCTGTTCATATAAGCTACGTATGTTCCAAAACTGTCAAGAAATAAAGGCCTATTTCACACATTAAACACTCTGTAAATAAAAAGACCCTCCTAATCCTTTATTACTCAATTATTTATCCATATCTACTATACTGTAATATATTATGGGGAAACATATATCAGACACATCTCAAGCCCTTGTACATAGTTCAAAAAAATGGCAATTAGAACAATTACTTTACAGGCCGCCTTTGCCACACCCAACTGCCTTTTTGCCAACTGAAAATCTCACCCCTTGCCGAACTATCTCCATTTTCTACTCTGTACAAACTCATATTTACTTTTATTCCACAGACACTATTCCTGTAAGTTTAAAGCCCTGTTTAATCAAAAAAGAAATTTTAAATCCGTATCACATGTGAGATAGACATGTAGCCTTGCACAAACCATTGTATAAAACAAATGTTATTTATTCAGAACTTCGGATCCTAGGGAATGGAATAAGCCTCCATTAACACTAAGATCAGTTTCTTCTAAATCGCACTTTCAATCTTTATTAAAAGCTTTTCTATATTCTATGCTGTAATCTTCAGTCTAACATTACACAATTAAGGCATAGTTGAGGTAAAATAAATACATATATAGTTACAAAAAAATTATTTTGACACAAACCAGAATGTCAGCCTCAATGCCTCAATTATACATGGGATACAAGGTCAACCTGAGCTTTATTCCCACCATACATTATATCTTTTTAGACTTTATTGTGATCACACTGTGTCTGTATTTTGTTGATGTCTTAAAATCCAATGTGTATTATTATTGCATGGCCAATAAAATCAATCAATCAATCATTTACCTTGCTCCAGATATAGTTAGTAAGTAGCTTATTCTGATCTGCTTGTTAAAATGAATTATAAAAACTGCTGAAATTAAGAAACGCCACTAAAACCTCTGAAGAATTGTATTCCATTTATTTCATTTCATTTTTTCATTTATTCATTCACCAATATACCTTGTACAAATATACAATTATCAATAGATTATCAATATGAGACAGCATTGGCAGGAGTATGGCTCCACATAGGATTCTATCCCAGCTTATAAGTATAAATTAATATTGATGATGGTTGATAGGGTATTATTCAGAAAACAGATGCCACTCCGTATTTTACAGAAATATGAAAAAAAAAAAAACAACACACACACACAAATGACCCACATATGCTACTTTGCGAACACTACGTACTGGGCATATGTTGCAGGAGTTTAGATTTTAGTTGATTTTTAATTTAAACAGAGATGTATTAGTGAGACTCCTGATTTGTGTTGATAATCTATTCCATTCCTGGGGCGTGCATACTTGAAATGAGTAGTATGACAATTTACTTCTACAGAGTGGTCTATTAAAAGTAAGAGACCTTCCTCTGGTACTGTTCAGTGTACATTTGTTTGTCTAAGAAGATAGTTTTTAAATATAGTTGGAATTAGTTCTGAATGGTGGATATATTTATGTTATAACAACTAGAATCGAGAATTTATTAAGTTCCAATTATGGCAAGATTTCTAATTGTCGAAATAAAGGTTGTGTAACAGCATACACTACCACAGCACAAGACAAAGTGCTCATGTTTGCAGTGGCCTGAAATGGCCTCAGGTGTGACTGATATGAAGTCTTTGCCCAAAGTGCATTCCCATATCACAAGTAAGCATATATATCAGAGAATGGTTTAGGATAAACAAAGGTTTTTTCTTGATTGCATCTTTAATATTACTTAGAACACCAAAAACTGCTTGAAATTTTCTTGCAAATATGAGTAATGTGACCACTTTAACTTCTTGTTAAACGTAAATCTTAAAAAATTAAACTGGGACACCTTTTCGATCACTTTCCCTCATATGCTGAGCACAGGTAGCGTAGAAGGTGTGCGTTTAGAGCTGGGTAGCATAAACATATACTTAGTTTTATCAGTGTTTAGAGAAAGGTGATTGGAACAAAACCATTCACTGGTTCTCTGAAGTTAGAGTGTTAAATGGGCCACGCATGTTATTGGATGAAGAGGTGGTGCTGGTGTCATCAGCAAAAAAGAATGTAGTGTAACAAATCAGAAACTTCGATAAGATCATTAATATAGCGCAAAAAAAGTATTGGTTCCTATAAATGGAGCCCGAAGGCACTCCACAGTTAACAGATTTAAGTGGAATTAGAATGAGCATTACAGGTATTAAAGGTTCACTGTGTTCGGTTAAAAGTGAGATAGCCAATTGTCAGACAAACAACGAATGCCATAACAGGCTCAGTTTTTGTAGCAATATATGGTGGTTTAGGGTGTCCACATTTGACAAGTCAGCAAACGTTACCACACTGTACATTTTATTTTCCTTTGCAGTCACTACTTTTTGGTAAAGTGAACAATCAGCATATACTGAAGGGTGATTAGATCTAAAACCATACTGATTTGAATTTATAATATTATTTGTTTCCAGGTAGTCGTCATTTGAGTTAGTAGCAATTTATTCAATTATTTTCACTAAAATATGGTGAGAGGGATACTGGTTGATAGTTTTGAAAAAATGTCTGTTATGCCAGTTTTGTAAATTGGAGAACCTTTAGCGGCTTTAAAGCCGTCAGGGATGGTTTCAGATCAAGGTAAACGAAAGATGAACTATGTGTGTTAATGGAAAAGATATGATAGGAGAAACTAGTTTTAGTACAGAGGTCCAGATGTCATCTAATCCAGCAGCGCAGGGGGTCTTCCATTAGAACTGGTCATCTCAACAACATTTCTAGTAACAACAGGAAATATGAAGTTGGTTCCATAGAGAGTGCTGATAGAGTCTGCAACAGTTCAATTAACATGCGGTAATCTTGTCTCTAGTTGGGATGCAACAGTACTAAAATAATCATTAAATTTATTGCACTTTTATCATCAGTAATTACATCATCAACGTTGGAACTACAGCTAGAAGGTAGCCCTTGTTTTTTGTTCCTGTTCATAAGTTCATTAAGCCCTTTTCAAGTTTTCAATATGTCTGCATTGTACTAACTGAGTCTGTTTTCAAAATAGGTTTTCTGACGCGAGTTGAGTCTGTTATGGTAAGCCATGTATTGTTTCCTCGTTTCTTGGTCTTTACTGACCAGTTGTAGTCAATAAAGCATGTTCTTTTTGTGGATAGATATAAGCATACAGGTTGTAACGCAAGGTTTAAAGCAAAAGACCTCAAAAATCAAAGTTGGCATCACTAAATAGACCACTTACAACTTTACATAATTTTTTAAAATTTTTGTGAAAAGAGTTAGAGGCGCTCAATCATTTAAATTCTAAGGTAGACCATATCATACTGTCAGAGGATAGGAACTCTAACGTCACAGGAAGTTTTTTCAACTCTGTCATGACACCGAATGTTGGAATAACTCTTTTCACCCATGAGTGAAAGATTACTGAAATAATGTTCCCATTAGAACATTAGAAAAAAAGATGATGTGATGTCAGAGTTCCTAGATACCATCAGTATGGCTCATAAAGCCCAGCATAGTATTGAAATATCTGAATGCCTTGCAACATTCTTAAAAAAGTCTAAAAAAATAAATTAAGTATTTTCACTCATAGTTTTCAGTTGTCTGTAGGATGAATCTAACTTAATATTTTAGCTTTTTCTTTACTTTAATAATGCAGGTTTTGGTATAAGTGAAGGTAACTACTGACTGGGAAGCATCCATTATAAACTTATCGCAGAAAGTATCAATAGCTATACTGACATCAGGTCTGACTTATGATTGCACCCCAGTTAGTTTTGTTTAACTTGTTGTTTAAAAGTTACAGAAAAATAGAACAGAAAGAGCAGAAAATTATTTATTAGCATGGTCTTCATTGTATAGGTACATGTCAGAGCTATGTGAAGTAATTCCACATGTAATTGCTCATGTAATCACAGTGATTAGTGTTTTGAATATGCACACATCTATTAGTGCATATACATCATATACATGCATACATATAAGGCCTCCACCAGGCCTCCCACTTTTACGTGCCACTGACCTTAATGTTCTCTGTGGACCCTTTGTGAACCCTCCAGACACTCTTTGACAATACTCTGCGAGAGGCAACTTTGTTTTCACACGAACAGAATCTCTTGTAGAAGAATTCTGCCACACCAAATGCAGTGTTAAATAAACTTTTACACGTGCATATTCTTCTGTAACACTGGCTATATACATGAGGGAATGAGGCAGCTCATACACAAGCCACTGGATGTACAGGACATCATATAAGGACTCCCTCTGGAAATACCTGCAACAGCAATATTTCCAGTAAAGAAACAGAGATGGCAAAGCCACGTTGTTCCTTCCGAAATCAACGTCCGGCGAGTGCCGAAAATATTTATTACAGTTCAAACTTACATTTTAATTAAAGTAGTGACACAATAAGAACATAACGGGCTTTCATACTCTGTGAATTGGTATTTTGTGTACAGTCCAAAGCTACATAAATCTTATCCATTTAGTTCTCTCAATGTCACAGTGGTTAATTACCAGTATCAAGAAACATTATTTAAAGCAACTCTCAATATAATAAGCAAACAAAAAGCGAAAGTTTATCAAATCTAGACAACATAAAGTTTTTACAATGGCACTACCATGGTAACGATCGCTAATCGCCGGAAACTTCTGTTATGTCAAAATACTACAGTTTACTCAATGAAACAACGAAAATCACGTTACAGTTCATTCGGGAACCATTAAATCTCATATTTGGCACATAGTACAATGATAAACATACCTGCAACAGCAATATTTCCAGTAAAGAAACAGAGATGGCAAAACCACGTTGTTCCTCCCAAAATCAATGTCCGGCGAGTGCGTCGACAATTGTTGCAAATTCGTAACTTACACAACAGAGAGTTAGCGGAATCGGACTACTAAATATAATAATATATTCAGCGTATGTGTATATTTAAGAAAAAGAAAAATGTATAGATGGGAGGCACTACAACACTGCCTTACACTTCCAGCTGTCACTGTATACGTGCACCTTGTTTTATGTTGGCACTCAGACGATCAAATCTTGGTGATGTTGGTTTTTTAGTTTGTATTGCACATGCAAAAAATTCATTGTTTATAGATTGATTTAGAGAAATCACTAGCCTATCTCTGCAAGTTGAATTGATTCAGAAGGCCCTCAGGAATGGAGCAATATAACCTTTTCAAGCTAGTATCAATACCTTGAAACTACCACATTTCTTTTTGTATTTAAAAACTAAATTAAAGGCAAAAAAAACCCCACACTGAAATAAAGTGTTTATCAGATAAAAATTAAAAAACACATGCATATAAATGAACTACTTTACCTGACAATGTTTAATCGTTTTTTATCTGACGCACTTCATGCGAGTGTGTTCTTTGTCTTTAAAGGACCATCTCATGAATATATATTGTGGATATCATTGACCTCTGTTAACATGAACAAGCTGAACAAGCTGAACAAGACATGCAGCCTTCAAATTTGCAATATCAAGCAAACTGACATCATTTTGAAACTGAAATGTCACTATTGTCATTTACATAATTGTTCACATACCTGTTTTCTTTAATTTCCTTCTGCTTGAAGAGATGTTCGCAAAGTCTAGGTATACAAGGCTTGGATTTAACCACAATGAACCTCCAGGCAGATTAAATTTCTTCAGGTATCTATGACTACCTATAGGAAATTTTTTGACAGTTGCCTCTGGGTCAAGAGCCTCTGGGTCAACATACACTACTCAACATTGTGCCTATAGACAGGTAAACCATAGGAATGTTCCTCAACACTGTCATAATGTATTCATGATCACGATTTACATCAAAGCTGAGGAGTAAGATTACAGTAAGTTCTGATACTCTGGTACTGTATGAGTATCAGAATACAATGGCAGAGTGTCATAAAGACAGCAGGAACATATACTGTTTATGTGTATTATAACAACATGACAGCCACGTGCAGGACAGTGGCACACTAGTATCTATGCCACATAACTTCAATCTGTACACAAATAATAGTACAGCCATAATCTACCCGAATATTTCCCGCTCATCTTGGAAGCACGGTCTGCGTATGGTGGGCCGACCATGGTCAGATGGCATTCAATTATCCGTATATCATCCACACTGGATTCAGTCAGGATGCGCGTATCGTGGTGCAAGTACCATCGTGGGCATGTGATCATCATATGAGTTTACCACAATAAATCAAGTACATATAAATGTACTTATCATGTAAACAAATTTGTACATTTACTGTAAAATTCTACAACCAAATCAGCATTTTTCAGTGGTAATCAAACGTGAAGCAGTACTCAATGTGTATGCCTGTAGAATGTCACTAAAAAAAGGCATTCAGTTTTGGTCTCTGCTAATTTATCCTGTATTAGTACAATGTGAGGGTGAAAACTCTACAACAATGTAACCATTTTGATGTTTGCAGGCTATCTAAAGCAGCTAATAATGACAGGAGAGCATCATTTGTCTATGTTCCCAATCACAGCATGATACACGTACACCCACGATGGTGATTATGGGCCTACCATGGGCAGACGACAGCATCAGGATGGCAGTCTGGAGCGGATCAGGGTCCTCATATGATGGCCAGACCCTACGAGAACAACCCGGCCACAATGGGGGTAGGATGTTCAACTAGGATCTGGCTGTACTGTACCACAAATATATGTACAATACATCACTTTAACATTTAAAATTTTGCTTCAAGTTTCTTGTACATGTAAACAGTGTCACTATTTATTTGTGAAGCCTCTGGGGATGAGTGGCTATAGTGCCCTATCACAAGAAAATGACCTATAATGGACAAGCATGATCATGTGGGAAAACAGCCATCATGTTTCTACATACTCCAACACAGTCATGGTCGGGGGGTATTGGTGCAGAGGGGACATGTGCAACATCTGTCAAAACTCACTCACATAGTATATGGGCAGTCAACCTACTTGCATTTTCTACCAGATTTTTAAATCAGTAACTAAAACTAATACTAAAGGGCTAATAGTTAAAAAAAGATTGGTGGAGTTATCAGTACTTAAAAGGAGTGTGAGATTGTGCCCAAAGACAGATATTTGCAGACAGGTCATCGAATAAAGAAAAAATGAAGTTACAAGCTGAATTTAAAATAAGAGTTACGATGAACAGAAAATACACCCAAACAAATGCATTTGCTTGAAATGTATTAAACAATACCAGCAAAAATGAGGTGGGTATAACCCCTGAGGGTAATCTTCACAGGTGTTGATGATAGGTATGTGGTTACCATGACAACCGGGCATGTGGAAAAATGTGTCCATAACAAATGAAAACTTTATGCAGAAAACAGTTGGAGTAGTGGCCTGGACACAAATTATTGTTATTTATAAAGTATTTATAAGGAAAATGGCTATCTGGTTACCATGACAACCGTGAAAATAGTTAAATGCGAGTCATGACATATCATCATCTGTACCTATGTATCCACCAAAAATTAAAACTCTGCCTGGAAAACTCTTGGAGTTGCAGCCAGGACACGTAATCATATCTATTTATATAGTATATATAAGGAAAATGGTTATCTGGTTATCTGTTTTGGAAAACATTTAAAGTCATAGCCCGGTTACAAAATCATATCTATTGTAATCATGTCCCATTCTGTCTCCTATGTGTGACATTTCAACCAATTACATCAATAGAGTTTTCTCAGAATGGTGATGATGTAGTATACATGTATATAATGAGAAGTGAGAGAAAATATATGATATTTGACTTTAATCAAATAGTACTAACTGGGCTGTGTATTATAAATGGCTAGACTACCGAAGAGAACTTTTTTTTTTTTTTTTAAATTTCACAACTGTATTAGGCCTACAGTAGGCCTATGCAAGGAAAGGTATCAAAATTTTAAAATACACTATGTTATATATGAAATTATGAGAACTAATGTGTCTAATTTGCTTGATTTAGCAAGTGTACTGAATGGTGACGTCAGGGGATGTACGTATGCTCTATACACACGCACTGAGCTTAGCGTCCAGTGGCATATATTCATGCAAACCATCACACGGCCGGGGGATGCGGGGTGTAGGGAGTCTTAGTTACTGAGAAGATGTACAAAATGTCTACACAGCTATTTACTCCTTCACTGACTAAGCCCTATTTAGCAATAACAGTAAAAAAAACATCATATTGCATCATGAAACATCCCAAAACTTCGATATGATAGACACATCCACACATGGCGTACAACAACAACCTGCAAAGTATAAGCCTACCCATTATTCAAATGCCCTTGGTTGACAAATGCGATAATGCCCCTATCATACTTTAGTACATCAAGGATAAAAATGTTAATTTCCCAAGGATAAGATGTTGCACCTACCCAGTTACAGCAGGCAACATTTGTCATTAACATAGTAGGGTGATCCACGCCGCTTGGCTCAGCACGTGCTCGGTGACGGGAATTGGACACCGAGTGGACAAATGGGATGTTATCACTAGTATGTCAAGTTCATGAAGCTTGCGGGCTGGCATCGCCGTCATATAGGCCTATGTATGTTTGCATCACAATGAAAGCGTGAGAATCTCTGGGCCTGATGCAACTTGAGCTGGTATAAACAGGATATAAAGGCTGCACCTTTGGCTTTTATTTAAATCTCTCAGGCAACAGTGATAACAAACCTATCTTAGTTAACTGGGATATGATTATAGCCTAACTAATCTGTTGAAGTCCTGCAAGCCGGTTTACAAACATATTAACATGGCAAACTAGGGCCTAGCCCTGTAATCACACGTGCAACAACTTTGGGCTCGTGTAGGCCTCGGTGTCTTACATGTATAGTCTACCACACTGACGCCTGACAAGGCTAATGCCGCAGTACACTACATGTACCGGCTACGCCCTCGCCTAAATGATCTGTCTATTGGCCTATATGTACTTGTAATTGTATACCTACATGATAGACTATATGTCTAATCGAATTTATTTATAAAAATAAAAAAATAAAAATAAAAACAGGCTCGCCGATTTACCGTTCAAAATCGGTAATATACAGTTCCTACAACATAAATGTACATATAAAGCTGTCGCATTATAACTTTCTCAAACTTCGAAAGCATTTCTAACTCTAATAAATAGTACAAGTGTAGGCTACAAGTCTGATATTTACTGAAAGGCAATAAGTTGAGTTATTCTTATATACAGAAAACTTGATTTGATTAGAAAATATGTATTTTTTGTTAAACAATCCCCAGTATATATGGCCTCTTTAAATGTGTCGGACTTCAATCATACCAACTGAGAGATATCCAGCAACATACCCACTAAACAGAATGTAATATCAATAATTCTGTTCCCTAAGAAGAATCGGGAAAAAGTGATAATGGAGACCAGGCATGTCAAAAAATCACAGCCTTTCATTTGAATTTTTCATAATTTTTTTTTAAGCTTTCTTTTCCTTTAAGAATAAAATCGATGCATGAAACACCGACGTATGTTATCACCTCTGTGTATAATAATTTTATTGAAATACCGCAAGAGTTTTATTCTCTAGTCCAAAAATATGTGATATAATTAAAGGCGTGTAGCACAGAGAGCAAAACCAGAGCAGACAAAGTGTGATAGCTGGCAAATTTTCACACGTAACCTGTGACATGCAGCCTCTAGTCAGTTTACCACTAGTAGCAATTTGCACGCCTCCTTGCGCAGAATTAGTTTAAAAAAATACAGTGATACTAATTGCAATTTAATAGACGGCGCTGGTCTAGATAGCACTGTTGGAGCAGAGCGTCTGCTTCGAGAGGCGGTAGATCCAAGGTCAATCCTGGGTTGGGTCACATCAGTAAAATAGATTGAACAGGACGTCCTACTTGCCTTCGGTAAGTCGTCTCAGTGAATCAGCACTAGATAAAAAAGCAGTGGAAATAAGTTCTGCAACAAGGCGACATATTACGTGCATTCTAAGGACTCCTTCGTCGTCACATGAGTGAAAAATTGTTAAGTACGACGATAAACACCCAGCACTCACCCGCTTTAGAATTACTCAAAATGGTGTGTTGTCCTATCGGTCTATGTACAGTAGCCTATGGGCAACAAACTCACGTGTGTATAACACATAACTCCACCTTTCTGTGTCCCACTTGTAGTGACAGCAATTTGATATGTTGAGGAAACAGCAGAAACTATATGTATATAAGCGTATATGGAAGCTAATTAAAATCCGAGTATTCCGTTCTGGTGAATACACATGATGTACTACACATCTGCCACGGCTTCCACGCAGTCTGCACGAATGGCTTCAGCTTCAGCCCATTTTAGGAAATCATGGGCGTGTTAACAAGACAGTTAAAAAGTATAGCCATATAGGGCCTAATGGTTAAATTGATGGGCTTAATTTTCAATGTCCGAAATAGTGGGACGTCATTATAGTGATAGTAGTGTTATACGCGAAAATCTTTTCTCAATCTACTTTGTACGCTCAAAATATTCTTGTTTATGGGAAATTCTAGCCTGTTTTCAACCATGGTTTCCAGTAGTTTACAGAAACATGAGGTGAGTTACACTGGGCGGTAGGAGTTGTCTGATGAATTTTTTCCGGGTTTTGGAAATGGGTGTGACAACGAACGATTTCCAAGTTTGTGGGAGCTGTCTTTCTATCCGACTTGTATTTATCAGTTTCAGTACCGGTATTATGTTTCGTGGTTTTAATGGTAAAGGTTTAAGAATTTTGTGGCCTACTTTGTCTTCACTTGGCGAGGTTTCCTTTTTGCAGTGAAGGGCTCTCTGATATTCATGTCTTTGTTAAGATAAGGCTCCGCGTGGGCGTCGGAGTCCTTTTGTAAAACTGTGTTATCCTTGATTTGGTTTAAAGAGGGATTAAAATTTCGGTACCTGCTTTTATCAGCGAAGGATGTGGCGAAGCATTCAGCTCTCCATCCCCCGCCCGATTGGTTTTGTGTTCGCGATACAGAACTGGGATTTGGTTGATTGCTTTGCCTTACAAATGTTTGGTTTTGCTTTGATTTGTTTTTTTCTTTGTTGTTGTTGTATATATCATGTCACAATAGTCATCCCAGTATTTGGCTTTTGCAAGAGTGACTGACTTAAAAGCTGCAACTTTTAATAATGGTGTTTTTGCGTGGTGAGTTAGAAATCTGATTCTTTTAAATTTCCGTATTGACACTTTGCTTTTCTTACAGTTTTCGCGTATTCGCTGTTCCGTCCTGGAACCGGATTTATACATGTAGATCTTTTATAATGTGACGAAATAGAGTGTTTTCCTGCACTGCTGAGTAGAGCATCAGTTAAATTTTGTTTGAATAAGTCTATATCTAAGCAGTCGTCGTCAACAGATATATTTTGGTAATTTTTTTAAAAATTCCCCAGTTAGGTTTGTTCAGGGTTGTTAGAGTTTACTTCCATTTGAGGTGACCTACAAAGTTCAGTTTAGGATGGCGAAGTGGTCACTGCCAAAGTGTGTCTGGTATAACATGCCAGTCTGGTTCAGGGGCGAGATCAGGAGTATAGTGATATAGTGAGATCTATGACCATGATGTGTCTGGTATAACATGCCAGTCTGGTTCAGGGGCGAGATCAGGAGTATAGTGATATAGTGAGATCTATGACTATGGTGTGTCTGGTATAACATGCCAGTCTGGTTCAGGGGCGAGATCAGGAGTATAGTGATATAGTGAGATCTATGACCATGGTGTGTCTGGTATAACATGCCAGTCTGGTTCAGGGGCGAGATCAGGAGTATAGTGATATAGTGAGATCTATGACTATGGTGTGTCTGGTATAACATGCCAGTCTGGTTCAGGGGCGAGATCAGGAGTATAGTGATATAGTGAGATCTATGACCATGATGTGTCTGGTATAACATGCCAGTCTGGTTCAGGGGCGAGATCAGGAGTATAGTGATATAGTGAGATCTATGACCATGGTGTGTCTGGTATAACATGCCAGTCTGGTTCAGGGGCGAGATCAGGGGTATAGTGATATAGTGAGATCTATGACCATGGTGTTACTTGTGCCAAAGTCTATTCTTGTGCCCTCGCTGTCATTTAGCGAAACTGAGCTGTGCTGCTCTAACTATTTATTTATTTGATTGGTGTTTAACGCCGTACTCAAGAATATTTCACTTATACGATGGCGGCCGGCATTATGGTATTAAAAAGCATTATTACAGTTTCTTCTTCTTCTGTTTGTGGTGCGGAATTTTCGTGTTCGGCCTTTTGCGATGCCTTTGTAATCGTAGTGTTACGATTTGACGACACACTTTGTTTAGTGAGTTTTTGTGTCTGGTTGTCTTGTTCGACAGTTTCCGCGTTACTCACCCCTATATCTGCTTTTATAAATTCAGTTGTTTTGGGTCTTTTGTATGCTTCGTTCCCTTTACAGCCTACTGAATGACTGTGTTTGCAGTTTGCACAGGCAGGTTTTGTATAATTGCAATTTTAATAAACACGAGCAGGACGCTGGGTGTTGATGTGGTATCCATACACAGCTGTCAATGCCATATATCACGCCTTTGCATTGTTCTGTGCACTGTATTTGTGGCTCGGTATGAGTTCAGTAGGTCAACTCGCAGAAGCTTCTGAATGTGCGCTTCAGATCTACACCAGAGGTTTAGGTCACCACCTGGTAATTCGGTTACGCCGTGGACATCCTCAACTATCTTTTAAAAGTCCCGTGTCACTTTAGTCTTATGGAATTTAGTAGCCGTCATATTTACCAGGCTATGAACAAAGGCTAAAAAGTTTGCCAAGTTCGTATCAGCTGTTTGAGCAAATCGATCGTTTCGGGGGAAGGGTTCATTTCATAGATATCATTGGCCTTTCGTTTCGCCACGTTTAATTGTGATTTAAAGGAAGTGTAGTAAATAAATATAGAGTAATATTTCTCAAGAATAAGCAAGTGTACTTGGCTTTGTTCCGCGTTGATCTGCAGCAGATTTCTTTATGTTAGTTGGCTCCTGGGCCTTACGCTTTTGTTTGTTGGCTTAAGAACCTTCAGCTGTTGTTTGGTGGCTTCAGGTCCTTCAGTTGTTGTTTGATGGCTTCAGGTCCTTCAGTTGTTGTTTGCCGGCTTCAGGTCCTTCAACTGTTGTGTGCTGGCTTCAGGTCCTTCAGTTGTTGTTTGCCGGTTTCAGGTCCTTCAACTGTTGTGTGCTGGCTTCAGGTCCTTCAGTTGTTGTTTGCTGGCTTCAGGTCCTTCAGTTGTTGTTTGGTGGCTTCAGGTCCTTCAGTTGTTGTTTGGTGGCTTCAGGTCCTTCAGTTGTTGTTTGCTGGTTTCAGGTCCGACAGGTTAACACTTGAAGTAGACTTGAAGTCGACATAGACGTAGGGCGATCCTTTCATGTGTGTAATGCATGTTGATAGGTATATATTCAGCCAGAGGAACTGCCTTAAACAACGTAGTGTGCGATAACGTGTGGCTGTGAGTGTAATCGGAAAACTCAAGGGCTTGAAACAATAGCACAAACACAGATAGAGGCCACTCCTTAGAGGCATTATAGTCACCGAGATATGGTTTGGTCTGATTGACACGGCTTGGGGTGGGGAAGCGGGGTGCGTTCTGGGTGTATGATATTTCGGTGGCGGCAGCACTGGGCTCTCCATGCCACAAGAAGACACAACAAATATTTCCTTACCTAATGCCTCCTCGTCATCATATGACTGAATGTTTGTTAAGTACGATATAAAACCCAACGTCTACACACCCGTAAACACATACGTACATGGACTAATGATTCCCTTTTAGGCAGTACCCCTGATAAGAATGAAAGTTCGACAATGCAGTTGGAATACAACAACGTAGAAAATTGAGAAGGTTTTCTTGATTTTTTTTACATTTATTCACCAGATCAGAAAATTTACCTTTTTACCCAGCTTTATACATATTAGTGAGCTATACTTGTGTCAAATAATGGGCCTATCTTGTGTTCGCACACAGAAATCAGTATCCTTTAGGTATTACCACTGCAGCATACCATTATATTATAGATAATGTCATGGATTACGTCAACAAAAGTACACGTATTCTGTTCGAATAATATCTATGTTGTAACAGAGACACATAATCTATTCTATCATGATTCATCAGAAAACACAGTGTTGGCCCTTTTTTCTGTTAGTTCACAGATACGTTTTCAAAGCATAGAAAAACACTCCCCAGGAGATCCCATCAATCAAGTGATTAGGGCGATGAGTCCTTGACTTCTTACACACATGACATCATTAATAATCATGCCACGTGAGAGCGATGAGGAGACAGGCGACAGATATGATAGTCAGGCTCAGGATCAGCTTAAGACAGATCCGATCAAACTGGCGGGACTGTTCCTTTGCATCGTAGAGAACTCTCTCTTCCGGAACAAAACGGTGGATCTCTGGATCGGCGTTCACATAGCCGTTCCTATTTGGTTGGTCTTTGTTCAAATCGGCCACTTCGTTCTCTTTTGGATCGTTCTCCAGCACGGCGTGTCGACGACGGAACGCCCTGACTGGCTCTGGAAGGTGGTATATGTAGAGGCTGAACCCAGTCAGCAGCACGGACAGGGTACCGAGCATCAATACAACTAGCATGTACAGAGCTGAAACAAGTCATTAAAGGAACATACCTGTAAAGTCGGAGTAGGCATCATCTAATAGACCACTTCAAACTGTGCATAAAGATGCTTTCATTTAATTTTTAGACTCTTGTTAAGAGAGGTAAAGGAGTTCAAACGTCTGGATTCTAAGGTGGGCTATATGGACCATATTATATCACAGAAAGATTTTCCAACTCTAAATCACGACACTGAATGTTGGGATAACTACCTTTATCCACTAGTAAAAGATTACTGAAATAACGTTATCAAAAATTCGTTCCTTCTGGTGAAGATCAAGAAAGAAGGTAATGTGACGTCAGGGTTCCTAAAGACCGTCAGTATGGCTCATAAAGCCCACCATAGGAATCAAAAATTTTTCATCTAGATTTATAGTATATAAAAGACTACAACATAAAGAGTAAAACCAGGCCAGTGACGACAGTGTGGTAGTCTGCAAAAAGTCATAATCCCTCTGGCACCATGGCCATTTTTACCAGGTAACAAATAATAGCAAATGCATTGATGTTAATTGCAAGGTATTAGGCGTCTCGGGTCAGAATGTTGTACTCAGAATGTTGTGTTGTCACCATATTTGGTATACAAACACATGAAAATGGGACATTTTACTTTTACAACGGCGCTTAGGTTTCATTGTGGAGGAAACCGACAAGGGTCCTAGGTGAAACCGTCGAACCCTGTTAAATCACTTGCAGCTGTGGAGAATTCAACAGAAATTGAATCGCAATATATCGAGCAAGCTAATTTGTGCAGTTCTGATAACGTATGTATCAGATTGTGTGTGATAAGGGGCAAATCGATAACGCTTAGGCAGCAAGGCTCTACAACTGTTGATTAATTAACCCACTGATTTCAGCATGATGTGATCTATCTTATTAGTACACTGAGAGAAAAGTTTGGGTCAACTGACTAAAAAATCTGGGTAGTACAGTTGAGCTTATTCGATTAAAAAAACTGAGTCATGTAACCAGATCAGTTGAGTCATGAACGAGTCATGTAACCAGATCGATTCCTGTGAGCTTTTAAACTAACCATAAGTGTATCACAATGATGGGTTTCATGACTCAGCTGATCTGGTCATGTGACTCAGTTTTCTGAGCCGAATTAGGTCGATTGTATAACTCAGATTTTTGAGTCAAAGGTTGACCCAAAGTTTTCTTTCAGTGCATAGGTGTATATAATGGAGGCTAAAATACATAGAAACGCTTTCTATAAAAGCAGTCATAATATACCACTTTCTCCTGTTTCAAGACGATCTCAAACATGTCGTTATCTTTACATCCCTCGCTTACCAAACACCAAGCACAGGGTAACTTAATGTATGACGGCTGTCAGGTTTATGGGTGAATGAAATAAGAGTGTTCTCTTCACTTACGAAATGTGTGACCGGTGTAGGCCTATTAATGTAATATGATCAAATTCAGTTCAGTCAATGTAATAACTTATCACGTGGTACTGTACATACAGCTTTATGACGCAAAGAGCGCTTATTCACACAGAATATGTTTTGGGAATCAAGACTGACATTCGATAAGTCCAGCAAGTCTGTCCATTTGTACATGCAATATTTCAGGTTAAGTTGGCACATGATCCCAACTCCTCTTTCAACTCCATATCCACAGCTGCGCCAGCCGCATTCTGGTGGATATGGTGTTGACTACTGTGTTAACTTCAAAGGGCTTAATACAAAGCTTTTGAATGAAAGTTCAAGTGACCTTTCACATTATATCCAAATTTATATTGGTGTTATATCACTGCAATCAGCGAACTGTCGGACAACTTAATTTGCATGGTTGGTGCCGTTATCAAGAGTTCGACTGCTACGTCGACGGCAGTCAAGTTGGTGGGTGAAGGAAATTAGAGTGCCACAGTAACACAGGTCTTAGGTTCCACTTACTCATAATTGAGACGTTGACGGACGATCTAGGCAGAGATTCCATTGTCACCCCTAGGAACACGGCGTAAGACAGAAGGACGGTGATGGCGAGGGACATTCTCTCTCCGGATTCTGATGGCACCAGGAAAACCAGATTACATAGGAGAGATTCGGAAATGGCCGGTATTAGCACATTCATCAAAAAGAAGATCCGACGTCGTGCCAAGGTGATGTTGAAAAACAGAGTTGGATAGTCTCCATCGTACGCGTCGTAGATGAGAACGACTTGCTCTGCGGACGTCCGCTCGATTTCCCATTCCACATTTGTAATGTAATTCTGTGTATCCACTGATTGTTGTGTGGTCACTAGATCTAAATCCTTAGCGGTGTAGGTCCAACTCATAATATGAAGAGAGCATGTTTGTTTATCGAAAGGGTAAAACGTGATGTCCACGGGGCAGTGGGTCTCGAAGGTACTAGCAGGCGCCCAGAGGATGCTACCATCGAATTGAAGAATTCCGTCAACTGTGGACGTTCTCAGATCATGGAAATCATTGTACCTGTATATAAATAGATACCAACGTCTCTCTTCCAATAAATGATTGCAGTGTTTTTAGAATTCGCAAACCAGTGCAATAGCGGTTTTATGGACATAAACTTGAAGTAGTATTCTTATTATGGCATACGCCACATTGTAAATGGATCAATACACATGCATACTTCCAGTAGAAATCTGCTTAAAAAATGGGGTTTTACCTATGGCCTATCGTCAGCCTGAAGTCTTCACAAATTTATAAAATATGATCGCTATAGGTACCCTAATATTAGAAACCAAATCAGGCCTTCCTGGTTCATTCCAATGTCCTATAACAATATTTCCTATAATAAATTTACTGCTATTTACTGCACACCGCTCTCATGAAACCTGAAATGAAATTCAACGTCAGTATTACAGACCAAATGAATGTAAGGATTATAAATCATTTTAAAAGATATAATCATTTGCAATCAAAACTCTCTTACCCGTTGTAAATCACAACATCCGGTTTCCAGAAACCACTGGTTATAATGGAGGTGATGTTTCCATACTGGTTTGGTTCCCACGTCAGCAACTCATCACGCCATTCCTGTCAATGATGGGAAAAATCCATATTTTGCCATCCATTTTTCACAATTGTCTTGCTTTAAATTGTACATGTGAATAGCATGCGCTACAGCTTGATGAACTTTCCTTGTCACTTTCTGGTGACTTTTGGATGATCTGAAGACGTCATATACTTTAATTTCAGGCAGATTTCTGACCAATTATGCTGACTAGTAAACATCAATATTTGACATCTTTCAGAATATAACACTTCTGTTATCTCCGTAGATTTATTTATTTATTTATTTATTTATTTATTTGATTGGTGTTTTACGCCGTACTCAAGAATATTTCACTTATACGACGGCTGCCAGCATTATGGTGGGTGGAAACCGGGCAGAGCCCGGGGGAAACCCACGACCATCCGCAGGTTGCTGGCAGACTTTCCCACTTACGGCCGGAGAGGAAACCAGCATGAGCTGGACTTGAACTTACAGCGACCGCATTGGTGAGAGGCTCCTGGGTCATTACGCTGCGCTAGCGCGCTAACCTACTGAGCCACGGGGGCCCCTTATCTCCGTAGACACATATCTAAACAACGTAATTACCACAAAATGCCAAGTGCAAATCTTAAGATATATACGTGATACGACTGAATTGTGAATCTGATGCATGCACATACTTACAAATGAAAACCAGCCTGCAGTTACAAATTTCTGGTGTCTTTCGTCCTGTATATTAAGAAAAGAACGGAAAAGCAAAGCAAAATTGAGAAATATGTTGGCTATAGCATTCTTTTTCACTAAAAGTTTGTCAAGACTACAGAGAAAACTATTTAGAAAGGTGTTCCACTCATGAGACAGATAAGTTCGTCCAATAGTTTGACAAAGGTTAGTGGTTTAATCAGTCCAGCTTTCTCCACGCATAAAAACTGGCCTACATCATATCACTGAAAAAACTCCTGGAGCCTGGCGTTAGACAATAAATACATAAATCAGTACTACACCCACTATCGTATAGGTTGTGAGATACAAGAGTTTAGCAATTTAGGCTACTGGTTTGCACATCCGTATTTGCATGCATTTACATTTATTTATTTATATATTTATTTATATATTTACTGATTTGATAAACACCGATCTTAAGAATTTGGTTTTATGAGTGAAGGAAACTGCACATGTGTATTGTCTCTAGCACACAGGAAAGGGGAATACAAGAATTTTCCTAAAAATGGTCAAATATCCAAACAAATGTGGCTAAAGCCATATAGATACGCCATGGCTCCTCAATGACCTGTTAAAGGTTCATAGAGAACTGTTTAATTAGACACTATTTTATCAAGTCGGGAGCCATACCACGATTTCAAACAGATCCTTGGCATAAGGTCATAAAATGTATATAAGATGTATATAAAATGTATATGAGGATAACTGAAAAAAGGATTCCTTTGGGGAAGCAATGATTTTAAAAGAATTCATGGGTGAAGAAAATGTCGACCCACAAAATAACACTGAAGGTTCCCAGGCTTACCAGTTGATGTACCATTCTCAGATAAAAGCTCACATTTAGCTGAGTTTTCGTGTCAGTAGATAAGACCGGTCGGTTCTGCGGGATGTAATTACGGAACAAATCCTCCTGTAGCCTCCCCCTGTCTGTATATTGGACGCATGTAATAACTAAAACATAAATATACAAATTGGTGCATTGTGAGTGTATTTGAAAGTTCAAGATTTGGTCAACAATAGCTCAATTTGTTTTGATTTTTGTGAACAACTAATTAAAAAATTACCGGCAGGGGAAGACCCCGATACGAGGATTGTCAACTTAATCAGTGTTTATTTTGGCATCGTCTACACAAAAAGCATCGACATAGGGCTCTTTCCATCTAAAGTGTTTCAAAAGATTAGACAAGGTATTTCGTACGTATATATTAAGAAAGGAAACATTGATATCATAAATTAGTTCTGCTATCTTCAGTTCACTATGTGATTATCAGTTACATACTCGTAAGCTAAAAACGAATAAAAACAGTATGAATACAAGAGATAGATTCGAACACTGGGCGCCATTGTTGAGATGCTTTAGTGGTCTCAAACGCTGTATTTTACTTGCTTGATGAATGGACCCCAGATGTAATTGTGGTGGCCACATCGATAATTCATTTTCTACTTTCCCAAAACGACGCTAAGCGCAACTGAACATTGAGCATTCCTGAGGGTTTTGTTTTTTTTTCTTACATTTTGCTCATTCTAGCCAGATATAATAAGAAGCAAAGTGCTTTAACAATTAAGCGAGAAGCAATGATGAATTTTCATTTTTTATGGGTAATGTAAAACACAAAGAGATGAGAAATTATAATCATCTAAACTAGAATCCGTTGTAAAACTATCCAGGCATGTAATGAAACGCTGTAAACATTGCACCACCAGCACCGAGACGTAAAAAAAAACAACAACTGAATATAATAAAATATATCTTACCTTGTATAAAAACGAAGAAATAAACTGTGGATAATATCATCATCATTTTTTCCATTTGGCCAGCGCTCTGCCTGAGCATCTTACTACAGATGCAACGACAGAGCTATACAGTAAAAATGCCCGTGCTGGATCACCTTGGAAACCATATTTTATATATCTATAATTAACACTCATTTGTCGGCCATTAACGACTGCATTTTCCAAACAAAGTTTGTTTGCCTCCGTGGACAATGAAGGTTTGTAGACGTTGAAACGGGTCACTGGAAGTAAATAATCCGCCACAAATTCGCCTCCAGTTGTTTGGTTTCATCGTTACAATCAAGCCACCGAAAAGAAAGAATCGATCGCAGAGGCGGTTTTGCTGCATGCGTAACAATATTAGTTTTTGTTTATTTATGGGCAAAGGCTGTAACAAAACTCTTTAATGTCATTATGTGATGATCGCTACTGACCAGTTGACAAGTGTTACTTCAATATAATTACTTGCGCACTGCAGTTATAGATGAATCGAGTTGTTTGATAATCATTCAGGTTGAAAGCTTATTCAGGTAGAAAGATGATCAAATCCACGTTTGCTTTCTATGATGTAATTAAGGGAACGACAATGCGTGTCTATCTGTTTATCGAAACTATTCACCTGTCTGACTTTAAACATGACAAAACACTTTCTCTATATCAAATAAATATTTATACAACACTATTTATGTTTTTTTCAATACTGTATGGACTTTCAGCAGCATACAATAGATTAGAATGGACTATTTACTTACCAAGTAGATAAGCCCATCGATCGACCCTCTAACGGAATAACGGAATAATTTAACCACCTTGGCCTTACACAGCACAATCACTCAGGAGCTTCTCACCAATGCGGTCGCTATGAGTTCAAGTCAAGTTCATGCTGGCTTCCTCTCGGGTTGTTAAGGGGAAGGTCCTGCAGCAACTTGCGGATGGTCGTGGGTTTCCCCAGGCACTGCCCGATTTCCTTCTACCATAATGCTGGTGTAAGTGAAATATTCTTGAGGGCGGCGTAAAACTTCAATCAAATGTATAAATGAATATACAAATTATATCGTCTGTCTGTGACCTAACAATGTAATGTGGGATCGAGACAAGATCAAATCATCCACCTATACATTTTAGTGGAAGTTTTGAGTCGGACTATAAATCTTTTAAACCAGCAACCTAGACCCATATATTTGCTTATAACTTAGCTCATATGAGGCATGAAGTGATATCCGCTTTTGTTTGGATACTGCAGCTGCATGGTCGGTGGATCGTATCCTCAACAAGACGTTCTAGTGAAGCAGCTCGGTGACTTAATGGTATGGGTGTCATGTCTGGCGTCTTCTGCAAGCTGTTCTAGCGAAGCAGCACGGTGACTTGATCAGTATGGTGTCATGTTTGGCGTCTTCACAAGGTGTTCCAGTGAAGCAGTCATATAAGTAGATGAGTGTGATGCCTTGTTTGGCGTCTTCAAAAAGGCGAAGCAGAAATGTGACTTGATGGGTGTGCGTGTCATGTCTAGCTTCTTCGCCAAGGCGTTCTAGTGAAGCAGCAGTGCGACTCGATGGATGTGGGTGTCATGTCTGGTCTTTTCGGCAAGGCGTTCTAGTGAAGCAGAAATGCGATTTGATTGGTATAATGCCACGTCTATCGTCTTTGGCCAGGTGTTCCAGTGAAGCAGCAAAGTGACTTTATGGGTGTGGTGTCATGTCTGGTGTCCTTGGTGAGTCATTCTAGACAAGCAACAATGTGACTTGATGGGTATGATGCCATGTGTGGTGCCTTCGGCAAGTCGTTCTGGTAAAGCAGCATTATAAACATGAAGGTATTTGTTTATTTGTTTATCACTTTATCATAATACGATCCCTTTCTAAGACGGTTATGGCGAAAAGCTCACTCTAAACGCACGAATTAATAACCTCCTTCTTGAAGCTATTGGGAAAGAAGGGCCTATAGTCACTGCTGTGAATTGTGTCTCGTATGACGAATGGATAAAGACAAGTGATTTGCAAAGAGTGTTAGACTAAGCAAACTTTTGTCACCAGCCGGCCCCATGCACCGTCCAATCCCCGTCTCCCAGGCATGACTACGGGTATTTGATTGGCTCTCTGATAACTGGGTCAAGAAGCTGTTTTAACGGAGGATAAAGCTATGTTCATCGGCGGGTGAATAAATAAAATATGGGCCGCTGATATTACGAGCGTGTGACACGTCCTAATCTTGTAGTTTCTTCACATTAAAATAAAATAATGATTTTTTGTTACAATATTTCGACTCAAATTGGCACAATTTTGTCCGAGATATTATTTATAGTATACTGTGAAATATCACTTTCATTTGGAAAGTAAATCCTGAACATAACATAAAGAATAAATAAATAACTAATCAATTAACCAATCGCCCGGCCTACCAATAAGTTATGTGATAAACAGCTTGGAATAACAAAATTTACATGTAAAACAGATGGCAGATTTAGTAGGCTGTAGGCTTTTCCCTCCATTTTATTTGTCAAGCTATTTGTTCACAGCCTCATCGTGGCACGGACGGTGTCTATCCAGGCCCTGTAATGACTAACTCGTGAGTAGACACTGGGAAAGTTGGCGCTGCAGGTGTCCACTCCCCAGGAAGTGACACCAATCAGGACACCGTCGCACACCAGAGGTCCACCACTGTCGCCCTGTTAAGACGGAAAATAAAACAACCACAGTAACAGCTTTTACTGAACCTTATTGATGCTTTCCGAATAAGTATAATCTGTTTTATCAAATATGCAATATCTCTGCTGCAGCTTGTACTGAAATCTTATACCAGTTATTAGAGGAATAATACATATAAATTTGTATTGAAAGCCAATTGTAGACAAATCACACTATAGTTTTGATCACGACAAATGTGTTTTTTAAATAATCGGTCTCGTATTCCAATAATAACAGTAAACTATAGTCTGTTTCTTTTAGCGATTCGTCTATATTCAGCTCTCTGTAAAAGCAGTCATACTCGCTACCAAAATTCCCTTTAGCCAGTGGTACTCTACACATGGACATGTTGAAAGTCTATATTATTGTAAGGAAAATGAAATCAGAACACTTTTTCTAATTCATAATGTTAAAGTCTATACGCTTAGTTTCGACGGCAAGAACACATTGCCACAGGTGACGTCATGATTATTAAAAAACCAGTCTCATGCTGGATATTGGGAGGAGTTCAACGTGTTTTGACGGAGGGTGACACCAGTTATTAAAACTGCTATCGACATAACTATAAACCCTGTTACTGACACTGTCATATTTGAAATTGTTTACACGTTTTAGTTGATTTAACTTTAATAAATGAAGTTTATTTTATCTCTTGTAGTATATGATTTCACGACAATAGGGATGGACGTTAGGAAATCAAAGCCATGTTAGTCTATTCGCAGAGACTTTAGTGTATGCTGTGTTACTGGTGGAGTTTGTTCTAACTGCTTGTTGGTTCAGCCATTGACAAAACAATTACTTTCCACGCCCATTGCACAGCATGCAACTTGTTTTTGAATAACTATGACGTCACCCGAGGAAATGCGTTCTTCGTGTCGAAATTAAGCTTATAGAGTTTAACATTGTGAATTATAAAAAGTGTTCTAGCTGAATTTCCCTGGTAATAATATGGACGTCCGACATGTCAGTGTGTAGATCCTGGGTTGTTATGTATATCTGGCTAAAGGCAATTTTTGGTAGCGAACATGGCTGATTTTACAGACAAATGAAAATAGACGACTCTGTAAAAGAAAAAGACTACAGTAATAGTCTAAAAGTATGGTCTGCTATTATGCTCGTTGAGATAATACGTTAGTATTATTATAAGGACTGATAATGCAGTAACAATACACCAAGAAGACTGGTAATACCCCTATAAGAATATGACATTATTGAAGACTGATAATACAATTGAAATACTCTGAAACTATTAACTGCCCTTAATACTCAGCTATTACTTACGCTGCAGATAGCCTCTTTCGAGTCGTACACGCACACGTGACCAGGGTTTATCGCTGCCTGTAACACGTCGTGTCCCCACAGTGTTGTGCACTCGCTGTTTGAGATACGGGCATCACGGCGTATTGCAGGGTGAGGGCAACGTTAGACTTCTCTGCCACATGAAAATAACATATGTTTGTAACATAAACGACAATTAGATTAAAACCAGGGCAGCGACTGATCATATGATTACTTAAATAAAGTAACTTATACACGCCCCTTAGCTTGCACTCGGCACAAGTAGCTTGAAGAAGGTTTTATCAATGACTCCATTCCCTATATTAGTGACACTACTACTGATTTAATTATTAATTTAATACTTGTATAACATGCTGATAGGCCTACTGGATCACCAGTCGATATAAATTATTTATACTGCGATCTATCAACCCCAATGCGTTGTTAAGCCTCCTTGATCTAAATATGCTTTACACACAACACTCACGCCCAGTCGCTATAGATATATGAATATATTTTGGACTCAGTAACCGCTTTAACTGTTTTGTTACTCATAGCACTTGATTATTCCATCCATGCACTCAGGTACCAAACCATTCATTCACCCAGGCAAACTTACCACCAAGTTTTCCCCAGCCGGAGATGGCACATTTTGCTCCAGCAAAGTCATTGTTCATTTCGGATGCCATGACTACTGGTTTTATGTGGTCATTGACTGGAAACGGTCTGCTAAACTTGATCAGGGCGATGTCGTTTGGGAAGCCTGGTTCGGTTTTGTTGTAATTGCTATGCTGTAGAATAATAGGACATATTATCTAACAGTTTCTGTGATAGGTCTACTGTTTTGTGATGACAGAAAATACATTTGCTGGCAGTCTATTCTGGGAAACCTACTGGAACTAGGGCCATTAAAGACTGTGTGATGTAGTCCATTCTCTCAGGAATTTTGTACAGCTTATGATAATTAGGGTGTGTCGATTTTTTCTTACTACATGTTTGGTTTGCGTCGTCCATAAATTTGTACATCAGCACTCATGTATAAGCGTAAAGAACTTATAATAAATAAACCATGCTGCTCTGAAAACACAACAATATACAAGAGACCGGTTATGTTTTAGATCTAGGATACGGGTATATACTATTGTCAGCTTATGCAATGGTTAATAAGCGTGAAAGCGTGAAAGAAGGTGATCTAAAAAGTAGATGTGTACCGTTCTGTACACATTTGTTTGTGTATAGCCCACGATGTGAACAAGTTATGTGTCATCGTGTAATTCGACTTAAGGGACTGTATATTCATCGTGTTGAATTCGATGGCAATGTTTAATGTATGAACACTTGAAATCAAAAACGCAACTGAGATAACATATTTTAATATCGAACGTGTGTAAGCCAGAATGGAACACATACCTTGCGTCTTTCATACATCTCTGAAAACTGCTGACCGCCTCTTTTTGCATGATTACGGCTTAATTTCATACTTAATTCAGAGGTATACAGCACAATGTGGTAAAATTAAAGTACATTAAAGTGGTTTGTAAATAAAGATGATGTATCCAAGGTGCACATGAATGTCTCTATGCAAATTTATTACAATTACTGTGTGCCTGTGGTACGTGTCTTTTGTATATTTTGTACACAATTGCTTTCAGAGATTGGG